>NW_022280033.1:2583751-2723140 GCF_004355925.1 Anarrhichthys ocellatus
CTCTCTCTCTCTCTCTCTCTCTCTCTCTCTCTCTCTCTCTCTCTCTCGGACACACACACAGTCGCTCAAATGTCTCCTCTCTTCTGGAGCTGTAGATAAGACAGCGAGGTGTGATCAGTGAATCGCTTGCTGTTGGACACCATTAAGCCAAGGTCTTATCGCACCACCACAATCCTTGTGGGTGACGTCTCTGTGACTCTCTTTCGTTCTTTCTACTCGCTCTCTTTTTAGTTGTCATCTCTCCTGCTCTCTTGTGTTGAATGTGGTGTTGTTTTAATGTCCCGGTCATCTCTACAGTGTCACTGATATGGCTGTGGAAAGTTACAGTGACATAAAGATGAACTACGGCAGACAACTGAATTAAAATTGTATATTTCTTTTTAATATAACGAGAGGGCTGGACTGCATTGCACAATTTTAACACCAGACGAAAATATGTTCAGTAGCCATTGCACAATGTGGTCAAAACACTGGAGCAGTGTGAAGAAAAGTTTTCCTTGATTCCACAAAAAAAATATATATATATATATAATATAAATGTGTGTCATCACTAAAGCTGTAACAGTTATAAACAACTCCTTTTAAAAAGTAAACAATGCGCATCAAATCCTTTTTAAAAAAAACGCCTTAAAATCTATAATGTTTTAGAACCAGCTTAAACCCATTTTATGGAAACCTTATTAAGACCTGATGAGATATGTTGCCCCCATTAGCAGATTGGAAAACATAAACAACATAAATAACTAGAAGTAAGTATAAATGACAGCTGTGGCGTTTGGCTCTCATGAGCACACCATCTTTGTTTCACTGCCGTGACCACAGCATATTATAATGGCTAGCCGCTAATTAGACACCGTTAATACTCTCATTCATCACTATCAGAGCTGCTGACCATGGCGCCCATTACACTGGGGGCCTGTGTGTGTGTGTGTGTGTGTGTGTTCATTTATGTGGGCGAAAAGCGAGACGAGGTTAATGACCCTTGACAGTAAACAGCTCATTTGTATCAGTATGTTTTACGCACCGGACTCCTGACTGTACACACACACACATGTGCACAGACACACAAACTAACATTCCACCAGTTAGACACTATTCTTCAAATGCTGGAGGTTACGAGACTAAATAAAACATGATGCGAGGTAGCTTATGTAATGTCTTTACCTGTGATGCAGCAGACCAAAGTCAGCCCTTGATTACACTTCAAGGTTGTGCTGAAATACGCCCACTGGGCTGCATTTGATATGACAATAGAGGAGAGAGCAGCGTGACATATTGATGGGAGAAGAGTTGAGAGAAGCGAGGTGGAAAGCTGTGTAGCTGATGATGCACACAAACGGTGAGCAGAGATATTGGATGTGACTCAAAAGAGTCGACCGCTGGAGGGAAAGTAGATCGGGGGACTGTACGAGTCTCTCCTCAAGATTTTTCATCATGATGTCCAATTAGTGTTCCCAGTCTGCTGAAGTCAAGGCAAGGTATATGACTAGGAAAATATTTCACGTCGAAACTGATGTCTTAACCAATTGGCTGAGGGCGGCTTTCATTTTCATTAAAGGGTCCAGTGGTCTCGTTACTAAAAAGGTCACCGCTTGCAATCCTCAGCAAACTCATGTTGAGAGTGAACGAGTAATGATCTCCTCCCTCTTTAGAGACTATTGCCAGGCTGTGTGGAGAAAAGTGTCAACATTAACTGCTCGGTGCTTATAAGGTACAAGATGTACAGAGCGGCTGCAAGGTGTGAAATCCCATACCTACTGAAAGTACAGACACTGCTGATATAAGATGAATGCCCTTAAAAACATTTGTAAGTGACAGTCCTCTTCAGATGACTCAAAATGAATGAAAATGAAAATAAGGATCATTTGGTCGAAAGCTTAAAATCACATTCTCAGAGCGCCTTTCGCACCCGAATGGTCACAGCACATGCCATATAACCGCAATGTCCCGGGTTTGATTCCGGCCTTGGCACATTTTTGTTGCATGTCATGCCCCTCCAAGGAACACTTACCAAGCTGCGTTATTTAACATTATGGGGAGTGAGAATGGGTATTGAAACGGCAACATTCACTGTTATGATACACAAGAGTTTAATCCTGCAATAAAAAAGTCTTAGGTGCTTGTAGCAAACATTGTATTCAGTTACCGTATCCTGGATATGCCAATTTTGGGCTGTCAGTGTCTTAAAATGACTGACTTTTCTGGTGCTTTCCGTCACTACTGGTTGGGCTGTTTTGACGCTACAAGTATTTCAGTTGGCTAAACTTGACCTTAAACATAGATAAAGCTAAAAATAACACCATGCTTTGTGTAATGACCATCAAGTTTTTCTATGCCAACCAATGAGTAGGGATGATGAGAAAGTATAATACCACATGCAATTAATATACATAAAAAACAAAACAATGAAAAACTATAAATAGGAACGACTCGTTACTAGTGATGTGTCTCATTTACAACACTAGTCTTTCAAACTATTGATTAATTAATCCTGTCTGAATGTAGCTCGTCATAAAGAAACTTCACCTTGCTTCCTTGTCACCTGTTTTCAGGAAAGGGAAATTGTTATTTTTGTGCTCAGCACAGTTTTATCACTTTTTTAAGACAGGCAATGTAATCTTTAATGAGTCCTTTGTGGCCATGATGGCACTGTTGTGCAGTGCCACAGATACTGCTGCTGGTGGTTGTTGTCAGGGTTCAGGCCCATTTTACTCTGTAGCATCCTTCTCCCAACACAAGGCTTTTTAAAACTGATTAGACAATCAGCTGTTTCAGTTGTTAATATTAATACATTTTTTCTAATTGCATAGACGCTGTAAATACTGAGACTTACACCAGGGAGTCTCTCTTTTTGTGTTCTTTGCAGGTGGGGAGGATTTGATTATAACTGACTCAGATACAGCAGAAATGTCTCAACATGTCTTTACATTCAGAAAAATAAACATTAAACAAGTAATCTTGTGTAATCCCACAGACACACATAGTCACGGACCATTTCAATTACAAAAAATTAAAAAGTTACGACAGAATTTTTGCACAATGATGAAAAATAGATAAAAACCTGCCTAGCCGAGCTTTAAACAATGCTTAACTACACAATGCGAAAAAATAAAGATTGAGCCATTGATGGATCCAGCAGAGTTCAGAGGTTAATGGCCTGCAGTAAAGCGCCAAAGAAAATGGTATTATTGCATGTTAATAACTAGCTTGGGTGCAAGAACATGGAAATTAATAGTTCGTGAAAATGCAAAATTGTACTGCCCCCAATTATTGCACAAAAAGAGGCAATTTCATCCTCATGAAACATTTAGACTTAACACAATACAATGTGAAGATTTTGAGCGGTGGAGCCTGTTGTTAAACTCGCCGTTCAGTACTAGTGCTCAAAACTAAATAATGAACCAAATGAGGGCTGTTAACCCTTCTGACATCCTTCAACCAACTCAAAGCTGATGAATGAAGTCATATTCCTCACAAGTCTTCTCACGTGTTCTCACGTTCCTACTCACATTCATCATACCATCACAGCTCAGCAGAGTACTGTCGATTACATCTCCTGTGTGTGTGTGTGTGTGTGTGTGTGTGTGTGTGTGTGTATGCTTGCAGGAGAGGGGGAGATGGGGGTAATGGCCCTTGCTAATGAATTACTTGTTTGTAACAGTGTGTGTTATTCACCAGCCCTGCTTGACTGCTGCCACTGCCAGACCAGCAGTGCACGCGCAACACAGACACTCCCTCACACGCTAAAATGTTTTTTTTTTAGTATTTACACATCGAAATCCCTTTTCACATTCTTTACAACAAGCAAATATGTTTGATGACTCTCCATGCATTCGGGGGCGTATATACGTTCATTTGTCCAAATTACATGTGATTAAAGCCAACAAGAGAGTCACTCCAATCATATAAAAGCTACACTCAACCCGTTCTCACTCCCAATGTGTCAAATAGCTTGGTCAGTGCTCCTCAGCGCCTGACACGACGAGTTTAGTGTTTGTAGGCAACACACACACACCTGCGACATTACAAGGCAGAGCAACGGACGTGGTATAGTGTGTGACTGTTAGTCTAACGTGCAAAACTTAAAAGTAAAGTTGACATTTTTTCACATCAGTCGTCCGTCATGTTAGTCGTCAGTGACGTTAGTCAAGTGACTACCGAATGACTTACGAGTCACTTGTTGCTGGTCAGACAATTAACGTCACACACGCTCTTTTCCTAAACCTAACTAAGGGGTTTTGTTGCCTATAACTGACCTTCCTGTGAAGACGGTAGTTTATTTTGAAAAGACGCTGTGCATGCAACAAGTATTTTCGACACTCAAAGTGACACGTGCAAAACTGACACTAAAGGAATGCGTGACGCGTCATAGTTTCAAGCTTGGTGCATCTGACCAAGCCGCATTAAATGATGCGTCTGTATGAGAATGTCTCGTCATACTAGCTAGCAGAGGTGTGTGTTTGTTATTATTTCGATAGATAACATCACAAAAGGGTGTGATTAAGGTCCTGTTTGTTCATTTCTCTTTGGCCTGTGCCTCCTGATCCTACAGCTGAGCTGAGGTGAGGGGATCTGGGTCGAGGCCAGCAGTTGTCTAAAGGTCTGCATTATTGGGATTTTGCAGAGAGTTGTGCACGCTAAGCCATGCCCACCTTTTCTTGTTCAAATCAAAACAATTCATTTCACTTAAATACATCACATTAATCAAAACCGAAGTTGCTTTAACTATCTGCACTGGGATATTGCGTTCAAATACTGCAGCTAAAGCTTGAGAGATAATGATGTGCAGTATGTGGTAATAAACAGTATTTGTTTGCAGCGCACAGGTTACATTTGTTATGTTTCCAGTATACCAGCAGCTAATCCTTGTGAGTTGGTGGGTAAATTTGAATGTAACACAGGCTTTGTTTACCCTTAGCAAATGAGCCACACAAAGAACAGACGGAAAACTCCAGAACCATGTGACATGTGGGTTGATATTCATAAGTGTTTGGAAAAGGCTTAAAGTCTCAACAAACCAACTTTCCTTAATCAAATCTTTGACCAAAGTTTGGAGCATGATTTTCAAGCTCCTGCCAACGTCTCTTTTACTGCTGCCAACATCTACATTGACTGAGCAACTCATCACGCTGAGACTAAAAACTTCACAGTGCTGTAGGTTTGAATCTGGCTTCGAACAGGCATGTACCACGATGTAAGCCAAAATTAATCCTTTTTGTGGGTGTCAAAGCTGTAGATCTGACTGTAGGTTAACACCTTAGGTACAAATATGTTCACCCTCATTCACCCACAAAAGAGCTCAGAATGAACAATATTGCAAAATGCGTAAAATTGCAGGCAATTTACACCTCTGCATGTGTGAACTATCAACTTATGTCCTGTCAGCCCGATCTCATCAATTTGTAAGTCATTTTGCGTGCAAAAAGAAACCCTTTTCTTTCTTTTTTCAACTGACATTTATACGCCATTTAGTTTTTTAATGACTGCAATGTAAACTCATCCGTGTGAATATGCAACGCTCTGAACAAGGGACGTAGCATGACATGTGAGAGAAACCGCTCATAGTGGGTCGGTAAAAAAACAAACAGGACTTGCATCCAGCACACCGGTGTTTGAGACTCGTGTACAAGAATGTCTTTGTTGTTGGTTTGTTTTTAAGTGAGGTTTGTGACGAGTTTTCCTGTTACAGGATGTTATCAGGATGCTTTTCCTAAACCCACGAAGGACTTTGGTTGCCTACACCTAACTGCAGCTGTCAACTGTATAGTTTTGTTGCCTCAGCAAAACTGCGACCATTTCATCAACATGGTGTTAAATGACACGCGAAAAGTGGCATAAAATGTTGAATTATGTCACACGCAATAATGACATACAGAAATGTCTCGCTATTTATACGCCCATGAGATCCGGTTGGTCCTTCAACAAAGAACATGGAGCTTCCAGGGTGAACAGGAAGTGACAAGAAATAACTGAAACGAACTGAAGGGACCTTGAACATGTAGCTGTGGGCCGAATGGTGATTTGCGGAGCTTGATTGCCAGCTGACATCTCTCTCCCATATTACTCCAGGTAACATGTGACCTTCCTGTCCTGGCGGCATTTGTTACACTACCCAGACAGTCTCTGAGGATGCTGTGGTAATGTGCCGCGCCTTGGGCTTTGTCTGCCAGGTGAAGTCCTTGATGAGAACTGGCCAGATATGATGGTATGAAAACTATCAGGGGACTATTTCATTTCTGTTCTTTTTCGTCATTAGTTATGACATTTTACTGTTGATGTGCTGTAAGCAGGTCTAGAAGTCTGGCTGGCAAATTAAACAGAAGGACTTTACCGTTCAGGTTTGAAGTTTACTGAATCGATGCCCCCGGCTCTCAGACGTTAATGTCACACCAACCCTGCTGTGGTGTTTTGTCAATAACATCATGTATTTTTTTTCAATCAATTTTGTATTATGTTCCACAACCTATTCTCTTACAGTACTGAGGGCTGCTACCGTGAGATTTAGCTTTTTTTGTGCCATTCTTACAGTGCACAGTAAATTAACCTGCATGGGTACAACTGATGACCCTTAAAATCCCTTACTTACATGTATCACATATTCGTGTTATATAACAAAACATATTTAGTTTTATTTATTGAGTGAACACACTAGTAGCATTTTCATGCTGCAGATGGTTCAGCTGAAGCTTAAAACCAGTTGAATATGTATTATAGAATACTTTTTTCAAATGTTAAAGCTAGTACATACAGCTGTTAAACAAAGTAGAGTAAAAGCTGCAACATTTCCCCCTAAGACCTCGTGGAGTAGAATAATAACCGAGCATAACAATGCCATAGTAATAAAGTATAAGTTGGATGTTTTTACATGACAGACTGCCGGCAATTCACAAACACATTTTGAATTTTCGCAGGTCATAGACGTTATGCATTTAAGTATTCATAGCAGTCCTGCTATGAATGATCCTCCTTTACATACACATATCCTCTACATTTACCCAAAAGAATGCTCAACACTTTAAAATAGGTACCGTCATTTCTCTCCAGGCTAAAACAAAAAGAGTAATATCTTTGCCTTGAACATGTTACTTCACTGAGGAAAGAAATCCTCAGGCTGTTAAAAAAGAGTTTGGACCTGCAGTTATTGCCTGAGTTCGCTCCGCCTCCACAGTCATTCTGTCAGCCCCTGAAGAGGTTACCATGGAGACAGTGAAGAGCAAAAGGGCTCCTCCTGACTCTTGGTAATTGGCAGATTATCAGAAGACAGAGGTTACAGTAGGCCTACAGAAGATTCACAGCACCGCCATCACGGACGGCACACGCTCATTATATCCACCGCACGCTCCCTCTAGCTGGACGCAAAAAACAACAACAAAGGAAGGAACAACTACAATATACAGCGTTAGATACTGTGAGGAGAAAAGAGCTGGTCGTCAGCCTCTTTCTCCTTCTCCCATAACAGCTTAACTGGACGGGGGTTGCAGAGTGCTCGGGGGAACAGATCCCAGCATGCAGCAGGGATCTGTGACACGATGAGGAAGACAGAGCCCTCAGAAAGCTGTGCTCTGACAGACTCGGGAGGCTGGATTGCTTTCCAAAGCTACTCTACAGGAAAGGGATGAGTGTCACTGTAGGTCAGAGATAAAATATAATACATGTACGCCGATCTGCTGCCTTTTTAGTTGATAGCTCGCTCTCTGTGTCTCACTCCTTGAATCCAGAATGGTAAAACTCTCAATCCCTGGATTTGTACTGTATTAAACTTAGAGTGCATTGAACAGGTCCTGTTTGACTAATGATATTTTGATAACTTATTGATCCAAATAGGATCTCCTATGGTGGAGGCCTTACAGTTCAATTCATGATCAGCTACAGAGCAGCACAGCACGAGCAAATAGTGAGTCACTACCCAGCACAAATCCATTTCACCAAGGTGGATTGTAACCAGCACCGAGGCAAGAACCCTCCGGTTTGAAAGCAGCTTTCTAACTCTGGATGTGTCTGCTCTTAAGGGTTTTTATCCGGTTAGTAATTCAACAAAAGTTCTCTTTTCAGATTATAGTGTTCTCAAACTGAATGGAAATATATGGAATTGTTCTACGTCATCGACTTTGAGACACTTCAGAGTGCAGACCCCTTCTTACACTGGCAACAGGTTAGTTATACCAAAACAAACCATTTGGCTGTTCCACCAAGATATTAACAAGTCAAAGAAGCCCCTTGTGACCCCAAAACCCACCTGGTCATCCGAATGGTATAAGACAATGGTTGTCAGATGATCAAATCTGAACAGACGGCAAATAAGTACCTGCATTTCCACAACTCCCTCATTCACATTGAGCCAATATTGATGTAATGAAACCAAGCGAGTGCAGTGGAAATGTAAACTCCACCTGCTGTTTCCCCTTCTTGTTTCCATTCCATGCTTGTAATGGTTAATGAGTTGAGTTCACTGCAGAGGGAGCTGCGAGGTGGGATTCTCATCTTAAATATTCCCATGACCAAACACTGACCAGCGGTTACTTGTTCTCCAATGTCTAACCGTGAATGCCCATCACTCCACTTAGATATTAGATACAGCCATGCACTTTTATCTACCAACATCAGCTGGATGTAAATAGGGTTTCTTTATGGCCAATGACACAGCTGCAACAGGTTGCAATGGGACAGTAACATGCTAGAGATACTAGCATGCCACAGGTGCATGACATCATTTAAAATGCGATAGAGAGGCCTGGGTTTGTGGAAAACATCAACTTTTTAAATTTGTGCAATGTATAAGTATAGTCCTTAATTGATCCTGTGGAAAAACACAAATAAACAAATAAAAAAACACCACTGTGCTTGGACTCCACTCACAGAAATGGTCCTCGTCTTTTCTAACTTGTTTTGAAAAGCTTTCAGTAACATGTCTTACTTGTTTTGTTTATGAATAGATATTGTATATTGAAGCTTTATTTGTGTGATGTTTCAGCTACTTGGATGCTGTGGCTGATGTATGCCTATTCTTTTTAACCGCCCACAGCACCAGGACTCCCTAACTGTCAGGGTATTTTGCTCTAGACAGCATATATGGCCCTAAGTCGTGTAAATGTGCAATAAGCCTATAAATAAAGAGTGAAAAACAAGCCTAGAGTTCAAATGGTTAACGTCTACAGTGGGTGTCATTTATAGTTATGATGAATATCTTATGGTGATATGACCAAATGTGTTATTGGTGGTGTCAGTGGGTGTCCAAGCCACGCAGTCATTAGGAGTGATGATGTACCCAGGTACTCATTGAGCTCACAAGCACTGCAGCCAGATCCGCTAACAACTTAACAATAAGTGCTATGTGTGTAATGGCCGAGCTCTCCACCCTGTGATTTTGTTAAATGGACTATGATGCATTTCTCCAAATCTGTGCTCTGCCAAACAAGCTGCTGGTTTTATCTACATGCACTCACTCCGGTACCTCTGCAAACTATTAAGAGCAAGCAGACATGGGCACAGGTGTGTGTCCGCGCACGCACACACACACACACACACACACACACACACACAGTATTCAACTTCATAATCACAAGTTTAGACAATCAACATAAAAAAGGAGATTATGTTTAGTGCTGAGAGTGGGTGGGAGTCACACTCATGCAGATGGCATCATTTTCTGTCCATTGCAGCAGTTGCTTTGAAATGGCTGACAGAGGGGGGTTCGGCTGATACACTCCGTGTTCAAAGGGAGCCGCCGTCGGCCGGGGGCCCCCAGGCAGGCGGCACATCTCATGACATAATGAGAGTTTAACATCAAGGCTGTTATTAATTTACTGTTAACATCAGAAGTGTGTTGATGTTGTTATCACCATGCAGAGAAGGGGGAGTACTTGTGGGTCTGTGGAGAGCGATGATGGTGTGTGCGGATTTCAAGGTCGTAAGAGGCATTCGATAACACTCAGTTCATCCAAGGGCACGAATGCATGTTTGCACGCATGGATAAAAACAAGGACACACAAATGGGACATTTTTTGTCGCGAACAGAGCACAGTTTGGACTTCCATTTGGTCTCCCTCCCTCTCCAGTGGTTCAGACAGCGCAGCAGAGAGCAGGGGTCAGCTTTTATGGATCTGAGATAATTGAAAACGATAAATATGGCCTTTCAAAGCAAAGAAAATAAACTCAGCCCTTCACTGGATTTGATGTTCAGCCAAGCGGCAACACTGGCACAGAGCCAATGGAAGGGACTGGCAAAACGCACACCTGCATGCACACTCGCGCACAAATGTACACAAACTCACAGAATGGATAACAGCCCTTCCAAGGGTCATGTCTCTCTTTAGGAAGACATTCACCACATCTTGTTAAACAAGGCAGCTAAAGATTACACAGGACTCCACGCGCTGAAGAAGGGCAAAACAGTCCCACCAACTGTGTGTGAGTGTGTGTGTGTGTATATATATATATATACTGTATATATTAGTGCTGGGCACCGATTTAAAATTTGTCTTCTTATGCTTATCCAAATGTACAGAGGCACATAAACGGTTCAAATATAAGATATTTGCCCGCTTTTGTTAGAATTTGGCTGTTTTATTTATTATGGACTTCTGTTCCCAAAGTTACATCTGTTGTCCCAGTGGCATTAGGACCATAAAATGGTTTATACCAACCCTTTCTCACCCCCAACTCATCAAAACACCGCCACTTGGTCAGCACCCTTTGTTGTCTTATTAGACAGTCAGAGCAACTGACGTAGTATGAAGATTGAGGAAGTCAAAGTAGGAAGGGTGGGAGTGGTGGACTGCCTTCCACCAATTTGACGAGTTGGGAGTAAAAATGTCTTGCTCGTACAAATACAATTTGGAAAACTTGTGATTTCTAATTGTTCGTGTTAATTCAAGCTGACAAACTTCCTTCATATATTCAAGCTGAAATACACTCTGAAGGAATGAACATGGTTTGGGGCTAAATGCAATTATACTGAATGCAATCATGTGATCCATCATAGTTACAGTAACTCATGAAGGAGACACAGGAGGGCTGAAAGCATTTAACCACTTATAGCTTCACATAATGGAATAAACAATGCCTATTAAAAAGTACAAACACGTTTTTCCACATTACCTTCATGAAGTACCATGTTGATGAAGCATACACAATATGCACTCTGTCAATTTATTTTGCTTGTCCAAATAATATGAAGGCATTCACTAAAAACATTGCACAAAGGGGGCACACATGGCGTGAAAATAAATAGGTAAAACAGGATTAAAAGTTGATGATATTTTTGAGAAAAATTCACCAGCATCTGTTTCTCTGAATGCTAAATAGTTATACAGTGAATTAGGTACCCAGTGAGAATTCCACCAGGGAGCCTCCCTTTGGGATATCTGTCCTAAATGAATGGGTGATAACCTCAGGTAGACCCGGAAGTCTGGATGAGCTATGAGGGACTACATCTCCCAGCCGGTCTGGGAAGACCTCCCTTGGTCCTGCATCTGGAGGGAGCGGCATGAGAAATAGACATCTGGGATGTTCTGCTCACACAACTGTGACTGCAAAACTTAAACCTGCAAAAAAGAAAAGAGAGACAGATGGAGGGATGGGAAGCAAAGAAGGGAAAGCTTGTTTTATGTTTTTCAGAGAAAACCCTTATTGAAAGCTTTTTCTGAAACCTAATTAGCTTAAATTTATTTTGGCTTCTAAAGGCATGCCAATTCCCAGAGGAACCTTAGATTGTAAACAATCCTGTCAGCTTTTGAGTCTTAAAAAGTCTAATGGGACACATGAAACGTCCTCACGCAACAAGGTTTGGTAACAGGGCTATATCGGGGTTCTTGGACTGAGTATTAAGCCTGTCATTAGTTCAAGTTGAGCACAACTTAAATTGAATTCAAAACTTTTTGCAGCTGTTTGTGAAAAGTACGGTTATTCCATGTAGAAAACAAAGGCGGGGTGATAAATGAGAGACTGTGATGATAGCTCCCATATACTTGAATAAAAGTAAAGAAAAGTAGTGCACAAGCAGCCTTTTCCCCTTCATACATACATATCTTTAAAAACCGTTTTCTCAAATTATTTTTGTCTCATACACTCGGAGATCTCCACTTAATAAGCAACTACATACACCACACTTTCCAATTCTAATCCTATATTCTCAAGGTTTTTCAAAGAGGAGTTTGTTCATATATCATTCATAGCCTGATTTATGGAACATTTGATTGCTAAAAAATGAAATTTGGCCATGAAGGCTCCTTGCCACAGCGGCCTGCGTTCGAGTCCAAAAGAAGGATTGGTTTTCTGTGAAAGTATTCATCAGTGAAGGTGAATGTCAGGCTACCTGTATCTCACTAACACAACCAGCCATTGTGGACAAATCTCAGTTGATTGTGATTTCTATAGACCATCCATAATGTCGTATGAATTCTCTGAACTCTTGCTGGATGTTTTTTAATTGCTGTCAGCATGACACATGCACCATTTCCAACTGTTTCCATGAGTCCACAGGCTCCAATAGCATGTGTTTAAGTAGCAGCTGTCTAACGTTCCTCTCAAAGAAGAAGTGGTGTGCAGGGTTTTAATGAGACAAGACACATTCCACCTGTATACACCTGGAGATCAGAACATGCTGCCTTTTATTCCATTAGCAACAAAATAAATAAATAAAATCTTAACGCCAGTTGCTGTACTTGTGAAAAAGGTTTTCTATATTTAGTTTTAACAGTCTGAGTGATGGAGACTCTGAGTCATGTGTTAGATGAACTCATTGTGAAGGATTTCTGAAATCTATATGAATGGTTCTGTTTTACAAATGAATTCATGATTAAATGGACTTAAATTTGAATTAAAGACTCCTAATCATGTTGTAATGAGATACAAAAAATAGCTTTGGCTGAAGAAATTAGAAGAAAAATTACAGAAAACTAAAGTTAGTACTGTAAACATAAGCAATTTGTCATCAATAAGCATCAAACTGTGACGGTAACCTTGACTCCTGTCAAACACCTGTGTTGGTGCAAATGCGTCATCTGAACACACGTTTCTCTCTCTTCGCCTGTCACTTCCCTCGTAGCTGGTGTCAGAACAAAGGTCAACACTCAATTCAGCACTTTGAGAGAGCCATGATGCCTGGAGACTCTGCAGGGATATGGAAGCACTGCTCTTTTAGTTCTTTAGACACATTGTGATAAAAGGAGCTGCAATACAGAGTTGCTCGAGTACGTTTTGTCCGTTTTAATGCATGATGTCGCTGTCGATTACAAAGGATGGATACAATGTACACAAACAAGCACAGGAGTTTCATCCAGGAGGCACCTGTTCGTGTCCTGTGTGAAACCAAAAGTCAAAACGTTGTTGGTCACAGATTTACACCCAAAGCTCGGGTGCGAAAAAAGTAGAAGAATTACAGCAGGTTTGCTGAGGGTGATGGCGTTAGTAGGGATAACAGCTGCAACGATAGCTTTTCTTTGGCTCTGAGAAAGTTTACTCATAGATTAGGTCATTTTAATGGCAGTAAATTCTTCTGCACCGCTCCCCCTCTCAGTTTCTCTTCCTGCAGCCGGTTGGTAGTGCACCATTCAGCATCCCTCTGCCGCCCCTGTCAGAGCAATTCCCCACGGGAGCACAGGAAAGTCATCTGCACCAGGCCCGCAGGCAAAGGCAGGTTGGCTGCCTCATAAATTTAACACACACACACACACACACTCTCTTTGTAATGCATTGCTGTACCCAAGGGATGAGGACAGTGTATGCTGTATAGTGAGCTGAGGCTGACATCTCCTCACATACGAAGAAAAACTGCTGTTTTATAAAAAAAAATCTTTGGTCTGAGCAGTATCAAATCCAAGTCTTGTCATGACTATCAGAGCTTTAGATGGGATTATGCTTCTCCAGAGTGCAGCTAGTAGCCTTAGTTTGAATAAAGTAGATGTCAGAACATATTCTTTGCACATTTAAATGGTCATATGAATGTCTATCTGACAGACTGTCTATTCTTTACCTTTATTTCGTCCAGCTTTGTTGCCCTTGTTCCTCACTGTTATTTGCATTTCTTGTGTAATTGAGAGACGCAAAAGAAATGTATACGATTATAAACTTTGACAACAATTTAAGCTGATGACAAAAGTAAATTGAAAGAGTAAAAGAGAAATGGTGATTTTCATTATTCTTACAGAAATTATTCACGTATATTTTAAATTGACATCAAAATGCCTTTTCTTCCACATTGTACACATTGTATAACATGTGCATGTCCGAACCTACACATGTGCACGTAATACAGAACTCCACATTGTTTTTTTCGACATAATATCTTTCTCAACATAGACCAAATAAAACCTGACTCTAGTGCCGCCACAGCATGCAAACAAATGAAAGGAATTTAACTGGCATAGCAAATGCAGCTCCATTTCACTTGCAGGTTCCCTTTGTAGTGAAAATGTTCATGCCTGAAGCCACAGCCGTGTTTGGGAGGCAAGAGACCAGTTCATCACCTATGATTGGTGAGACAGTTCACTTGTGTACAGGGAGCGCTTCATCTGATGCTCTGGAAAAGGCATGCCGAATGCAAAAATGTCAGTTTCTAACTCGATCAAGCTTAATTTATTCTGAGAGGCAAAACCATAATTGCAATTAACGCAGGATTAATTGTGCAGCAGCGAAACTCCAAAGCACTGATTCAGCAAAGGGCAGGTACTGAAGAATCTGTCCTTCAACGGGTAAAGCAGCACGGCCACAGGGGAGATGACAAACTGTTACATGAGTCTTTACAGTATCAATGATTAGGTATTGTAACCCTACTCGGGATTAATGTGCTTTTCTGCGCTCAGCCAATCACGATGAGCCCCCCCAACCCGGGCAGCAGCCTCATCATTCCTCCACCTTTTGGCAAATCGGCCTTTGCCAGTTCTGAAAGAATTATTAGACATTCACACTAAGTTCATTTCTTAGAGCTGAGCACAAACCTGGGGGATGAAGATTAGTCCAGAACAGATGCCTCCTCTCACTCATCCCACCTGCAAGCCCCACAGTTCCAAATTATTTTCAAAATAAACTTCTGCGTTCGCATGAAACAGTTCATGCATGCAGTCTCTTTCCAAAATATACTTCCAACATAGATTTACTTATGCAACAAAATACTTAGGCTTAGAAAAAGAACATGTTTGTTATGCAAATTACTTAACTTTTGTACATATGTATTACAGCACACAATGGTCTTATATTATTGGAATCACTTTGGTGTGTAGCAACTTCAGTTCAGACACCTTCAAAACGAAAATAGAACATTTTCATCCTGAAGGCCTCTGTTAACAGACCTTGCTAATTTGCTTACATAGAAAAATTGTTTTTGTCAATAAAGTCATAAAGAAATGTGTTGATATTGCATGTATCCCTTATCTTAACCAGCAATATCCAACTTTGAGAAAAATAGCTGAATGAACAGGAATAGGAATTAATTGTACATTATTACATCATTTATCTTTTGTCCCATTTGACAGAGATTGGCTCCTCAGTGCTGTGTGCAATATTTTCCTGGAGGTAAGTGCTGTGTGCATGATCGGGGTTTAACAAATACAGTGAAGCTAAACATGCGGCAGACAAAGCCCGGTCAGAAACACATTGGAACATAAGCGCTGAATTTAGTTTACTGCACACAGTCCGCATTTGCCATCTGCTTTCTATGGGCCATCTTCCTCAGCCTCAGGCTAGACGCCGTGTTGAAGGATGGAGCTCATCAAGATGACTGACAGTGTAATGGGGAGAGAACGCGCACCATTGTGCAGGACAAACAAACAGAATTGCCTCAAAGCAAACCGTTTTCATAATTAAATTGTATTCATCTGTGTGGGGAAAGTCTGTATCTACATGGCTCCTCTTCAGGTAGAAGAGAATGCAAGGTCAGATTCAAAACAGCTAGTCTCGAGCTAGAAATCTGGCCAATCGATGTAATCGATTCATCAATCGAGCCAGGACTGCTTTTTTTCGTAGCAATCCAGCCCTGGTTCCAATGCATACAGTAGTGTGCCATTTAGAGGGTTTTAGTTGCCTATAATCTAAATCATTAACCAACCCTTACCACATCACCACTATTTACTTAATAGTGTATAGCCAAGATCTTTACCTAACGATAACCATACTGTAGTTGCCTTGCACAACTATTGTAGAAAGTGAAAATTCAAAGACCTCTGGTGATAAAGTTGCTGGCAAGGATCTTGAGAACATTGCTCCCCCTTCACCTGGGAGAGCAGGTTGACTGCTGATATTGCCTGCCTCACTGTCGGTGTACCAGTTTAAAAAAATGGTGTTGAGCTTGTGAATGTGTAGACCAGTCAATTTCACAAGGTCACTTAATTTTGAGACACTGGCATGTTGAAAAAGGTAATTATCCAAAATGTTAGTTGGAGGCACACTATAAAGTTAAGAACTTCCTAAATAAATTGAAACTAAAATCAGCTCCAGGGAAGAGAACCCTTAGTATGCGGACACATACTTTTTGCCAGATAATTAGGACTTGAACCCATATCCTCATGTTGAATGACAGTATTCTACATCACTGCCAAGAGCTACAAAAAAGCACATTTCATACTATCTGTAACTATACATTAGCAGGGAAATGAGGAGGTTTGAAAACACACACGCCTCTGCCTCATGGTGTGCATGATAATATCCTCCCTTCCATCCATCAACCTTGATCACAGAGCTGCTGGTAATATTGGTTCATTTTTCAACAAATCCCAAAGGTAGGGAAGAATGGGAAAAGAAAAGTGAAGTAAAATGGATGAAGAAACAAAAATCGAATCTGCTGCTAAATGAATGTGACTGTCCCTGTATTGAATTTCTAAAGGTGCATTGTAATAACTCAAACACTGAATAATTAGATTGAGGTAACAGTTTGATTAAAATATCCGGCGGTAGTTCAACTTCCCCTTTAACAAACAAACAATAAATGAGAAAGACTAAAAGTTCGAAACCAAATTGCGTTTAGTCTCTTTAGTCTCTTCTCTACAATGACAGGAAGAAATAGATCTGTGTGATATAAAGCATCCATAGAAGGTTGTGCATTGCGGCTCCCTGCGGAGTCGCAGCTCCAGGAGAGCACACATCAGCTAAACACTCCTCTTGGCAGTGTCAGGATCACCACCTGCCTGGTTAAGAACCTGCAGCTGTGGGTCTCACCAGAATGATCAATGAGCGCTTTGAGTCCAGGAAGATGTCAGCCTGCTGCACTGAAAACCAATATACTCTTTGTCAAATATATGAATTAAAGGATAATACACGGTTTGACCTGCAAGCTGTGGCCGTCAAAAAGCTTGTAGCTCGTCACTTTGAATCTAAACATTCTTTATTTGTTTTCTTTTGTAGACTTTAAAGGTTTCTGCCCGACTTGACACAAAAGTGTCTAAAATGTATATCTACAAATTGAATTAAGGAGAGTTTTAACCGCCCAGGCGGTACTGCTCAAATGTGTCAAATACTTTGGTAAATCGCTAAATACTTGCAAATCATTCTCAACAGACTCGGCGATACTTTTCGGGCCAAGCTAACTTGTAATACATGTTGGCTACATGCTAAACTTGGATCTTATTAAAGTCATTGTGAGCGTGTTAGCATACTAACATTAGCATGCAGCTAAAGGCCTCGCTGTGCCAAAGTACAGCCTTATAGAGCCAGTACAGCCCATAAACGCTTAGTCTTGTGAAGGAAAAATCCATGCAACAAAAACAGCTGTTTTGCTGTCCGGTGATGTTTTTTTTTATATCCCTGCAAATAACTCCCAAATGGCGAAGGCACTGTTTTCAGTCTCAATTAAAAAGTAGTTATGACTGCATAAACAGTATCAGCATTTAGGAACACTGTTTTTAACAATGGTCCATAAAACAGCTATTGTATTCTGGGCTTTTATCATGAAGGGAAACTGAACACAAGGCAGGTTTGAGAAAAAATGGAAAGACCAAAAAGGAAACTACATTGGATCACAAAATAATAGCTGGCATTAACTGAAGGATAACACCTGAGGCTGTTTCATTCTTTGATTGTAGGGTTTTCTACTATAATGTCGATAAGGTTCCTGACATTGGGAAGGGATTCTTTATGCTGAAAGGGAAACTCCACAGATTTTTCATATCATAGTGACTTTACAGATCTTTGGGAGTACTTCTGTACATAAAAAAGTTGTACAAAGCCTTTTGTGGCTCCATAGGGAGCTGTGACAAGTCAGATAAATTCACATTTTGACAAAGAAGAAGAAGAAGGTTTAAGCTATGTTTGAGTCAAATAATTGACTGTTTAATTCAATTGACTCAACAATATTATCATGCTATATAAAAAAAGAAATTTCTGGATCACTCATCCAAATTGACACTGTGTAATTAATGTTAATGCTTTGTTGTACATACCTCGGGTCGAGCCCATTGAAAGATATGAGCGTGCCCGGATCCTCAATTGTTGGTATACAGTAGAGGAGCTGTAGCATCTATTCATGGACTACGTTATACATTTACTACCACCTGACAACTGTTCTGTTCATTTCTTCTCTGCTTCAATCGCCTCCACCTGTCTGCACTGATCCACCGTCGCGTCTTTTTCATTTTGAAAGAACAACTCTCTATGGGGAAGCTCCAACTCCACCGACCAATGGTGTGACTTCATCACCCACTCACTCAGTGACTCAGTGACAGACTTTCACATTTAGAGGGCTGGCATCAGCTTTGCTGGCAAAAAAAGACGGTATCTCTAGTTCCTCCCTGCAGAATCAGTGGAGTTGTGCTATTGAAGAATAACCTGTTATTTTGTAAATCCACATCAGTAATGTTGAGTTTTTGTCAGCAGTAACTTAACAAGACTCAGACAGCCAGCTCCAGTTTTCCTCCTCTCTTCCCTTTACTTTCTCTCGGGAAGATGATGGAGACCTATGTTTGATAAATGGTCCGGATTGTGTCAACATGCGATCCGAGAGACCTGAACTCAATGCGAGCTGGGCCACCTTGCCATTTGGTTTGGCTGATTGAATCCAAATGCAAGCAAGATCCGATCTTGGACCTTACAGACTTGACCGTTAACGCGTCGTGATATGTCAGATGACAGAGTTGAGTTGAGGACACATGTAACCACAGCCGATTTTATTAATTAAGTGCAATGCTTCATTAGTGGAGCACATCTTTAATTGACCCAAAACTCTTTGATATTTATGTACTTACAGCTGATTAGCCCTTTGGACATTACGTTGATGATCATCCACAAGACATAGACCAACATTATCATTCATTTGGAATCATGTTTGTGTCCACTTGGTGGAAGTAAGACCAATTTTCAATCTCCTTTTTGTTGTTGTGTGAACACCACTAACTCTTTCGCTGGATGTTTAATTTTCTTCACCAACTAGTAGCTACCTTTGCCTGTCATTTGATCTTGGTAGGTTACAGGTAACATACAGTGAGTTTACTAGAGCTGAAAACAGCAGCCTGCTGCTTGAAACAAGGTTGATGAGTGTGCTTAGACTGAACCATCCAGTAAATGTGCCTTAAAACCAAAACACTGCACTAAAACAGGCCTCAAAAGTTGTTCAGAGCAGCAGAGTTTGCTGATAATTCTTTGTCACACATCACATTGTGTCAATTGTACTTGTTAAGAAATTATGGGGAAATGCTGTTGCCTACAGCAAACAAATGCTGAAATGGCCCTGGAGATAAATCTGTACCAAAAGTCAACATGAAGGTCTTTGCTCAGGT
Source organism: Anarrhichthys ocellatus (assembly GCF_004355925.1). NCBI lineage: Eukaryota > Metazoa > Chordata > Actinopteri > Perciformes > Anarhichadidae > Anarrhichthys > Anarrhichthys ocellatus. Next base: position 2,603,452 of record NW_022280033.1, read on the forward strand.
TGTGTTTACTGCCTGCCTATTGCAACGGATTGTATTTTATTTTATAAGTGCTCATGTTGTTGTATCTGCAGCTTTTTGTGTCGGGTAATGCAACAAAAAGCCCAAACTATTTCTGCTTTCTGTTTATTTGTCACGGTTATTCCCTTTGAAAAATTCCCACTTTTATGAAAAGGCTATATATATATTTTATTTTTTTCTGGCTCAGGCCCTGGAGTGCTACATAAAAGCTTGGTTTAGAGAACATCGTCCTGCCTGCCAGGTGACACAGCAGTGCTGCCCACCGCCCCGGGCCTGAAAGCGAGACGGAAAACTGCAAAGAAATGGGGTTGAACTAGTCCCGACTGGGCAGGATGACAGTTGCAGGGGTATCTTTTGCCAACACCCACAGCTTCAGTTCATAACTTTTGGTTTAAATATGTGTATTTTAGTGGGTTTTTTTGTGCATGTGTCCGTCAAAATCCCGATGATGGCTAGAGCTCAGATCACTTTCTTTTTTCTGCACGTTTGACAAGCCAGTTCTCAGACTTTCAAAGCATGAGGAAGCTCTCACAGGCCGACACAATAGGAAGGAATATTAATCACCATGGATTTCAGAGAAACAGTTGACTTTATCTGCTGACAGCCTCACTGTTTTTCACTGCGTTAATTTAATGTAAATAAAATTCCATCTGCGATCTTCATTCAAAATCTCCTTTGAGGAAACCCTGAACTGTGCAATATCAAGGCTGGTTTATCGGAGAACAGACTCGGCATGACAGGAAATCAGAATCCTGGCTCGACGGCACCCCTGGTAGGCGTCTTCTCATTGATGTTTGCACAGCATGAAATGGTTAATGACCCACGGCTCTGGCACTAATCATCACCCCAATGGTCAACTCGCTGCTGATTGAAATGCCAGTGATGTCTGAATGTTTTATCTGCGTTGGAGACACAAGCATTGGCAAACACTTTAATGTCAGAATGAAGGCATCTCAATTATGAGCATGTCCACCACAATAACATGACAAATAAAACCCAGCCTCCTTGGTCCTTTCCACAATCCACTAGAAACAACAAACTATTTCGGCACTACAAGAAGACTGGACATTGTAACCTTATATATATATATATATATATATTAATCAGTTCATTGGAAATTCACAACTTAAGATTTACATTTCGGAACAAATGGAGCGGAAACAAAACTAAGTGAATCAAAACGATTGAAATGTGTCTTTGACATGGATACCATACAATGAAACAACACAGTATAGATAAATACATGTTGCATTACAATTTCAATAAGGTTTAGCTGTGCAAGCAAGTGTTTCCCTTCTTGTTTATAACACTAATGGCAGTCGGATATTATACTTCTGTAAGATTGTTATCAGCGACCTAACATGAGGGGGTTGGAATGATTTATACGGCCTTGATATCACGGTCCATCCTTGTATCGTGGCATGTCGTGTAATAGTCACAAAACACAATCTATTGGTTTTGGATAAATGGACACGAGTAGTCTGTCTTGTCGCTCAGAACGAAAACAATGGAAAGTAAACTAAGATCCTTTTCGGTGGTGGACACAAATTAAATGCATCCATGTGACTATGCAACGCTCAGAGCTAGGGACATTATATTAAATATTGACAAATACCACCTGTGATGGGTGTGAAGAGAAGTGGATGGGTCCATCAACACAGGACCCTCAACCACAAGACTGGTGTTCAACACCGCATGTCCAAAGAGTCATTGTGGTTTTGTTGCCCAAACCTAACGTTTGTGACAGTTTTATTATTGATGATTATTTCTCCTCTCCTCGACATGTCGGATCTTTAACATCAACAATCTGTGTGTTTGTGTGCGCTTTTTCTTCTTCTCTTCATTAGATTAACATTAAATATTTACCAAGGGGAGAATCATCATAAACACCACCACCATCTCCCAAGCTGTGATTCAAAACTACAATTCAGGAAGGAAGTGTGTACATACGTGTGTGTGTCAGTGGACCTGTGTAAATGCTCTGTGCCATATGTGCTAAAGGTGACATTGATGGAATGCTCACATGGCATTGATATTGATCCCTTAAGCTCTGTAACCCGCTTATGATGAATGAGTCAGTGGCTGCTGGATGGCCTATCTTTGTACTGTCTGCCACGGAAAGACCGATCTGCATGCAATTAGCATGTTGATGGCATCGCAGCGCGCTTGATGCTGCTGCCGCGCGTGCACCGTCGGAACGCCAGAGTGAAGGAGAAAGAGCAGACTTGCCTCTGCATTATTTAACAGGATGAGCTTGGATGCTGGCAGGGGAGCCGCTGTTAGCCCGGCACTGTCTGGCTGACAGGATGCTGCAGCAGCGCTCGACACATCATCGCATCCCCAGTGTGCCAGAGGAATAAGCATGTAGAAGTAAGTGAAGCAGCACCCACACCTTTGCGCGGTTCTCGAAGCAATGTTCAGGAGGCAATCTCCCTTCATGCATTTGCATGAGATTACATCTGTCAACCTGATGCATTGCAGTAGGCCCTGCTGATAACATGGATAATGAGAATATAAGTAAGCAAGCATCATTCAGGTGGTTGACTGCTCTTAAAACTGCCAGCTGAGACTGATTTACTATGAGTACTCTGAGGCAAACCAAACCACTCAAGGAATTTAGCTCCAATAAACAGCATGTACATTATATGAACACAGAGTCAGATGATGTCGTGGGTCAGGTCGCCCACAGTTCTGATTCTTTTCACCCACTCCTTGTGGTATCTAGTTGTGCAAATCATTGTGTTTTCATGTGCTCAGGTTTTGAGGAAATCATTTCTTCCGCCACTCAAATACTGGTGGTGAATTGGATTTTGTTTGTTGCGCTCAAAGCTTTGTAAAAATGCATTTCCTCGCAACTCAAAAACTGCTGGAAGGTATAATTTTGGTACGGACATTCATGAAATCATGTTGGCGATCCCTTTCCATCTAGTGTCACTGTGTTGTGTAGCCCTAGTGTACAAAATCAGTGCCAGCATTTGTAGCTTGAGAGCATGCAAATGTTAGTTCAAAGCATCACTGGAATGATTAAATAATGACTGGTAACCTATTGATCATTATTGAAGCATTACTACCAGACAGTCACATAAACAAGATGTCTTTTATAATGTAATGACTATTTAAAAATCATGACCCATCTCTACAAAATACTCCCTCACAAAGCTGCTATGGCTATATTATTAAAATTGTTTTAATGCTCTATGGTGGTGACAAATATCTAAATACATTAAATGCATGGCCCCCATCCCACTGAGACAACGCGTAGATGCCTCTTGCTCACTTGTTTGTTCTGTATGTTTGAGTCCAAACAGAGAGCCGAAGTGAGCACTGAAGTCTTAACGGCACGTTTCCTAGTAACCTAGTGCTTGAGAAATAGATCAAAATCCCACACACCAAATCAAAAGAACGTTTTTTTACTCGGTGATAATCGTGAAACTCATCTAAAAAATATTGGATAAAATATTTGATAGACTTGCAAAAATAAAGCGCAGAGTAGCTGGACTACACGTAGCTGGACAAATGTGTTCCCTTAAGTGTGTCTGTCAGGAGGTCCTCACGGGTCACATAAACCTTTTGAATTATTCATCATAGACTTTGAAACAAACAGTATATGATGCATCACTTCACTTAGCCATTGGCAACAGAGAGAGAGAGAGAGAGAGAGAGAGAGGGAAAGAGAAAATAGAAATCTATGAGAGCACCAAACAGTGCAGAGTCACGGCTCTTATTGAATTTGATTGTCTCCCAGTCGGGGACGGCTTTAGAGATGCATTGTCACTGAGTTCCCATCGAACATCCCAACTGATACACAGAGAGCAGGGAGGAAGGTTGGAGAAAGTGTGTGTCGGTGAGCTGTGGAGCCGATGTCGAGTAGATGAAGAAGAGGTTATTTTCTTTCCATTTTTCTCCGTGCCTAGACAAGCATCAATATAATGGTGAATCAAGACTTTCTCCACCCAGCGTCTTTAATCAAAGGGGAAGAAAAGAGGGGCCGTTTCACTCCATGACTGTAATCAATGGATGCACGGCCCATAATGAGCTGCAGGCAGACAGAGGCACTTGGACTCAGAAGTGCCAATACACACACTGAGTTTCACCAAAACACACACACACACACACCATTTGGGGCCTCATTTGCATGCAAATCAGAGCTTTTCGGAGCCGAGATGAGACGCGGCACCGAAATAAGCTCCTCTGTCGTACAATCACCTCTGTCTGAATGGTCACACACATACTTATTTACCTGTTTCATAGATTACAAAATGTATGTCAAACTGGAGACAGAGGAAACACTGTGCAATTACATGCGACAGCCTCAGTGTGTCTGATCCCACATGCTCTGCTGCTCACAGCTCCGCTGCAGCAGTGGCCAAGCTCACATTTTGTGAACATTGTTGGAAACATAGCAAGATGAAAAGGGGACAAATGATGTTGGCATTTACAAATTCATGCATATTAGCAGCATTATGATCAAATCATGGGTTATGTAAAAGCCCTGTGTATCGTGGCACCCCAACTTGAAATACTATCCAAATCCCAGCTTTGCATTTCATTCAGTTCATTTCAAAGGACTTATTACATACTCTGAAATGTGTTCACTGAGCCTTTTGTGTCTGCATTGAAAGGGACAAACGAATGGCAGGACTAAAATATCATCAAAGACAAGACTGCAGGAATGCAGAAGCCAAATGTTTGTCTCAGTTCACAGCGCAATGCAGACTCTGCTTAATAACACCCCCAAACCACTGTGAAAACAATCAGGAGTTTGTGTTGAACATCCTTTGGCACCACACTCTCTCTGTATCTACTTATAATAGAAACAGCAAAAGAAAGATGCTGTTTGCACAGTGCTTGAGGTTTGACATTAAGTTTCTTCACTTGTGTATTTGTTTTCCTACTTTTCAGAGGGATCTGTTGTATGTTTAACTCCATCATATTTTTCACAGCTTTGACTACTTATTATTGTAATGGTGAGTAGCGTTTAGTGTCAAAATCAATGGGGCTAGGTTTTGGGAAAGATTGTGGTTTGGTTTAAAATACGTTTCTTGTTCAGATACATTAACTCTGTCCTGTACTGACTGAACCCTGTTAGTTCTCTGCTAACGAGCCAGTATGGGATTTTCCAAGGCTCATCGACAACAAGTCTAATGATTCATTCAACTGAAATCACACATGTGGATGAGGGAGGTAGCACTGCTGTTAAACAATGTCGTGTTTAACGTCGTCTCTTCTCTCTACATACTGAGGGACTTTATGAGATTAACTACAATGTTACTGACACATTCAAATTAAGGCATAGTTCCAAATTACTCTTTATTCCTAAATATCTTGATTCCGTTTGCGCGGACAAGAGAGAGGGACAAGCTCATGTTGCAGGTGTCAGTAGCGGGATAAGACTAATGCTTCTCTTCTCTTTGTTGAAGCGTCGCACTGACAGCTTACCAACTAATCACGCCAGAGGGAAATCTAGCTGTTGCAATATGCAAATAGTCTCAATGTGACATGTGAAAACTAAGCTCAGCGTAGCAAATACACTGATCTTCTGTTGATGGCTTTCCAGCTCCAAGAGGTTTTATGAACAAACAAATAAACAAAAATAATAATGATATGAACCCAAACAATTAAGTTCTTGTGGCAGACAATCATTTTCAATTTCTACCACAATGTAGTGAGTGAAATGAATGAAACCTGTTTTAATAATACAGCCCTTTTTCAAAACCTGGGTCACAGAGAAGAAAGTAACAAATAGGAGAGTATATAGAGGAACAGGAAAAGAGAGGAACCTTGAATGAATAAATGACATAAACGTAAGCAAGAGCATTCATATAATCCCAAAGGAGAAATCAAGACCTCATACCATTTGTGCAAATGTAGCAATACAAAAACAAAACGTATTTGAACAGAACCCAAAGATGTCTTCACAGAGAAAGAGAGGCATCAAGCACAGTGTGTTTGACTGCAGCCTTGAACGCATGAAAAGCGATGAAAGAACCATTTGGGAAAGTTTTCTGTGTGACACCAACAGGATGTCATAGCTATAGATGAAAGTGTGGAGGTGGCTGAAACGCTAATCAATAACATTCTTAAAAACACACTGCTCTGCATATTTTTTTGCTTAGTCTGTGCATAATCAAATGAACATAATCAGAGTATGCCTCGCACGCATCACGTTATTATTGAATTTTTGGTGAGCAAACATAAATGTAGCCATGTATCAAACGCTAATAAAATGTCCAGCTACAACAGAAGGTATACAGAACTCGATATTCCTGAAACAATGGTGTCTGGAGGAAAGCCTTTTAAGCAAAAGGCAGAGGACAGGATGGATAAGGGAGTATTTTAAAGTCAACCTCTTTTATGCGCAGTGAGCCCTAAAAGCTAACGGATGGATGGAAAGTGTAGAGAATGGGTGAGAAATAGAGTTTGGCCCGCCGCCTGATCGCCTGAGGGTCAGCAGGCAATGAGAGAGCTATGGAGGGATCAAAAGAAGAGCGCGAAGGATCAAGCGTGGAATAGATTGTCAGGAAAACCCCCTTATTTACACAGATAGCCTTGAGAGCCTATCTTGTGAAGCATTGTACCAGACTGCAGGTATCAATCCTTGGCTAAATGTGTCTGGGTTCAAGATTGTACAGCAACACGGATGTTTCTGACAGGCGTTACATGTCTTCTGAGGATTACAAGACAAGTGCTGCAGTAAACAGAGCTCACCATTGCTAATGTTCAAACACAAAGACATGAAAGGCTCGGGACAGACGGGTTAAGAAATACTGAGTATCAAAATCTCATCCCCTCTAGGCCTGACAGTTGGCTCTGAAAAGTTCGCGGCTTTCTCCTTCGTGGAGGACAGCAGCTGGTCAACTTGGGTTTACAGCAGTAGCATTCCATTGCTGTGAAAGGAAGGTATCAACATACATGGAAACTTCTCAAAGCACGACTAGAACGGAATCCACTAATGTTGATCAGCATGCTCAGTATTCCCCAAAATACCAGAACTATGCTAACAAATGGCTAGCCTTGTTTTGGACTGCCTCATTAACTGTATTCCCAAGTGATAGGGATATAAATGAACCGTAATGTGAATTAGTGACGTCATGGCCTCCTAACAGCTCGTAGGGTTTACTAGAAGTAGAATTTTTAGAGATTTATTAGCCTCGATTTGGGACTGGCTGATCCTAGTGGTGGGAGACGGTCCCAGGTGCTGCTGTTTATTACAGTTGGGAAAGTTCACTTGATGTTGCCTTAGCCTTTGGTCCTCATGTTTGAAGCCTTTTCCTCCCAAGGTAACTGACATCATCATCCTCGTGGAGGCAATACTGAAGTGCAGTTAGCTAAGAGTATTTAGCTATGATTTAGCTAACAACAGATGTAAGTGAACCTATGGATCAACAGCAACAGATGAATACTTGTTGACTGCCTTTAGAGGATCAGTTTATTGCACTCAAAAGATTTTGGGTGAACTATTCCTTTAAAGCAGAGCGTGATGCTCCCGTGTACTGGAAAGTTAAGATAAGCAATGGACATTCAGTAGGAAACCAAAGGAATTAGCAGGAGAAAAAGGCAATTATTTCTGCTGTCTTGTTAAATGACTAATTGAATTAACCAACGGCTCGTCATGAAGCCGGTTCATATTTGCATGTCCCTCCATCTCAGTCAACATTAAGTCTGCTATTTAATAGAACATAACACGTTACTGGACTTGTTTGCCATTTATTCTACATTTAAAAGCCCTTCAACCAATTTCCTCACACAGATGGCACAGCAAATGTGATCAGGGATAGCTGCACAATTGTCTCTATCACTCTGCAGCCATTTATAACCCATATCAGCAATTTTCTTGGCAAACAGAAAACACTCCAACCAAAGCAGGGGCTTATTGCATCCTCTCAAAAATTCAGTAGGTGCTATGAAATTGAATATTCTTAAGAGTCAGATGAACACTTCAGAGCAGAGCTGACGAGCACATTCACTGGCCTTTGTGTTTGGTGACTTGAATTACCACTTGTGGAGTAAGAAAATCTATCATTAGTGCATTAGTGCCAGTGGAAATCAAATATTTATGTCACTTGCAAAGGGCTGTGTAGGTGAATGCCGCGCACATTCGGATTACAGCAATTAAAAGTGAAGGGGTAATTATTCATCTCATATCTTTTGTTTTCTGCCACCTGCATGCTCTTGCGGCTATTGTAAGCCAGACGCCTGGAAACACTTCCCCACGGCTTTGACATTGCTTATTGCCCAATAACCACACCGACGCTTTACTGAATGAATCATTGATCACAGGGGGAAGACAAAGTGGTATGGATCAGGCCGTTCATTTGAACATGAATGAAGTCTCGGATCAATGAGTGGCACGCCTTTACACACGAGTCAACAACACCTTGAAATGTGGGTGCTGAAGATGTGAGTGTGCTGTATTGAAAGATTTAGAATTGCTTTAGAGACATTGTGGACATAAACATACAGATAAGCCCGGCAGTCCAGAAAAAATACATTTTTCCGCTTTCCTCTCACGTCTGCTTTCCATTAATCTCTTCTGCCTCTCCTCCTTTAATGCCACACTTCTTTACAACAAAATAAATGGGCAGCGGTGGTTTTCTGATTTTCAGTACAAGTCACAAGATTATTGGCTGAGGGCAAAGAATAAAAGCACTGTAGTATTTGTCAAACAACCCAATGCCTTGAATGTTTACAGGCTTGGTTAGGTTCTATTATGTGATGCCACAAAAGAGATCTAGAGCAATGCTGATTGCAAGTTTTTCAAATTTGAGCATTAGAATGACGAATGCAGACATTTGCGATGCTGATATGCTGATGTTCTGATGATCTCTTAGTGCTCTTACTAATAGCTATTTTCATTACTGATCCTTTTTCTTTTTGACAAATCAGTCGTTCGGTACATAAATGTTCTACATGTGTGTAGAAAATAGGCATTGCATTTCCAAAGAGCCCAAGGTGACGTCTCCAAATCAGCCATCAACAAAGAAAACAAAAAATGCTTTTACATTTTAGAGGCTGACACAAGCAAATGTTTTGCAAATTTCAAGTACAATCAATCAATCATTATACTTTTTGTCCTTTTAAGTTTTTTGGAAGAAATGTCCAACTTTTCATTCATTCATAAATGTCCATCATTTTGAACGTCCAAACCACCTGACTTGCACGTCTTTGAACTGTGGGAGAGAAGCTGTGCTGTGTGATCTTGCTGCTGTGCGATGATGAGAGTGAGTCATTGCACGAGATTGAATAACAAACCAAAAGACAAAATGATCCACTTACATCCAGCAAGCGTTTGAACAGAAAATATGCCGCCTCATTAGAACGACTGACAGCGGACGAACAAAACTGACTCTGAAAAGAAGCCACTTTCTCTCTCTCCCTCTCTCTCTCTCTCAGCATGGGGCTTTTAATCAAAGTTAACATGGACAGTCTAGTGTGATAGATTTCTGTCTCCATGATTGTTGGAACATCGCCACAGTTCCCTAAAATGCTTCATTTATTTTTCTGAGACTCACACCAGCTCAATCTTTGCAATTAATAAAAGATAACTTTTGGTGAGATCAACTTTTAAACTAAAGCTTTCGTGCATAATCTAAAATATACACATTCAAAGTTTCTTCGGGCAATTGTAGCATCAGCAAAGTTTCATCGAACTTGCTCTTCAGACAGTGAACAAAACAGAAGATGAGTTTAGCTATTCTCTATAATAGATCACTGTCCCTGTGTGAAATTGCCTTAAATATTAGGAGGCATTTCTTTGTGGGGAAATGTCATGTTGAATTTGTTCTCTGTTGCTGAAAATCTTCTTGTAACTGCATTTCAGCAGCTGAAAGAAACACATTTGATAAGACGTTTGCAAAAATGTCTGGTTTGAGGCTTTTTTTTGACCAAAGTAGGAAGTTGACTTTGTGAGGTTTCTTCATAAGATCCGACATTATTGTCAGATGATGTAGATAAGAAGGGACAAAGATAAGCACAAATATATTTCTGCTGCAAAGGTTTCTGTGCAGCAACAACTGGTGGAGTGATTTTCTCTGCTTCTTTACGTCACCCTGTCTCTCTCTCTCTTGATCTACAAGAAACATAGTCAGAATGTCTGTCCTGCTGTTTCCATGCACTGTTTGTACTTATAACTACGAAAATGATGAGCAATAAGGGAGCAATAAGGCGTAGGGAGGAGGTCACGGATTGGTCAAATTGGACTTTCACCCAGGAGACCGTTGTTTGTGTCCTGTGTGAAAACAGAAGTCAAAGCTGATTTATTTGTCATGTAACTTTTGTATTTAAGTAAGGCCACTTCGGCAGTTATTTTAACCCAAACCATGACAATTTTTCTTAAACAAAAGCTGTTATTTCTCTTCCTCCTCTGTACCGTCTTCCTCTGTGAAATGTAATTCCGTGAAAGAGCAGCGGTTCATGTCCACCAGCTGATGATATTAGCTTGTCTGCATTACACACTGACATGTTCAACTCCCCCCCCCCAGCACAGGGCCAGTAAGTGATAGTGGACTGTTTCACTGACCGAGCCCCACAGACTTACACATTGTAGATGTCTCCTTAGTCCATATTGACTTTGTGTTTACAGCTGTCATGAACTAATTTCATGCATCGCGTGGCTCTTTTTCTCAAGCTGGCTCCTGCTTGTGGGCACAACGCTGAAGAAATGCAACACAAACACTGTTGAAATGTTATAGCCTCTTCTAAAAAGTCTGTCTGGAAAAAGATTAATTGAAGTACGTACGTAAATAATGATTTCATTGCAAAAACAAATGCGAGAAAAGGCCTCAATTAAGAAGAATTAATCACACAACATGACACAGGCAGGATAATAACAAGAACACAATACTTAATCAGTGATTCTTTTTTTTACTGCAAATTAGTCTTTAGTTCTATAAAAACTCCAATTGGATGATCAAATAGTAAGTAAACAGACACTGAAGCCACTCCTATTTGTCCAGCAAAATGAGAAATAAAAATGGGGGTAGTCTGGGGAACTCCACCTGACTGCTAATATTAGTTTGTAGTTCATTGACATTACAGTCTCACAGCAAAGCCATCTGTTTTTCTCACGCATCAGTCCATGGTAGTATGGACTATGGACGTTTTGGAACATCCCTGCCATTCATCCAGCGGATGAATGGCAGGGATGTTGAATTGGGAGATGTCAACACAAGTAATCAGTAACTAATGTACAGTCCAGATATTAAGAATAAGGGTGGGAAATATGAATATAATGTTCCATCATGGTTTACTCAACCCAAAGACCCGACAAATCAGACTTTTCAACAACACAGATGCAGAAATCTTATAAATCTAAAATGGTCCTGCTTGATTTGGAAAGCTGCGCTGTCAGAAACGGTAAAGCAACATTTAAATCACTGTAAGAAATATAACAAATCACTCTATTCTCACTCAAGTGCAACCTCTTTTTATTATATAATAAACTTGTTACAAATGAATTTTAGAGCAAAGAGGACATCTCTTCAAACTTTAAGGGTAAAAAATGTTGTGGTTACAAATATCAGCCTAGTCGGCAGGAAAAGATGTTGCCATTGTCTGCAAACAGTGTTTAATGTCGTCTAGTAAAAGGACTCTTCTTGTGAAAGTTCCTACGATGATGAAATAAAAGTGGACAGAATAATGAAAGCCCTTCTAATGTAATAACTAATGATTCATATGACATTGATCAAAGGGACTAAGTTACTGAAAGGAAATGAGAGTGTTATAATTTAGACATTTTGACCCAATGTCTAGTTTTTCTCCTGTTCCTCTACTTCCATAAGCCTCTGTGGTAAAGTCTCCTTTCACTTGCTAGCTTCCAGCTCCTCACTTTGTGGAAAATGCAGCTAAATTAAGTGTTTTGAATTAGCCCACACCATACTGAAAGACGTTCAAAAGATGCATCAGTTCATTTACTACACAGCGACTCAGCACAGCGTGAGTGATGCTGGGATATCAGCTGTGGCTCCGGACCAAAAGCTGGAGGAGCAAAGCCACGAGCTGCATTTAAAGGGAGGAGCTGAACTGAAATTGACTGTGAAGCTGGTTTGGACCCATTAAGAGCAGCTTTGTTTTCAAAGGCATGTCCAAGTTAGTGAGGCGCTTACTAGCTTAATGTCACGTTTGATTCTAAATGGGTTGATGAAGAAGGAAATCTTCAGCTGATCCAGTTTCCATCCTTGTTGGTTTTGACGTCTTCTTTTAGGTGTTAGACGTGTGTTTGCCTTATGTTGACCCAATTAATTATAGTTAATAACTAAGTAATGGACTGGAGTCCTGTGGTGTAAAGATCCAAATTAAATGTATTTTAGGTCATGGTACTTTACATGAAACTGCACATAAAAAAAAAAACGATTGCACTTTTTACCCTTTTTTACTGTATTTATTATATGGTTGTAATTAGTACTTTTATTGTGGATGAAACATGATCAATTCTCATAGTTTAACAACATATAAAGTAGTAAGACGTACAGTAGAACAGCATGTATCAGGTAATATGGAAGTTTTTATTGGACTTTTATGGTTGTAACCCATAGAAAGCAATTAAAACATGTGTACCATGATCTACAATGATCTATCACCAAACATGGAATTTATCATTCATTTTGTGTGAAGTCATACCCACATTTTAATTTAACATAAAAATTGTATAGATATTTAAAAATATTTATAGTTTAACCATAAAAAAATACATATTCATGCAATAGAGAATCAGTTCCTTTTGGTTTGTGGGCAATGTGGCAAATGTAGAATTCCATATTAATGTAATATTTAAAAACGGCCTTAATAAAAAAACAAAAACAAACACAGAGGTTTAATGAAAGGCTCCCAGAGCTGAGAGTAGAGTCCTTCAACAGACACATATCTTCTCTAAAGCTGCTGCTCTGTCAAAGGTACCGCAGTCCGTTTAGCCCCGTCTGCTAACTCCCTTCCGGCAAATTTGCTGCCATGGCCAACTATTAGCGGTAACTCCTGTCTGCTCTGACTGTGGTGTGGTGGTGTGGATTGACCGCTGCAGGGCTGAGAGGTCGGGGGTCAAGGCTGGAGCAGTGCAGCGTAGGGACTCCGGGTAAGGGAGATGTGTAGCCTCGCGGACACACGCTACATGAAATGTTTATACCTCTGGCAGTCTGGAGTGATGGATAGAAAGAGAGATGTGGTGTTAGGAGGCAGCTTGGGGATTGGAACGGGTGGAGGGAAGTAGGAGGGGGGTAGATGGACAGAGATGGAGAGAGAGAGGCTGAGGTCAACAGCCTTCAAGGCAACAGATAGAAGCAGTTTCTTCAGCATCACATGTGTAAACAGCATGAAGCCAGCCTCCAAATTGTATAAAAAACAAGATAAATAGGAGAAGAAGTCTGCACCTGAGCCATTCGAGCTGTCAAAAAATAAAAGACACGAGAGCCTAAAATGTTTTGGTCCAATGGGCTTAAAGGACCAGTGGTTTTGAATGCTTTAACCCACTAACTGTATTGTATACTTTATGCATCACAACCACACTGCATACAAAATATGGTTATACACGGACATCCATTATGCTGTTTATTTCTGTGCAATAGCTTAGTGCAAACGCATTTTGAGATAATCCCAACTGCTTCTTCAAATATTGTATTTCATATTTAACTTGTGTCCCTCCCTCCAGCCAGATTCCCACTTCTCCAAACCTGCTCAAGGCAATTTACGACCCATCCACCAAATGCCCCCCGAGTTTTCCGCCTGGCCTTGCAGCAATATCACTGACTCTGATTCCAGCCGACCCCTCCTGCCCTGCAATAAACCCTTTTCCCTCCAGTCGCAGTCACCTGACCTTCTCCGCTCACCCCCTCACCTGGTCTCACTTTCCCTCATCACCTGCTTCCCATTTCCCATAATCAGCCCCAGATGTATATTCCTGTTCATTTCCACTTCGTCAACGTTGCTGTGCTACATTGTGTCATGCCTCTCTCTGCACTGGGGTCCTTTCCTTGTTGCCTCACACACACACACACTAACTCTGACAATGATTTGTAGTTTATGAGAATGAGTAGAAGCAACAATGCAAACGCAGCAATCCCCACATGTGGAGATATATGGGTTCCACCAGACATATTGCAATCGAAATGCAGGCGAAGATAATGAAACGTGTTCACTGTGATGGAACATGAGAAAGGTTATGTGTTGGCTATAATATCAGATGGTAATCGATGGTTGTAACAGTCGACACAAAACTAAAACAGTTTCATCTGCATATAAAAATAGTAAAAAAAAGACATGTTAAGCATAGATGACTTGTAATTGAGAAGATACTTGAAAACACACTGGTGTGATCCTTTAACTTTCTTTGCAATCAACGTTAATTCAACTAAAACATTCATGAGTTCTTACTTTGCTTCTTCAAGTCGTCCTTGTGATATTATGCCCTAACATGCAGATCTGTCTTTGAGCCAACGCACCCAATAACACACGAATGCTTTCGTCAACGCAGACGCAGTATCAAACCTGTTAATTCACACTCTTAGTAGTTCATGTACCGAGGGATACAGCGAGTAGGCAGTGGTATTGACACGCCTACAGAAAAACGCTCACAGACAAAAACATTCAGCACATTTTATATTCGTAGCCGAGCAGAGCTGCGAAGAATACTGAAATATTTAAATCAAAGAGAGGTAAAGTTACTTTTGTCAGCAGCATGCTTTGTACTGCCAACATCAAACTTTTATCTTTCACAGCCGGAGGGCGGACTTAGAAAACAATATTGAGCTCCGAGGGCCATTCAGATGTTTCCCATAGGTTCTGGTGTGTTTAGATATTCAGCCCGTCTGGTTGAGACGTTTGCAGACAAGTCTGAAGATCCAAAAGGTTAAACCCAAAAGATAAAGTGTGTGCATAGCAATTAACCCACAGAAATATTGGTGGCAACCCTAAGCGTCCCTTCAGCACGATACCAAATAACAGCTTGAGTTTTTGTCCAGATACCTGTCTTGAATAGGAACACATTCTCATGTCTTTTCATAAGACAAATGGCAGAACCATGTATACCAACATGTATGGAGTCATTTGTATATTTATAAACTTATTCTGCATTGGAGCAAACTGGATTGTCTACTTACATACACGGTGTGAATGGTGAGTAGTATCTAAAAGAAAAGAGTGTGGCTATGGGTGAGATATGTGATCAATTATCTATAATGGATGTCCAAAAGATGGTTTTTGTAGGCCTTGGACATTAGAAAAGAAAATACATAATGGATTCAGTGACTAACATCAAACCTGGTTTGCCTCTCAGCAGATAAGGCAACACACTATTATTGCTCTAATTAAATAACACAGCGCACTGCAGAGCTTATTGTGACATAACCTCCATTTATTATTTGCATCATGTTTTATTAAAAGTGCTTCCATTCTAAATTGCTGTATTAGTGGTGTACAAATGTTCGCACTGTATGGAGGCAGACATTTTTTTTTTGTAAGTGTTTGTTGTGGAATGGCCTTTTGGGACCTTCCATTAGACTTCTATTTTGGAATGTACTCTCTCAGCGTTCCCTCCACCTGCACCACTAAACCCAACAAAGCTCAGGAAGAGACGCATTAACGCTGACCTGCTCACCCTTCAATCTCAACTTCATTCATGGTGAATTAGATTTTCCTTTTCACTTACTTTAAAAAAGGATGAAAATAGAAATTTGCCATCTGTCTTGTGGAGGAAAGCAAGAAGACGACGCCGCTCTATTCTTTCAGGTGGAACTCAGAGTTGAGAAAAGTCAAAGCTGTGATTGAAGTCAAGGAAAAAGCATTATAGCATGTCATCCTGAGCTCACTCACAGAGCTGCAAATAAAAAAATGCTTGGGCAGAGGACCACGTCTCTATACCGTTACACAAAGCACAATTGTGCGTCTGTATGAGATGCAACAGGCTTTCAACTAAACCAAAAGTAAACCCATTTTTGTCATTTTAAGACACTCATAGCACTGGACGGTAGTATTAAGAGTCCCTTCAGGGCGGGAGGGATGGTGGTGGATGGGTCACACAAA
Source organism: Anarrhichthys ocellatus (assembly GCF_004355925.1). Taxonomy (NCBI): domain Eukaryota; kingdom Metazoa; phylum Chordata; class Actinopteri; order Perciformes; family Anarhichadidae; genus Anarrhichthys; species Anarrhichthys ocellatus. Next base: position 2,619,478 of record NW_022280033.1, read on the forward strand.
CACAGGACTTTTACTTGTGTGAAGAGAGTGTTGTGAGACGTACACTGTATGTAAGAAGTGGACGTAGTCACCGTGACGTCACCCATCGGTTGGTGAATAAGTCATTTTTAGGTGACCTATGTTGACCTGATGTTAATTAACTTTTAGAAGTGAAAACGCACTGTGAAAGGGTTACATTTTCAAGACGAAAGCACCTTGGTAGCAACCTGTCAATCACAAGGTAGGACGTACAACAGAGTGCATGACATAACACACATGTGGCCACCAGCCGGTGAGTCTGTAATCTCACACTTCAAGCACTGACTGCACTCTGCAAGTTAGTTCACAAAACTGAGTCCTCCATGTCCAAAAACTTAAAACTGTCCTATTAATGAGACATTAACTTTGTGTGTTCTAAGATCACTGCCTCTGAAATTCACCTGTTTATGTGTTAAGCCTATTGGGACCAAGCTATATAGGGCCTTGCACTTCAAAAGGTCCTAAACAGCATGAAATTAAGTAAATTCAACAACACAATTGTGTTTATACAGAAGTCAGAACAAAGACCTCTTAAAGAGAATGTCGCCAAGTGTGTGTACATTTTGCTGGTAAGTGTAACATTAATTACGCCTGATCAAAGTATATCCAGCGGGGGAACGAGTGGGAGGAGAGACGAGAGGATGATGCAAGTGCTGCCTTTCATTTGCTTAAGGGACAACTGCAAAGAAAGACGCACCCTGCAGCCCCAATGCCCTGTCCTAATGTCATCATCGTCACGGTGTGAGCAGACAGGAGAGAAAACAGAGGGAAAGAGACTCTACCACAGGAAAAGTTTGCCGTCTTCACAGATTCTTTGGTGTAAACTTTAATGCAAAGTCAGGTTCAACAAAAACACAAGTTTGAGTGCTACTTTGAGATAAATCCAACTGGCTGTAGCATCATTTGCATTATAGTCATGTTTGGTCTCTGAAGTTTTAAAGTTGTTTTTGAAACTGGCAGAAATTGGTGATTCTGGTTCTTAGTGTGTATATATACGTTTTTTTTGGGGGGGGGGCTTTAATAGGAATAGACCGGCATGTCTTCAAACACTACTGTGAATTTTAGCAAATTATGATAACAATGTTACTGACACCTTATTATGAAAACCCAACCATATTTGTTATTTGTATCACATTCCTTGCACAGCATTGCACTGGAACAACAATGTTTATCAAGCTGCATGCAGCTTCGTTCACGATATTAATGCATTCTCATCCCAGCTGCTCGACGGAGTCATGGTATAAATTCAAAGTGTTCTCTCTGCAGTTCAGTTTATTTACGCGGCCTGAAATCCTGTTCATAAATGGACTTAACCGGTGCACAGTGTCAACTGTTTCTAAAGCACAATATACAATACATGTATTTTGAGATGGTCATTTTTTCAGAGTAGTCGATCATTCCACATGACATGGCTGAACAACATAGGTTATAGCTGATTGGGAATGAGGTGCCAGGAATAATGCCTCTGTTCAGCCCCCACAGCAAACGTTTACGAGTGTAAACATAGTTCATGAACCTGAACCCATTCTGTCACTTGAAAGTGAAGGTGTTGGAAGAAAGGGACCTCGCTTCCACAGGTGTGATTCATTTGCTACAGTGCTCCAGACCCCAGGGTGTAAATGCTGACATGCACAGTTTTTGTTGGCACATTGTGTGTTTGGATGTTATATCAGGCCCTGAAGGAGTCTGACTACAGTTTAATAAGACACAGGATCATGTTTTGCTGTTCTTCAATGTCAGCGCGTGTGCTTGTTGTTTACTTGCACTATATACACCCTTTTTGTCATAATACATTCCATAACCCTTAACCTAACTCATGACAACATGCCAAGCCTAACTTAAAGTTAACCAAATTCTAAGCATAGCCCGAAAACATTAAGTCTTAAGCCTCAAACTGCCCTCAAAGAGGCGAGTACCAGAAAAAAATGCTGTCGCTCTCAACGGAACGAAACCTCTAATTCATGGCTGTTCAAATTACAGCAAGCAGGCCAACTGTGGCCCGCTGCCTGTTTTTAAATGGCCTGCTGTACATTTGTAAAAATAAATGTAAATGGCTTGAACATATTTCTAATATATTGCACTGTATGTACATTGCACTTCTTAGTTGGAAAAATGTAAGTCGCCGCCAGTATGACTTACATTTATTACTTGTTGATGAAAACATTTACCTCAGTTCAGCAGGTAAACATGGCAGAACCGAAAAGCTGGTAGACAGCGAGTGAGTGCTGAAAATGTCGTGAGAAATGAACGTTGGGAAAATTAGTTATTTTTCACAGTGGAAGTGTGTTTTCAAGGAATCCATTGAGGTGATAAGAGTATAATTTTAGAAGACACTAAACAGCAGTATTTTGTACACGTGGGGTTTTCTGGTGTAGAAACACTGCAGTGCAAGAGGTTAAAAACTATGCATTTACTGTTCTTTGCCCAGTGTCTTCTTATGTTTCATAATCATAACATTTTTGCCACCCCAGCTCTAATTCATCCTCACAAAGATAGAAATACAAGAGTAACCGTGTGTGTATATGTGCGAGTGAGACTCGCACTGGAGGACATGTAACAGCTCCCTCCAGTCACCCTTCCACATGTACCAATGATAGAAGAAGGGACACACACACTGACAGTGTCAGCAGGGTTTCTGCTGTTTCACACCGCTGCTGAAAGGTCTGATGAAACACTGAGGAAACTTAAGATGGATGACATGAGCCTTTAAACGTAGGGGTCTCATTGTCTACACCACTTTCTTTACTAAGCAACTAGCAGGAGAGGTGATAGCCTATTTTATTAAAGCTGAAAATGCAGCAAAAGTGAAGGAACATTTTGAGATTTTATTGTTGTTGATTTGGGTTCAAAATATAATTGACAGACCAGGTAACATATAATATGAATATAAGTTTGGATGGCAACGAGACTGTCAACTGTAGAGGTGCACCGAGATACAAACAAGAGAAAAGGTGTCTCTCGTTAGCCAACACATTCTCACTCCAACTCGTCACATATGACGACTTAGCCGGTGGCCTTAAGCTTCAAACTGCGATGCACTAGGTACCCCTCCAGAGTGAGTTTTGGTGTTGTCAGGTGTGTTTCTCCTTGTCGCACGCATAGTGGCTTTTCAAAATAACAACTCAAGAGACGAAATGTTAAAGTTTACTTTCAGTTTTGCACAGGACGGTGTTCTCTGCAGCACAGCCGTCTCTGCAGACTATCACGCTTTTCATACTGCGTCAGTTGATCTGAGCATCTAATAATGCCGTGGGTGGGTTTACATTGGAGTTAATTGAAAGCACACTGAGTCCGTATCAGACGCTGTTGGGCTCTGACTAAGCCTCGGTATTTGACAATTTGGGGAGTGAGACCGGGTTACGTTAGTATGCCATTTTTTAGCCATTGTTAAAGTGGTTGCTGCAGAGTGAATCCTGGTTGGTTCGGTGGTGCAGTCAGACCAGCTTTCACTTCCCATTCATTTCTTTAAGTAAATTGGGCGAGGCACCTTCACTGCACAATTTTGAGGCTCTCCAATGTCCAGCCAGTTTCAGAAAAAAGTGAGAGAAGAAGGGATGCTGCGTGGCAGAGGTTAATGACATGTTTGATAAAATGCTGTATTATTCCTGACTTTGAGGACTGCTGTTTTAGTATGAACGCATTACATTGTACAGAGGTTTCTGTCTCTCTGGTCTTTCCATGTAATGATGAACATGTACATGGTTGCATAGAGACCGTAGGCCTTGACTCCAAGTGTATGTGAGTGTGTGTGTGTGTCTCGTCACACCTGTGCTTAAAATAAACCAGGTGCAATAAGTGTGTTCAGAGAGCCTGTTGAATGCATAATAGCGGGTTGGGTGTGTGTGTGTGCACAGAGTTTTTTGTGTAGTTTATTAACAGCAGTGGAGCTGTTCAGTCACCGCTGAAAGGCTGCTGCCTGTCTCACACTGTGTGCTGCTCTGAGTGTTGTGAGTGTGTGCATGTTGGCAATGCCACGATGTGTGTGTGCTCTCTTGCATCTTCATTGGGGTTGAAAAACGCTCCAAATGCAAATCTGCGCGGAAACGACGCCAATCGTAATAAAAACGCCAACATTTTCAAGCGCCATTATTCATCTCCTCTTTATTTCCCTCTTCCATCGATGAATGACTGCAACCCGACTCATCTGTTCTGTTTGGAGTCCTGGCAGGAGGGAGCGATGGAAAAAGACAGAAAAGCGTGAAAAGGGCACGCAGTGAGCCGACGACAGCCAGTAAAAGAGGGATGCTGGAGATGTTCAATTAAGCTTTCCCTTTTGTCCGGGCACCCGGTGGTTCGTTAATCTAGAGGAGATAAATATTATACAGCATTGGCTCCATTCATCCTGCAAAATCAATTCTCTCTTCCCCCTACTTTCTCCCCTCCTTCTCTCACTTCTCTTTCACTTATTCAACAGAAGAAAAAAAAGTGCCAGAGAAAATGAATTGCTGCCTTTATAATAAGTGGTCCTAATGCAGATGAATGGTGCTGGATCTCAGAGCAGTGAAGTCTCACCCGTCTGCCACCTAGTTTCATTTAGCCCAATAATAAACAGCAAGCGCGACTGAAAGCAATCTCCCAGTGCTTCGGTCCTTATATATATATATTTCATACTGTTGCCTGGAGCCTAGTCCAGGCCTCACTGTAGCATGGGAAAAAATGTATCGGCTTGTGGTAAATATTAGTTTAATACTATAAAATAATTAAATGAATGCTGAGAATAAAACGAATTGACTCATGTCTGTGGCTCTGGAGAAGCTTTGTGAAATCTGAAAAATGACTCAAGGGGCATCACTTGACTAATCAGAGGTAAAGGTTGTAAGACGACATTAGAAAGCCTGTATTGGTGGTCGGTGGTTCCATCCCCGGCCCCTGCAAACATGTCAAAGTGTGTGAATTTTCATAGCTCCTGATGAGCAGGTGGCACCTTGTAAGGCAGCCTCTGACACCAGAGTGTGTGAATGCTGGTGTCGTAAAGCGCTTTGAGTGCTCGCTACGACTAGACAAGTGTTATTTAAAGGCAGTCCATTTACCATTACAAACTGGAGTTTGAGAGGTTTAGGCATTTACCTGAAGTTGTAGTATCCGAGTTAATCCAGTAACATGTTGAGAATCTATTTATTTAGAGGTTAAGCTCTGCTCCTGGCGCTGCTGCCGAGCTCGAAGCTCTCCATCTCCTGCCGGAGCTCCGACTGCAGGTCAAAGACGGCAGCAAAGCTGGAGCCGGGTCTGTCCGCGGCAGGCTCGTTGCTGCCGGAGGCTCCGCTGGAGTCTGACCTGAAGGAGTTGCTGGTGAACCTTCGTGCCGTAAAATGTTTCATCTGATTTCTTTAGGGATCGGACCCGAGGACAAGCATTTTGAATTTCCATATAGAAATAACCAATCTCAGGATGAGTCCAGTCATTTATATTTTCAGCAAAAGTCAAATATTTGTTTCCTTTGAAGAATTCCAATATTTTTTTTTCTGTTATGTGTGTTGATGAAATGTATTTAAAGGGTTGCTTAAAAGTTTAAACAACGATTTAGATGGATTCAATTTGAGATGTATCTCTAGAATCTCACCAGTACAATGGAGGTGAATGGAATTGAATTTGTGGTGCAAAGAAAGAAATTACATTTACAGAATGTAACAGACAATGGCATTGTTACTCTGGACAATCCACATCCTTAGAACAAACTGTCCATAGCTTTCGTTTTATTCGCTACTTTCTTCTGAAGAAATGAAAACTGTCGACAGTGTAATCTGTACAAACCGGCCCGGTCTACCCAACCTCCATTAGACAAGGGCTCCCCCTTCCTTACAAATCACAGTTTAACCCCTGGTTTCAGCTACACTTTCAGGTCATTGTTTTGGTTTTCTGGCCCATTACTTTACATTACTGTATCCGTTCACTCTCAGTCCTCTTATCCGTGTTTCCAGCAGCAGCAGGCAGCTTGTTTCAGCGAAAAAGCTCAGAAAACCCAATACGCTACCTGTCCAGCATCAAACCGCAGACCGACGCACTAAGCGACTAGCTGGTGAAGAAATTGATCATTAAGCAACTAATGAGCAAAATATTTTACCTCAGGACTTAGTAAGAGGCCGAACATGGAGCTAAAAGGAGAGTGAATATTGGACTGATTACGTTTGCCAGTTCACCAGAAATGTGTCTCTGAATGAAAACTAATGTTGTGCTGGATGTGTAAATATCGGCACATTTTGCAGAATGCCTTATATACTCTTAAAGTGATATGTCAGTGATGTGTTTACTGAATATTTCTTCCCCTTTTCTAACCTTGATCTAAAGCTACTCGTGTTTTCCTAAGACTAGAGGGTGAAGCTCAAAGAAATGTAAAACTGGTCATATTCTGTTGTTGTTTAAAGCTGTGTGTGAGTGTGTGTGTGTTTGTCCCATATGCAAACCTGGTCAACATGTTAGCACCTCTACCACCTACCCACAGTGGATCCACGCTCCTTCACAAAGGCACACGTGTGCCGTTATACAATCAAGAGTGTTTACACAGATGCAGAACACCCACGACAGCCGGTTCAATATCCATTGAGTGAATGTGATGTGAGGCCAAGGTGAGAGGAAGACGAGTTCACAGAGACAAACATACAGGCGCACAGGTACGCTCCTGAAACACATCCATGACTACTGACTTAGAAAACAAAACAGACTCATGCTTGGTTTGTAAGTCAAGTAATATTAAAGTCCTGAAAAAGTTGTGCAAAATTTAAATTCTGTGAGGACTGGGTAAGAAATTTCTCACATTCTTTCAAGCTTTTCAGGACGTGGGCATTTGACGATGTGAGAGTGAGCTTGTCCACTTCAAAAAGACACAACAACTTCTGGCTTTATTTCACATTTACAGCATGTTGGAATCTGAAGAGATGGCGCTTCACTTCAAATCCAGTGGATTTAACTCAGATGTTTGAGTTTTGAACACTTAAAGCAAAGACCTTTTTTGAAGTTACCAAGAAAAGTGCCTGCTTACATCTAGCAACACGGGTCCTCCAGCAGGCTAAAAACATCACAAAATCAAAACTCTGAACACTGACCTAATCCTTACTAATCTATCCATGCACTCTAATATTTCACCAAGGGTTCGAACCTTTTAGCACAAAAACCTGGGATACATTAGGAAACCTTTCATTGCCGCTTATGAATTCCTGGAAGCTTTTTGAACTAGCTGTGCTTCAACACATGACAAGTTACATACACATGCATCGATGCACATGTGATGCTGAATTATGGATCTTACCTTTTTAATCAGACAAGCCCATGAACAGACGCACCATAGTTGATAAGATGCAATGGGTGTTTATGATAGGCCCACAAACATATGGACACATGTATGTAATAGATAGGGACTGCCATGTGCTTCGAAAGACAATTCGCAAAACAATGTTTGGTTTCACATAAATTACAGAAATAGGCAAACTTAAAATGCACAATGCATCAAAGCCAATCAAATCACGAAGCAATTTAAATTTGTATGCAATCGACTCATCACTTGTATACATTTCCGTTGTGGCTTGGCAACCCCGTCTACTGCAGAATTACGTTCTCATACAACTTATTAGCTTTCTCAATTATGTTTCAAGGGAAAGAAAAGCTCTCCCAGATGATGGTCGCGGTTTTAAACACACGTGGTGAACACTGTAAATTGTAATAAAACAAAAACGCAGCAAAATGAGTTGGTTACGTTTTGTACAGAGACATCATTGTTTGGCTTAAAAATAATCATGTTGCTTAAGTAACACGAACAGCGGTCTCCTGTGTTCCTTTGACCCTCCCCCGCCCCGTGATCATTTTGTGTGAATTACTAGAATAGTCTTTATTTAAAGCGCACAACGCATTGAAATGAAGATTACAATATTTGCATTTGGTCATTTTCAAGAATAGACTGTATCCAGCATGATGTAAGTTGTGCATCATTGCACACGTGCATGCTTGAACACGCAGGACATTTTTTTCACAGCGCACAATAACTTATGAAGTTTATTTCAAGGCTGAGTGCAGGTGAAAAGAAAGACAAGGGCATACAGATATGGAGCATGATCTATAGCCCTCAATGACTCACCTCACCTCTGAACCTTTGCCTCTTTTTCTACTTCTCTCTCAGTCCTTTGCTCCTCTTCAGACACTTTTTCACCTCATTTCCATTCATCTTTTCTCCTTTGTCTTTTCCATTATGCACTTCCACTCTCTAATCTACCTTTTAAACCACTTCTTAGTCTTACTTTTCACCTTTTTCACCCTTTTCTCATTATCTCCTCCCGTCTTACCTCCCCGCTTCATTCCTTTCCCTCCTCTTTCCCTCTCTCCTCATGGCCTCTGGTGTTTGCTCTCCTATTATCTTCCTTCATTTGACCTTTTTTCGCTCAGTGGAGGCTGCACGGTGACTAATTACCCTTGTCAACACAACTTTACATTATTGACACACTAGCATACTGTGCCTCTGGCTACTATTCTCTCCTCCATTTGCTGGGAAGGGTCAGCGAGGTTTTGGGGTCATTTTGCATCTTTGTTGGAGGTAAAGGACGAAGAGAAAGAGGTGAATAAGTCCATAATGGATACCATGCATTAAATATAATGATTTGTTGTTAACATTGTATGACTATAGCCTTTGCCTCAGCAACTGTTTGTCATTGAATAAACTTGTTTGCTACAGGTTTTGTTGCATCAGTATTACTGTATAGCCGCACTGTGTGTCTATCGAGCATTATCTTTACATTTGTGTCACAGCACCTGATTTTCTGAAGATATATTGTTCAAGAACCAGAAGGTCATTTAACCACTGTCATTATATAATTCATATCCCAAGTTATCACTCTGTTTCTGTATCTTTTTTTTAACATTACAATAAGAGCAAGCAGATATGCATTTCTTTTTGTGTGGATGAGTAATAAGAGTCACAATTTTAACAGATTTAAATCATGACTTTTTCTTTCTATCAGAAATATTTTAGATCCAGATGGACTGAAGCGTCAGGGATGCTCAAATCCCCTTCAAACCATTTGGGTGCTAAAAGTCCTGCATTTTAGAGGTTGCCTATCCTTCAGAGGAACAGATGCCGAGCTGTGTGACTTGAATGTAATGATAATACATGAGAGGTGCGAGTGTGGGGCACTATTTTTTTTTATTCATTCAAACTGTGGAACTTCTTATTCCGGTGATTTTAATTAACCACAGAATCATTCATTGGATGGCGAGTTTGTAGCTATAAATACCGGATTACTGTTTGGCATCTGATGACTGCAACCAGCCGCGTCCTGACCGACTGTTTAATACAGAACAGATGTTTATTCCCAGAATATATTTCAGTTAATGGTCGACGGGATGCATCACGTTATCTTATGTTCATTCTCCACATATAGAACATTTGCCCAGTGAAATAAAAAGTTAATATATTTCTCTACAAAAAGCAAAGAAGAAAAAGAGGGCCAACAATAAAGAGAATGGAAGAACAGAGGAGCCGTTTCACGTTTGGAGAGGTGTAAATGATGTTGAGAGGAGTGCTGGCTTTGATGTCTGTGAACCAGTGGAGACATCCACAAGAGGCATTTATAATTTTCTGTATTTTTAGCTCTGCTTTAAAATGAGCTAAGCTCAAGCTTTCCTTTCAACATTTGAGGGGACACATAATAAGCGGGGGTCTGGAGGTTTACCCCCAGGATATTTTGAGTGTCAAACACTTCCTTTCCTGCATTCTCGTGAATTTGTATGCATCAATTTAAGATGGATATGTCTATATTTATTTAAAGGAAAACACAAAATTCAAAAAGGAATTGAATACACTAGGGCTCTCAGGCATTCTGTTTTGCTTTCAAATATGTATTCTCCTGGCGATCAAGTTCCCTCGAGTAATGTTATCTCTGCTGAGTCAACACACACAGGCTACCTACAGGTCAGCCTAGTGCTGCCAGCTGTGTCGCGTTAGTATCGGATCCATCTCTACTGTAAGGAGGGGGTGGGAGCGGAGAGGGAACCGGCAGACCCTGAATCTGCACTCCCCATTAACATAGTCAGCAGCTGTGAAAGGGCAGCGCGCGGGCCGCCTGGAGATTTATCAGAATGTCACCGTACGCCACATTAGCCCCTCACACCACACGCACTTCTGCAGCCACGACACTGGCTACGCTGGTGAAGCCAGGGTCGAAGTGATCTGTCAGACTCACTCCAACAAGTCACACAGGTCTCGCAAGAGGGTGTGTGTGTGTGTGTGTGCAGGATGTGTGATACGTACATTTTTCAAGAGCCTAAGTTTCCATGTGCATGTACTCAGCTGCACAACTGTAGGCTTTGTTTTTCTGCCCCGAGTTGCTTGACTAAAAGACAAAGAAAGGTCCACCAACACCTGCGTTTCCACCCTGAAAGCAGCCTTCAGCACATCAAAGATGTCTGGCTTGTGCTCTGCAGCCTTCTTAAATGATTAACCACTCTCTTTAATCTCTCTCACACACACCTTTCGGCGGCATCAGTGATTTCAACTGCATCAGTGCCACGATCAAAAATGAATGCGTGTCAGAGGAATGCTGCAACGTCTTCTTAAGATGCTTTACTTCCAACTTCATATTCAAAGATCACAAAACCTTTAAATGTTTTACATTAACTTGATGAGGGATGCAGCGTTTTGCTTTTAAGGAAAGTAAACACCAAAAGGATTACGCAGTTTTGGTTTTATTTAATGCCTTGCGCATTGTTTCACTTTGACATGTTAAACCTCATGTGTCGGAGCAGTAATGAGGAGGATACACGCAGGCTAAGTACAGGACAACAATGTGTGTCTGCTGATGGACAACAAATCAGCAGTAGTTGCAGAGAAAACATTTTTTCCAATAGGATTTAGAGGCTTATCCTGCTACTATGATAAATCAGGCTGCTGTGGATCAGGAGAAATCTCTCAAATTCTGATTTGTTTACTGCCCTTCAAAAAGGCTTCGTTTTACATTTTTACTTTGCTGTAGCTGTACAGATGCACTCTGGACTGCAAGACTCACACATCTAGATCTTGACTCTACCTCTTAAACACACCGAGTTAATGTGCCTTAACCAGCCGCTCCATCGAGCAAAGCCCCTCTGGTTACAGTGACTAACAACATTTTAAATGTGCAGTACTCCTGGGTCATTAAGTCTGAGGACCTACATTTGAGCATACAGTGGGTGCGGAAAGTATTCAGACCCCTTTAAATTGTTCACTCTTTGTTGCATTGCAGCCATTTGCTAAAATCAAAAAAGTTCATTTTATTTCTCATTAATGTACACTCAGCACCCCATCTTGACAGAAAAAAACAGAAATGTAGAAATTTTTGCAAATTTATTAAAAAAGAAAAACTGAAACATCACATGGTCATAAGTATTCAGACCCTTTGCTCAGTATTGAGTAGAAGCACCCTTTTGAGCTAGTACAGCCATGAGTCTTCTTGGGAATGATGCAACGAGTTTTTCACACCTGGATTTGGGGATCCTCTGCCATTCTTCCTTGCAGATCCTCTCCAGTTCCGTCAGGTTGGATGGTGAACGTTGGTGGACAGCCATTTTCAGGTCTCTCCAGAGATGCTCAATTGGGTTTAGGTCAGGGCTCTGGCTGGGCCAGTCAAGAATGGTCACAGAGTTGTTCCGAAGCCACTCCTTTGTTATTTTAGCTGTGTGCTTAGGGTCATTGTCTTGTTGGAAGGTGAACCTTCGGCCCAGCCTGAGGTCCAGAGCACTCTGGAAGAGGTTTTCTTCCAGGATATCTCTGTACTTGGCCACATTCATCTTTCCTTCAATTGCAACCAGTCGTTCTGTCCCTGCAGCTGAAAAACACCCCCATAGCATGATGCTGCCACCACCATGTTTCACTGTTGGGATTGTATTGGGCAGGTGATGAGCAGTGCCTGGTTTTCTCCACACATACCACTTAGAATTAACGCCAAAAAGTTCAATCTTGGTCTCATCAGACCAGAGCATCTTATTTCTCATATTCTGGGAGTCCTTCATGTGTTTTTTGGCAAACTCTATGCGGGCTTTCATATGTCTTGCACTGAGGAGAGGCTTTCGTCGGGCCGCTCTGCAATAAAGCCCCGACTGGTGGAGGGCTGCAGTGATAGTTGACTTTGTGGAACTTTCTCCCATCTCCCTACTGCATCTCTGGAGCTCAGCCACAGTGATCTTTGGGTTCTTCTTTACCTCTCTCACCAAGGCTCTTCTTCCACGATTGCTCAGTTTGGCTGGACGGCCAGGTCTAGGAAGAGTTCTGGTCGTCCCAAACTTCTTCCATTTAAGGATTATGGAGGCCACTGTGCTCTTAGGAACCTTGAGTGCTGCAGAAATACTTTTGTAACCTTGGCCAGATCTGTGCCTTGCCACAATTCTGTCTCTGAGCTCCTTGGGCAGTTCCTTCGACCTCATGATTCTCATTTGCTCTGACATGCACTGTGAGCTGTAAGGTCTTATATAGACAGGTGTGTGCCTTTCCTAATCAAGTCCAATCAGTTTAATTAAACACAGCTGGACTCCAATGAAGGAGTAGAACCATCTCAAGGAGGATCAGAAGAAATGGACAGCATGTGAGTTAAATATGAGTGTCACAGCAAAGGGTCTGAATACTTATGACCATGTGATATTTCAGTTTTTCTTTTTTAATAAATTTGCAAAAATTTCTACATTTCTGTTTTTTTCTGTCAAGATGGGGTGCTGAGTGTACATTAATGAGAAATAAAATTAACTTTTTTGATTTTAGCAAATGGCTGCAATGAAACAGAGGGGTCTGAATACTTTCCGTACCCACTGTATGTTTAAGAAAGTATGGTGCAAAGTGAGCTTGACTAAGACAATACAGCCCCAGAGACAGCAAAGCAGTGTGCTGTGTAAGTGCCGGCCACTGACGCATGCTGACCAGTACAATGTGCAAAAAACAGATGTATACACTATGTTTCATCATATATGAGGCTTAGAAATAATCAAATTATAACAATGTATTTGTCAAGATAAATACATTAATGTCCAATAACAAATCTTTTGTTGTTGTTTTTTTAATGGTGTAGTTATCTTGTTATCTAAAAAGATAATTTAAATGTTATAACAAAAAGACTTTACTGTACTGAGAAAATGAACTGGATGGGATAAATAAAATATCCGACAACGGTGCCACTCTTTGTCTATATTGTTCTCTTTTTTTTATTATTCTGGTGTTTTATTTCAACAATCTCTTCCTGCTCAGAGCTTCAGCTCCAGCTTTTCCTCTACTTCTGCTCTCCGCTATTCAGAAATGTGTAACATCCTCTCTGGCATATCATTATTTTCTCCAATTGGTTGATGCTGCAATTATTTTCAAATACCTTTTTTAATTAATTTTATCCTGGAACAGTCCGGTCTTTTGTTTAGGGAGAGATTTAACAGAGTGGCTTCATCTTTCACCTGCTGGTTCACTTTTAATTGGCTTCATTGATTGGATTTGTGTGGATTTTATTTCCATGGTGGACACTTCAGTAAGTGGGAGATATCGTAGCTGTCAGAAATCGCTGATATGATTGCAATATGGAAGTTGATGTGACCGTTCTTTCCCCCACTCCACATTATCAGGGACTCCAGAGGATCAAATCTTTATTGGCCAACAACAGCAGTACCAAAGAGTATCAGTCAGTATTGGTCAGAATAAGCTGCTGGTAACACAGACACCATTGATAACGAAAACAGAATCACAGCCAACCGTTTGGATTGTATGGCACTGTTTAAAATGCAAATCTGGTGCTCCTCACAGCGAGGGGTCAACGTCATTCAATAATGTATTCAGTCTCAAATAATATGGTAATCAAGTTGTATAGAGAGTACAGGTCTTCCACTGAGTGCAACAAGCTGGAAGTGGATATGTCGCTTACAATTGAAACCCTGATTGTTATAATGGCATCAAAATGTCTGCAATTTAAAAAAAAAAGAAGGAATAAAAGCAGAAAGGATTACATCATATCAATGATTGCAAGAGTTTCCAATTAAATCAACCACAATGAAACATTTAGCTCGTACTCAAATGGAAATGCTGTGCTGGCTTACACCAATTTGAAGAGGATTTTTATGAGGATAATAACACCTTTATGTTTCATTCTTTTACGGCTGTGTAAAGCACAGCTTTTATTTGCAAAATTATGATTGTTTTATAGAAATATCAGACTTAAAAGGTAAAATATGCAACAATTTCCTAAAAAAAACAATACAAACCTGACTTTTGACCCCACTGAGTGTGTGGCGGTGTCTGTAAGAGTCCCTGCCCTCTGTCTGTATTTTCTCTTTCTCATTACTTTGCTCTGTTCGGGACTCTTCTGGGCCTCAGTAAACGGCATTTGGAGCCTAACGTGGAGCAAACTTTAAATGACGTGTTTACAAACAGCAACCGACAATGTGACTGTTATACCTTTTAACACATTTGTGAAATTGTAATATGTAACAGTTAAATGTGATTTATTTGTTGATAGCAGAAATAATTGTTGACATGAGGGAGGCACTAATTGCTGTCAGAGAAATGTCAGGCTTATTATCTACTGAGCTGGTATCTGTCGAGGAAAGAGTTTCTCAACATGATTTGTCCCGGTACAGATCGGACAGCATGCTGCTATTTCACACCAAGTGAGCTGGATGGTGTGAAACAACCCTCTGCTTTATGTCAGTGTGCATTAAGTCAGTTGTATAGACCAGTTGAGCTTAAACTCGTCAATTTGAGAATGTACACGCTGCCAACGCTGTCAATACTGCAACAACAGCGTGGGTTGGTGGTAAATTTGTCATCGCATGATCCATAGATATCTGAGCTGTTCTCGCCTACACAGTCATGTGGGAGGAACAGGGCAGTTATGAATGACACCTTTAGGCTCCGTTATTTTTCTCTCTCTCGGAACAACTGTGTCCATCACTTCTCTCTCAGTTCTTCTCAGCTTTAAAGAGGGGTCTGTGCACAGAATCACTATCCAGAGGATGCTTTTAGTCAGAGTACTCCGAGTGGATAAGTGCAGTTGTCTTAAGTAGATCTGTCTCCACTAAAGTTGTTTAGACTTCATTTCTCAGCCTTAAACTAAGCCTCACCCAGAGAGTCCATGTTTATTTTAACATCTTAAATTTGCATTTATTAACCAAACAGAAACTATGGAGTAGATAAGCATCCAAGCTATGGGTTAACGTCTTCCATATGATTGGAGGAAGCAACTTGTTAACATTTGTTGATATGACTCGCTATTTTGTTCATGTGATGAAGCTCCAGCATCTCAAAATGTAGATGTAGGCTTTAAGACCAACACTTTCTCACTCCCAACTCATCAAATACTGAGGCTAGGTCAGTGGCCCTATACGCTGCAAAGCATGACTGTAGGTAACCCTCTAGCGTTGCTTTAGAGACAGCGTGTTAAATTATGCTCGTTTTATGCATAGTGTATTTTCAAAATAAACTTCTGTGTTCACAGGAAGTTGATCAGTGGCCCTAATCTTCAAACTATGACACTCTATGTACCCCTCTAGCGTCAATTTTGGACAAGACAGAGACGGCGTGTCTATACACTTCTTTTTTTTTCTTTACAGGAAGTACTTTATACAATACGTCTAATAATGTTGCGAGTGGGTTAATGTTAATCACTTAGTTGAAAGCCTGGTGCGATGCATACAGATGCTAAAGGGGGCCTCCGTCGATATCAGGCACCGAGGGCCTCCGACCAAGTTGGAGTATTTGACGAGTTGGGAGTGATAACAAGTTGGTCAAAAAAGAAGCTTTACCAAATGTAACACCTCAAAACACAAATAATAAGGAAACGTGGATGTTTGGTGGCTTTTGAATCCTTTTTTTAAAATAAAATAAAGATCATGTGCTCTGGTATACGATCTTGTGTCAAAATCTAGTTTTGAGCTTTTATTATTTTAGTCGTACAATTGTGTTTAATCAAACTGACATGCCAAAACAAATAAGCTGCCAGGTGTAGTCTGCTCTGGGCTGTGCTTGTTAGGATCCCATTGGTGTGCTGATCCTGCCGTGTAGTGATTCGAAGGACTGAAAGGTATAGGCCATTTCACTTCAAAGGGTTATTTCTGTACAGCAGAGAGTTTATTAAGGTGGGATTCTGCTAGCTGGTTCTAAAGGGAAGAACAAAGGCGGGAGAGACCTGGGAAATGTGTATTTCAACAGTTTATGAACTTGTGATCATACTACCTGATAGAGAGCAATTTAAGCATCGGCACCTACTGTGAATAAGGAGAATATCTCTGCGGTTCTGTAGGTTCTTGCTGCTGGGCGTCGTTCAAATGGTGTTGCTCATACCTCTGCAAAGGTTCGCGATCCAAGCACTTTGAAATGCGTTGAATGGCCCCAGGCTACTGGACATCAGGGGGCGTTTGACTTGTCTCGGTCAGGATATCGACCATTGGGTTGGGTCAACTCGGCAACACTGTGCTGCCTTTCATTATAATCTTCCAACCTTCCTCTGGCCCCCTCCTCTGCTGCAGAAATGTAAAGAGAATGAAAAATGATTAAACTGTAGGCCTTTTCTTAACTGCTGTGAAAAACTGGATGTTACGTATTTTTCTGCTCCTCAGACAAACCAGTTTGATCAAGTGACAGTAACTTGAACCAAGTGATTTCTCAAAATTTGACAGCCAGGACTCTCATACCCTCTCTTTTGATCAGCAAAGTTTAATTTGATCTTTTCAGAGCTTTCAAGTGCTGTATAGCACCTACTCCCATTTGATTCCACCAAAAAAACTCATGTGAAATAGGTGTTTAAAAGTCAATATTGTTCACAATACTGTTGGTACAAGTGGTATTTTGTCAACTTGCCACACAAGCCGTCAAGTTGGCATTAGCTGCCTTTGCCAACATGTGTGCCAAGCTGAGATGAAGTGCAAACCATGCACACCATCCTCAAACTAGCACTGCTCCTGTCATATTTTTGTTAGCACAAAATGTATGTTTATGCTGTACAACTTGTATGGAATTTGGGTACAGTCCTATATGTAATCCTGCCAAACTCCTCTCTCCACTGTAGCAAGACAGGGAATCTTTGCAAAGTGTTGAAAAACGCCACAGCCAGAGTCAGATATAACTGACTCACCAAGTCACTCTTGACTTTTTTGCAATGAAAGTTGTTCATGAACTTTTCCCTTTTTAAACACCTCAGTGTTTACGGTTTCATTTCCCCCAATACCTGTGGCAATGGAGGTAAAACCTGCACCAAAGAAGGAAAGGATAACAGATGATGGAATGTATGGATGGAGAAATGGGGGACAGGGTAATCCTGTTAGCCAGCTAATCGCCGTGGACACAAGGTCTGGGGACGCAGAATGTTAGACACATGAATCTGCACCCTCAGCATCACCGCTGAGTGTGTGTGTGTGTGTGTTTCTGGAAGGGAGGGGTCTGGATATCCATTACCCATTATCATCCGGGGCTCTTGGGGATTACTGTGAATAAAGAAGGAAAGAGAGGGAGAGAGAGGGAGAGAGAAAAGGAGAGAATGGGGACTTAGCCTTATATCCTGCAGCTTTTTGCTCTGCTGTCCAGCTCACCACACAATCATTTGGCTGACGGCGAGGCTTAGAAGGAAGGAATGTTGTAGGACGTGTTGTACGGTTGAAACGGTAATTGAAAACTTGATTAAAATGTTTAATACATTTGCAGTATGCTTGCAGTCAGAAAAGCCATCTCAATGTTCTCCATCTAATCCAATCTGTCAAATTGTATTGGCCAACTGCAACAAGTTCCACCAACAATGACATCCGTCAGCAGTAGTGGAAATGCTGTATCATAAGTTTCTATATTTGTCATGAAGCATAGAAATAATTGGCAGCAGATGGTAGTAGTCTTCAACTGGAAGAGTCATCAACATAAAACAAGTCCTCATACTGTTAGTGTCAGTCAGGGCCTTTTTGCTGATCTGTTGCTGCTGATTATTCAGACAAACACACACCAGCATAAGTGTTATTCAAGTTCAAAGGTGCTGCAAACACAATTTGCTATGTAAAGATATAGTGGATTAATGTCCACCTGAGCAGAGAACGAAGTCGCCCTCCATCTGTGTGTGTGTTGATATAGCCGGGCCAGTTGCTGGTGATTTTAGTGCATGTATGTGCATGTGAGGGTGACCCCTCTCTGTAGCTCAAAGCCGCTGCTCTGCAATGCTTTCATACGAGGTTTAAAGCATATAACGTCGTAACCATATGCTATGAGCTGAAAGGCTCGCCGTCGCCATGTTGAGAGGCAATCAAAATGCTCCCAACCCTGTATCGTGCACGTTTAAGGGAGCAGATGTTGAGAGTCCCTTAAAAAATAAAAACTTTGTCAACTGAGCAAATGGACAAGATGTGTGTGTGTGTGTGTGTGTGTGTGTGTGTGTGTGTGTGTGTTTGCAAGGTAGAAAAAAGAAGTTAGAAAAAGTTCAAAAAGAAAATATTCTTTGTTGTGAGCATCATTTGGGATATATCGTCATCTCAATTAAAAGAGAGAGAACCACGTGGTTTTTGCAGACATAAATAATGACTGCTCTCGCTCAGTTGCAAAGGCCATAGTAATTTAAAATTGTTACAGTAGCCTATATGTCAAAAATGAATACAGTTCGCCTCTAACATGTTTTTTCTTTTAAACCTGAAAACCATCTTTGTCCCACTCTTGTCTTTATAAACGTAACCACACATTAACATTCATATTAGTCACTTTTGGTGCAGTTCTGTGACTCATTTTGAAATACATCATTTAGAGGACCTAAAACCAATATTGATTGTTTGTAGTAAACGGTTACACCAGTGAACCCTAGTGTAAAAGACCCGACCATCCATCCTGTCCTTCCACAAGAGAGTTTTTAGACTGGTGACAAAACATCATGCCATTTCCTCTTTTTAGCCACGCTGTTGCTGGCAATGCCGGCCTGTCAACCACTTCGGTCCAGACTGAATTATCTTGACACTAATAGCCATGCAATTTGGTCCAGACATTGATGTCTCCCTCAGGATGAATTATAATCACTTTGGTGATCTCCTTACTCTGATCTAGCATCATCATCAGATCAAAATTTCAATTTGTCCAATACTTAGGTTTATGACTAAATACCTGCAAAACTAATGACATTCCCATCAGCCTGAGCTGTGCCTCGTCTTTAGGGGACTAATTAGCAAATGTTAGCATGCTAACAAACTAAACTGAGATGGTGAACGTGCTAAACATTACACCTGCTAAACAGTAGCATGTTAGCATGCTGACATTAGCATTTAGCTCATAGCACCACTTAGACTTAGTACAGTCTTACAGAGCTGCTAGCGTGGCTGTAGACTTTTGGTTTTCTTTAAACTACTGCTTTCTTTTTTCTGGACCCAACAATCACTATTTCCATAACTGCATCAAGTTACAATTGTCAGGAAAAATTATCTCCTAAACAGGATGAGAACAGCTGAACGGGCTTGTTTTTTTATACATTATGTAATTAAGGATTTATGCTTTTGCTTATCCCTCCGAGACATACATGAGGTCAGAGTGCAGTCAGGCAAGAACATTAGAGTTCAGCACTGCACTCAAGGACACGCTAACACAAATTAATACCTTTAGTGACCTGACAGTTCACATTATCAGTCTAATTCTGCCAGTGCAGTATGTTTCCTCTTAAATAACACTATCTGTTCTGTCGTAAATCATGTCCACATCGCCATTCCGTAGGCATAACCCTCAGTGAGTGACGTCCTGCATATGTTCCAGCTGGTAACATCAAGGACACACACACACCTACACACACACACACACACACACACAGACCGGACAAAGACTTTTAAACAGTGTTTGTATCAAACCTCAAGTTATTCCAAAAGCGGGAATATCATTTGAATAAATGAATAGTTACTCACTGCTGTTCAGCATAGCAGTTCATGCACATAAACAAAATTACATTCATATTTCATGTGTTTGAGGTACCATGTGCTTAACGTACCATATTGCAGATTTCAATCAGAATGGTTAGAACAGTAGACACAGACAATAGTGTGTTTACAGCATGTGTGTAAATGTGGACGCAGGCCAGATGTTTTCTTGTTCATTTATTTTACACAAAATGGTGAGTGAAAGAGTGTCTTGGGTCATTTGAGATCCCAGTATCAGGCCTGAAGCTTTTTAGCCTTGAGCTATCATTTGGTTTTCCTTGTGATGTAGCTTTGAATCAAGGCAGCAAAGGGACCCATCTGTTGTGCATCTGTGATTGCTTATAATTATGCATTATGAAGTAAATTAATACTGCATATAAAGTTCCACAAGTCTTTCGCAATTTTGGTTTGTTTGATGAAAAATCTGGATTGGATTGGCAGGACAAGAGACAGCTGAAGAGTGGCTGTAATAAGAGAGAAAGAGGTATGTGCTGTCAGCTGTGTGTGTGTGTGTGTGTGTGTGTGTGTCAATAAGCCCACAGTTCATTGCCAACTAAAAAAATAGCTTGTAGCGCTACATTTGAATTGAAAGTGTTCTAGATATTGCTTTAAAGGTCCAGTGTGCAGGATTTATTAGAGGAAATGGAATACGATATTAATAAGTATGTTTTCATAAGTGTATATTCATCCCAAAACTATGAATCATTGTTTTTTCGTTAGCTTAGAATGAGCCCTTAATATCTACACAGCCATGTTTCTACAGTAGGCCTGAAGGGTCAAACCAGGTACCGACTCAACAGAGAGCCTTTTTTACGTGACCTGAAGGCCACTGGGCCTATGTCAAGTAGAAATTACAAAATGTAACTTCAAAAAAAGGAAGTTTAATCATTCTGGGAGGTCATAACTTGCTCTCCAATGTTTAATTAATAGATCACAGTTGCTACCAATGTCCCACTTGTAAAACTCATTGTTTCCCAACCCTGTCTTTAAACCAAACCTCAAGTTTTTTAAATGCCTGAATTTATAACCCCCTTTTACTGAGACTACAGCCATGCTGGCTCTGTGAGGCTGACTTAGGTGTCTACTTAGGCACAGCAGTGCATTGAGCACATGCTGATGTCAAGCAGTTACAGTATAATGTTCACCATCCTAGTTTAGCAGGTTAGAATGCTTGCATTCCCTTATTAGCACAATACATAAAGTCCAACTGAAGCTGACAGGACTGTCATAAACCAAAGTATAGAACAATTGTTTGACCGGATGAAAATGTCTGGGGATCCCCAAATGTAACAATTCATCTTAAGGGGGACTCTAAGTTTTTCAGACATTCACACAAAACCCAAATGTCAACCTCATGTTTGTTCTAGAAGATTCATTGTCTAGGTATCAGGAATCTATATACAAAATTCCAAGGCAATCCATGAAGTAGTTGTCAAGATCTCATTCTGGAACAAAGTGGTGCCATTACAACACAATACCCTCACTCACACCAACTTAGATTTAGATAACCCTCATAATGCCTACAGATATGGCTGTAAGTGGGAAAATAACATCATTGGATTCTTCCAAAACTAACATGGGTTTTGATTGGCCTGTTGCTGTGAATGTTAGAGGAGAGAAAGTGCAGGTAGGATGGAAAGCTGGACTATAAAAATAGTCTTTAAGCACCTTTAATTTACAGATACTGTCTTTCAGCTCATCTCACCTCGCTATTCCATGTGTCCTTGTATCTTTCAGCAGAAATTACTCATCCAAATCAGCCACCTACATTCAGAAAGAGGTGAGTTATGAAATTATTGTCCTCCTTTGATAGCACCATTCATCCAGAGCTTCTCTTCACAATATCAAGTCCCTTGCATTGATTGAGCCAAGTTCAGATAGTTCATCTGACAGACATTTTAATTGCCCTTTTCAATCCTCGTTCAAACTATTGCCAATTTTCCATTAATTATGACATACTAACTGTTAACTTTGACTGCCCTGAGAGGAGAGAAAGGTGTAAAAATTACACAAGATTGCTGCAGAAAATAGAACTGACTCACTTCCCTGTCTTGTGTAAGATGGATCCATCAATAAAATTAGCTGTGAGACAGGAAAGGGACAGCGAAGCCAATTGGTGGGAAGATGTGATGAGCTGAAGTTACTGGTAGACTGCCAATCAGTGGGGAACTGGGTCGTCCTCTCCATTACAGACACTTGAGTTATGTTTAACATTATGATTTAGAAGCTCAAATAAAGATAAATGGTTGGTACCATACTGAGGAGAGAAAAAAAAGGAAAGGAAGAAGAAGAAAGACAGAGAAATAAAGTCATGCTGTATACCCTTCAGAAAACGTGAGGACAAAGCAGACTTTGTTTGAGATTAAATTTAAAAGATCTCTGCTCATCTGCGTCATCATGGCTGTGTGGGTTTACTTTGATCACATTGAATTGATTTTGTCCGAGCAAAGTCTAGGAGAAATTCGACAACCTTATTGTGAGGATGGTGACAGAAGAGCGGTGTGTCTCAGACCTGGGGGATGTTTCAGCGACAACTGCATCCTGGAAGGGAGCTCTGGAGGTCCTTCTAAAGAGGGCTTTAGATTGCCTGGGAAAGTCTTGAAAACCAAAGTCAACGGCAGAAGGTGAGGATTGTCGGACTGAAGGTGCCGTTAGCAAAATTCCTTTATTGCGTATGCGTACATGGACAATGAAGCTGATTCTGATTCTGATACACCTGCTCCTCATCAGCCATCAGCCATTTTATACTTCTAATCTTATACTAACAGTCAGCATAAACCTTTTTTCGCCAGGTGTTGCTTTGACCTAGTTGTATTCATCTTGGTGTGTTTTCAACTCGCGTCTGCCTCAGCCCTTTTGATATGACTGCATTCTTGGTTAACAACTGTAACATATCTTTGACCAAGTTAAGACTGTTATCGTCCCTCAAGTTCTGGTGAACTACTGATTAACAATATTGCATTATTTTGGGTGTGGGTTTTCTGTGCACCAATCATAAGGTATTGATATCAAAATCTGCTATCAGAGCTAAACACTCACTGTTCCAAATCAGTTAAGTACTAGTTCACCATTGAGACCAAGAAACTCACAGAAAAAAAAGAAAAATCACATTTGCCTAATCTCAGAGGAAACGCTGGGATATTGCACAGGATATCATCCAACACCTTGAATGCTGCTTCAAATTGGCTCATTTGCAGTATTTTGTTTCTAAAGTGGCTTATTCATCGAATTAAATTTCATCCTGCGCGAGAAATAATTAAGTGTGAAATTTTAAATGATATCTCTGTGTTAGGAGGACAGAAGATATTCATTCTTAATTCAACGGGACCAAATTCTGAATTAACTTCCACTCGCTACTTGTACTATGAACATTTACCTACGGTGCCTTTGAAGGTAGAACATATAAATGCACAAGAGATTGTCTTTGATAGTGAAGTTGAACCAAGATAGGTGGAGCGTTGATGATGCATCATCAAATCTAAGCAGCATGTTTACAACAGCAGTATTAATAATTGATTTGTGTGTTGAACTTTTGAAAAGCCCTGCCATGAACTTTGAATAATGAATAAAAGTCCTCTTCTTTATTTGTTTTGCACCACAAATGGCAAGGCCAAACCATAGACTGCATATAAGAAGTGGATGTAGTCACCATGATGTCACTCATCGGTTTGTGGAGAAGATTTCATGTAATCACGAGTGGAAAAAGGGGTAGGAGTCATTTCAGAAGCTAATTGCTCTTTCAGTGATGCAAGGCAGGTTAAGCACACCTGTAGAGTCACAATAAACCTTCAATGGATCATCCCATGGTATGCATCTCATCTCGAGTGCATGCACATAAATGTACTATACCATTTATCCACCTCTCAAAATATGACACAGCCTTGACACAGATTCACTGGGGCATTTGGGTTGATTGTGAATGTCTTCCAAACTAGACCGTGATCATTTGTAAACCTTTCTGACCTACCGCCTCTAAGGATGTGGATTGAAGCTGAAGGTTTGAAGGCAATGCTTTTGGTTGTGGTTGTAAGAAGCCAATATTGACTGTCGTTAGGAGGTGAGATGTTACCAGCAGTCTCTAGTCAGAGAGATAGATTGTATACTGAGCCCTTCATTCTGAGATTCAGCCGAACTACAAAAGGTATGTGAGGACTGCCTTGCATCATGGTGCCTTCACATAAACACAAAGCAGTCATTAACACATTCATGAGTGGCAGAGGAGGAAGGAGAAGAGGGGGAGTGAGGGGCACTGTGTTGTAACATACATGTGTGCTGTACCTGCCTCAAGCAGGAGACTGGACAGCGATGACCAACACTTTTGGCTCAAACCGGCTATCCCACACTGCCATCTGTGGGTCAGTGTGTGAACACCAGCCCAAAAAAACTTGAGACTACCCTTACATAAGTGATCTATAAACCTGCAGTGTGACTGGCTGCCTTATAATACGCTAGCTGAGATGATGCTCAGCTGTGGGATCCCACCGGGGAGGCATTGCGAGCTCGACCCGCTGCGCTGATTTACATGTGACCCACATCCCTGCACCAGTTCTGTGCCTCCAAAAGATTGAGAGGGAGTGAAAGGGATTGAAAAAAACACAGACGGAGAGGCTGCACACACGCGTACAGTAATTCTGCCTGTCTCTGATGCAGTGAACCCAATCCCATCTGTTCAAGGAGGATAAATTCTGGCAGAGGGAATTTATCTGCAGCCAAGATTTATTTACTGGAAACAACTTTGGGTTTTCTTCTTCTAGCAGTCTGTCTCTTTCTTCTCCTTTTCACTCCTCCCTCCTGCTGTTCCTGCCTCCTGTTGTCCTGCTGGTTCTGTGCTAGCTCGGCCAGGTCGATAGCCGCTAATGAAAGGCACCTTTATGAAGGTGTCAGCTGCTTTCCCTCACCGGAGCAAGCAGCTCTAATTTGAAGTAATGGTTATTGGCTGGGCCATTGATTTATTGAGCTGGTGATTAGTGCACTGTATCAGCACCCACGGAGGAGGGGAGGGACGGAGGAGGGAGGCACAGAGGGTGGGAGGGAGAGAGAGTGCAAAAGATGGAAGGCAGGAGTGGAGGAGGACGTGGTGTTTGATGTGGATGGGTGGTAAGGTGGGAGATGGAAGGAAGATGGGAAGGTATATGCAGTTGTGTTGCTATGAGACAAAAAAGACAACAACCACAAGCTTGTCAGCCTTTATCATTACTGTCCTATTTCTTGTCTTGTGATCCAGCTTTTGTGCTTGAATAAAATGAAGCACGACGAGGTGAAGAATTTATAAAAATATATAAATCGTGCCCCGACGTGTAAACTGGTTTATTCAGCCTTCGCTAAGCCCCAGTCCCCTCTGCAACTCCATCAAGCTGTCGGAGCCACTGTGGAGCCCACACTGTCACTAACTGCAGTGCCGGAATAAATATTATCACATTTTTGACGAAACGAAAAAGCGATTGCAGAGAGAAACAGACCGGACATATCGGGGTGTCAAACTGATTCGGCAGTGAAAACAAGTTGAAAAGATAAAGCTACAGATCACAGTGTAAAAGTGAACCACCACATCACCTGGAGATTGAAACAGAAGACAATGAAATTAACACTGTTCCTGTAATGCCGGGTAGGTCTTTTTTCATTGTTACAATCATGCAGCATGTGTATACATTCAGTATACCTTCAGTAGCTAGCGAGAGCATAGTAATGATATGCTGATGTACCTTGCTAATGTAAGCTCCACCAACACATTCTAACTCCCAACTGGTCAAATACAAAAGCTTCAAACTGTGATGATCTGGTACTCTTCAGTTTTGAACGTGTCAGGGTTCTGTCAGATGCATCGTGTCTTTTCAAAATAAACTTCTGTCTTCACAGGAAGTTAGGTTTAGGCAAAACAAGGAATTGGTCAGGGTTAGGAAAAGCTTCTGATTAATATTAACTTCACTTAGTGGCAACACATGTGACTAATGACACTATCGAGTCATGTATCGAGTATCAACAACTGACTTGACATAAGTCTTCATTGAATTTTTGTTTCACACAAGACATCAGCAGCAGTCTCCTGGGTGAAAGTCCTGTGTTTGTTTGACCCATCCAGCACCTGCCCTATGTGTTCTTTCACTT
Source organism: Anarrhichthys ocellatus (assembly GCF_004355925.1). Classification (NCBI taxonomy): domain Eukaryota; kingdom Metazoa; phylum Chordata; class Actinopteri; order Perciformes; family Anarhichadidae; genus Anarrhichthys; species Anarrhichthys ocellatus. The sequence continues at coordinate 2,645,440 of NW_022280033.1, forward strand.
TCTCTTCATACTAATTCAGTTGCTCTGACTGTCTACAATCAGAGCTACGTGGATAGGTTTGCTTTGCAGTCAGTTGAAAGCCCAGTATGTCTCATAGAGACGCTAAAGGGAGCCTGGTCAAACACTGGTCAAAGAAGCACCTGGATCAGAAACCAACAGGAGACAAAAGTTTAGAGGCCCCCAGGACAGCCGATGGTCCAACACAGAGGAGCCCCAGTACTGAAAAAGAAATGAATTGACCTTGCTGCTCTAGCGTTTTCTCCAGTCTGTGACACGCCCTACATAGGCTCTTTACCCACTCCACAGTTGTGTTCACATTTTCTGCAGGTGCGTCTAAAAATTATTATTTTCATTTTTATCTCAGTCTTCTCCTTCAGTCCACATTATGTTGCCACTTTCCAACCTCACACAATATGCTTTTGGTACTGCTCTCCACAGTGGATCCAATGGAATATGGCAATCTCATGTAGCATGAGTGGAGGGAAAAAAAATTCATGGATGGATTACCAAATGTCTCGTCTTGTGTCAGGGGGGCCTCTGAGTCAGAGCCTTTGTGCAAAGTGTCTGTTTTTGTGGCTGCAGAGTAATTTAGGGCCAAATCCCCTCTGAAAAACTGAAGGATTAGCCTAAACTTCAGGAGATAACCACTTTCCCACAAGCAATTCTCAAAAGGGCTTTTGACTAAAATCGTAACATTTGTTAAAATAACCACTGCTCCTTTCAATGGCGGTTAGGACACGTTTGTAATAAAGTCGTGTGGTTGGCACCGCAGCTCCACAACAGCACTTGGAAGAATAGTTTGTCATCAATTATTTAAGTCCCTGCGATTACAGCTCCAACGGTACAAGGAAGTAATGATACAGCTGGGAGGACAGGTTTCAAGCAGATAAATGCTTTTACAGACTTCCTAGGACTAGCCTACACCGAATAGAAATGTATTAAATTCAGTTTTAACAACCAAAACTGCATGTTTGATACATTTCTAATAATCATCAAGTATGTTTACACTAGAATTCCTGTAATTCCTCTATGATGATACCTTTATCTAGATGTTTGGCTTACTGTCTACCGTCTGAACGGGCTTGTCTTTCCCTCCTCAGCATCGTCTCTGTTTGGCACAGATTAATGTATCTCAATAATTAAGGAAGACCCCTGTGTGTCTGACTGACACTCTTTGACACTGCCGTGTTGTTACACTGTCATCTGACTTCTAAATTCCATCACTAGTAATGAAACAAGTGACATATCGTCAACTTCAAACGGGCTTCAGGCTATCCCTGAAGCCAATATGATATGACCATAGTGTTTGTTTTTCTGATGAATTATTGAACTGACTCAAAGACACACCTGTGCAGATGGAAGGCTGTGATCAGAAACCTAAATTGTTGAATTGTTTGTACAGACTTTGACTTTGATTACCATTAACTGATCTGCAGAAGTGAGCGTTTTTGACACTGGCAGTAATTGCAAAATGGGCTTAAGTGCAAACTAGATTAGTACTGGCGGGTTGCAGCTGTGAATTGGCAGTTAGAAATAACAGTTTTAAAGCATGTGGGTTTTGGAAATGGATGTTTCTTCACAAAAGACAATTACAAAGAAACTAGATAATAGTCTTTCTAAGCTATAATCTAGTTTAACATTGGTACAATTACATCCACATCAGAAAAGTGAGAAACTCACCTGTACTTCTTCAGATTTAAACTCTAATGATCGAACAAATCTTTTCTACTTGTACTTTTTGAGATCGGTATGAACTGCTTCCAGTGAGTGATCACAGCCTCACACTCTTGAATCCTAACAAAAGGTCTCACCTTGTCCTGCCTACACGACCAAACAAGCTACAAGTCATCAAAAGAATGCAAGACAACCTCCAACGATATTACAAACTCAGTCGGTACCGTCCACACTTGGTGTAAACTGGAGCTATATTACACTAAAAACTCCCAAGCATTATCACACACCGATCAGACCCTTTTAAAAAACATGTCTTCTTTACAGATCGCCAACTTTCTTAAAAAGTAAGAAGGGTCTTGGTTACTATTGTCTTTTTCAAAGCAACTTTTGTCATTCGATCATAGGACGCTTCATTAAATGTCAAGTCCATACGCTCAGAGATCGGATCTTTCTCGCGTTTGAAACCGCTCAGCCAGACCACTTGGTCAGGTGATCTGGTTTACATTGAGTTTGGACCTCAGTGAGGTGTGGACTGCATGTGGACAATTTATCAAACATAGGTCTCCATCATCTTCCCCCCCACACGGGAGTTCCTCTTCCAGGGAGAGCAAAGTGAAGACAGGAGGTAAACTGGCGATGGAGCACAGTTGAGAACCGTGAAGACAAGATAACTAAGGACTTTTATTGTGAAGAATTTACAGGAAAATGTGTTTATCACTAAAGTAGCAGAACTTTGTTAGCGGCTACTGTCTCTAATAAAAAAACCTGATACACAGGTACTACAATACTAATTCAGGGAGGAAGAATAAGCTGCAAAAATAACAGGGGAAATGAAATATATTCATCCACAATTTTACAACGGCTCCTTTCACCATGAAATATATCTGATAACTATCTGATCACAATCAGGCAGGTCTCACTGAAGTGTAACCGCAGATAATGCTCATTATAGAAAAGACAATGGCCAGGGCCAAAGGCGGTTGCTTTTCCAATTCAGATTTCCTTATCGTCCATCTCGTCATACAGCCATGTCAACAGTGGAGCAACAGCTGTAAAGATCAAAATCTGCAGTCCTCTGCATGTTGTGTTGAGCTGGTACTATGATCATACAGTGTGGAAAAAAAACTTCAAGAAAATATCACAAACACCAAGCAGCGAAACAGCCTTTCAGCATTCAGCTCTGCATGAGTGTCCGAGGAGCCATAACAGCTAATGTCAAATTGAATAAGGACGAGAAGTGACATTTTCCATCACCTTGCCGTTGTGATGTCTAGAGCTTTGGATGAGCCGAGAGGGAAACCGGGCCGGAGATGGGGGTCACGTTTTCATTAAAAAGGCTAATGGTGTACAGAGACAAGGAGCTGATATTAGCCACAGGGAAACCTATTAAGAGCGGGCTGGAGACAGTCGAGATGAGGAGCTGATTACAAAATCACTGAAAGGAAAATGACCTGGCACATAAGTAGAACTGGAGCTCAGAAGCTGCAAAAGACACTGAAGCAGACTGAGCAAAGGCCAGACAACTGAGAGTAGGCCAGTTTCAGCAGGGGGGGGGGGGGGGGTAGGATAGGGAGGCTTAACATCAAAACAAAAATGAACCAATATGGCAAATGAAATTGTTCTTTTTGTTGTTGCTGTTCTGATTGCTGAAATGTATTTTACATCACCTAATTTTCCAAACCATATCAGGGTTGCTCTACCCTTCTGGGATGTTACTGTTCAAGTGTTGGATGATATTCTAACTCAATTTAAAGTTAGTGCAGACTTGTCTTTTAGTCCAGTGCTGTTGTCATGTTAATGTGGCATTGCACAAACTACTGTCAGGAAGTTTATTGATTTCAAAATGATTCCAGTTAAAGAGATCTTGGTGTGGAAGTCACAGATGTTAGTATAACCCGTATTAGGAAACAGTTCCAGCTGTGGTTTTTGTAAGACTCTCCCTGCTCCTGTCTCATCTCCTTCAGATGATATAAATGTCTGTGTGGTCAGAAATATCACATTCCATTCTGTGCATGTTGTTTTGTGTGCACATCTGTGACAGAGAGAGTCTGTTTGTGTGTTGGTGTTTGTTTTGCAGGAGGCTGATGTGGAAAGCCTCCAGTCTTCCTCTCGGCATGTCTGTCTGTGGGGCTCCGGGGCCAGTGAATATGTTTGGCCATCTGGCCATCCGCCTGTCTGTCTGGACAGATGGTCCACCTGTGGGCCAATCGGAGACTAGCCCCTGGATCTGCAGCATGATTCAATGACGGGACTCCATGCTATTTATTTCCAGTTAAATAAAAATTCCTCCATTCTGTTCACAGCTAAAAATCTAAGCAAGAGATTAAAACTGTCATGAATACACTGGATTCAAAGTATTTCAAACCAGAAACAAACACTTATATTTAATGGCGGTGTAAAGTACTTTGATGATGAAAGGGGCCTGAACCTGCCAGAGTCATGAAGTTCTGCTGCCACACGGTCAGTGAGTATCAGGACTACATCGTGCATAGAACAAGCAGCTCTGAAGTGAAACACACCTTTAAAAAAAATATATTTTGTCATTTTTTGGAATAAAATTCAAAACACTTCCCAAATGCTTTAATCCAAATTCCTTCAGTCTCTGCACTTCAGCAAGCAAAAAAATAATTATTTAAAATTATTGTTCACATTCAGTTTCATGCTAAATAAGTCTCATTGACTAACTGAATGAAACTGAATGTTAAAAATAATTTTTCACCTCGTGGGACAAGAGGTATTAAAACTGTCCCACATGGCATACCAGCCTAAGAAGCATCTCGTGCCATAAAGTGGTAAACGACTGTGACACCAGCTCGTGATTTATGCTTCATGTCATCAAGCCTCTCAAGCTCATCTTAACGTTTCCCTATAAAGTCCAATAAAGCAGTGAAGCCATAAAAATAATCCTCAAACTGTCCCGGCAACCTCTGTTTTCCTGAACCATTTTACTTTTCCTTTCCAGTCTCTCTTTTCTCAACAGCATATAACATAGTAACAACATCGTACAAAAACATTAACAGTAGGGCCATGGTTATAATATCAACAATGGACCATTAATTAAATGTGAAAAGGGGAGCACTCAAAGCAAAGTTTAGGCTTTAATCTCTATGGCTATCATCACTTTTACTCAGTTTGTGATACTTTTCAGGATATTAACCTCAAGTTTTGTTCGGATACACTTGCTACACCAATGCATAACCTGTGCTTCTTGGTATTCTTAAACCAGCCAGTTTCTAACCAGAGTGAAGGTCACATTCCTCCATGGCAGGATTTGTGTGTGTGTGTGTGTGTGTGTGTGTGTGTGTGTGCACCTTGAACTCGATACCAGCTGCTGTTGCTTGCAGACAAACAATCAGTCAATTACTCACACAGCTTCAGGTGGTGCAATCATCTGCGCTCTGCTGCTCATTTGACACATTTACCCTGCAGAGGTTATAATAACTGCGACGCAACACGCCCATTAGCATACAAACAGGTCGCTGCACATGGTACACGCACACTCCAGTGATTGGCAGGAGAATCGTGAATACACACAAAGGGCTAGAGTCTGTCCAAATAAATCTGGTGTATGGAAAAAAAAGATAATTTTTCTTTGGTTATAACCGTTACTTATAACTGTTTCTGTGAGGATGAATGCTTGTTTTAGCAACATCTAACTCACATGGTTAAACCGCTGTGAACTGTTCGGTTCATTCGCAGTTTTCTGTCGGCTTAGTGGAAAAATTAGGGCTTGGGTTTCACAGCTAGAGGCCCCTCTATAGTACCTGCTCAGGGACAGAGGCTCTTATTTACTTTCCCTGTCTGGATTTTAGAAGTATTGGTCTGTGCAAGGAATAACAAAGAGAAAAACAGACACTGACTGAGACTGTGGCATTTGCAGGCTTACGGAGAAAAACAGCAACAACAGTGATATTTATGAATAATAAAGGAAGGAGCACCTTTCTCTGGTGCGTTTAGTGAAGCATCTGCTTAGGTCCTGTGGTGTTAAACACACGTGCTTCACCCGACACCTACACATCCACCTGCACTCTCACACAGATCAGGTTTTGAGGCAAACGACAGCTGACGTGCAAGCTGACGTCAGCTGACGTCTTTTTCGCGGTTCTGCACATTTAACATTGAGCCTAAACGTCTGTGTGTGTGTGTGTCGCCCTTCTGGTGCTCTGACTCATATGCTAATGCTGCTGCGCTCCACTATGGTAGAGGCAAGTTAGAGGGCAGGAGAGTAAAAATAGCTGATGACCTAAGAGACATTTCATGAAATGTATTCATGAAGTTATTCTGTAAAGGTTCTCCGTATGACATCCGTGTTATTCTTGCTAACGTTTTAGCTAATTATAGTTCCAGCAGACATGGCGCAACATTACCTTTTATTTGGAATCTTGTGTACTACCTGTACACAATTCTCACTCACAGCTACTCAAACTATGACGCTCTACGTGCCCCTCTAGAGTCAGTTTGGGACGTGTCAGGGACGGCGTGTCATCCCTTTACATTCATACCTTTTCAAATTGAACCTCTGTCTTCACAGGAAGTAAGGTTTAGGCAGCAAAACCACTTTGTTAGGTTTAGGAAAAGAGCGAGGTTTACTCTAACTTGACTCATGTGACTAGCGGGTGACAAACAAGTCACATGACTAGCGACTGATGTGACAAAATGTCAATATTTACTTTTAGTTTCGCACAGGACATGAACAGCGGTCTCCTGGACAAAAGTCCTGTGTTTGTTGGACCCGTCCACCCTGTGTGGACTATCGTGCTTCAGTTGCTATGACAGTCTAATAACGAGAAGGGTGGTTTTACATTGGCGTTAGTCGAAAGTGCGCTGCAGCGAGACACTGACCAGACGTCAGTATAGTGGGAGTGCTGGGTTGGAAGAATGTGAGCCTATTAACCTTCACTTTTTTCTGGTTTTATACTCTGCCAGAGGAGGTTAATTAAAAGTGGAGGGTGACACTAATACGTTACGATAGCTTCCTCCATTTGTGTTGAAGGCACAAATTTGTTTGTCAAAGTTTACCAAAGTTTAAACTGAAGATTTGAGTGGAATTAACATAGGGAGCAAATCCACTGATTGTGACGAAAACATTTGACATTTGAAACGCTCATGTGACTGAGCCTTGAGAGACAGCTTAGGGATTTCAGGGAAATTGTTCATCTCTTTCTTTGCACGTTTACTCTGCATAAACCAACCCTGACCCATAATTCTGATATTTGTGGAGGCACTGAAGAAGTTACTCATACCTCATTTTAAATTATTCCAACCAACCCCAGCGTTGTCCCTCCCCTCATTCTCACAGCTGCTGTATGTCTGGAGATAATCCCATCACACTGGTTTCATAACCACAAATCACAGCTTATAGCTGTGTTTAGGATATTAGTATTTTCTTGAAATGTAACAGTATTATGTGGGGAAAAGATATCACAAATACGAAAATACATTATGCTGATTTTGCAGTAAACATTTTGCGGAAAAAAACGATGGGAATCATGTGAAGCGGTGCACAAGAAACAACCTCGTCATTTATTCACGATCTATGCAGAAATATCCGCATCTAATGTTAACACTGGTCTTAATGTAAACGCTGGTGTCCTCGTTTTCATTCGGGAAGTCTCCAGGCCGTATAACAATTTCTCTCATGGTATTAAATAGCTATATGATTGTTCAAGGCATGCATGTTGCTGCAGACTGCAGTCATATGGGAAGGACTCATTTGCTCCAGCCATTACAAGAGACCGCAACAACAACAACACAACGTGGGTTTGTATTTGCAGTACACCTTTCTTTTGTGGTCTTGCTTGAATATGAGAACATTTACAATCCGAAATGAAGCTTTATGAATAAATGATGAACACTCAGGAGACTTACTGTTCAGACATTTCCTTGGTTCAATGTCTGGTTTTATATTCACCTGTGTTTGTGAATGTCAGGCAGCAAAGTCTTTCCTAAACTGCCATAACACAATTGATATATGGTCTTGAAATAAATCCTTTTTTTATCTTGTGTTGCAGGACTGCAGCAGTGGAAATGTGGATGAGTGTGGTTGACTGTGTCCATCCACTTACTTTATGCTTTGACATAGTGTTCCTGCTTCTGATCTCTCAGGTCAGATTTAAGTGTGATGTCACAAAAAAAAGCCTAGAAAGATAATGGACGGTGTGAATCAGACTTTAAAGATATCGCAACTGATGGCGAGGAGTGGGAGCATTTTCTTTTCAGCTCCCGTCTCTGTCGCTGCCCATCAGCTCGCTCCACTTCGAATGTGAGAAGGAACCTAACTAGCGCCACTATCTCAACGCCAGCACATTGATGAGCCTCGGTAGCTTTATTCAAATAGCATTCTTTTACAGTCACATAAAGCGGAGAATTAAACCAATAACTCACACACGGACAGACATGCACACTGTCTCATATGGAAACCAACACACACACACACACACACACACACAAATGCATACATCACAACACACTTTACAGCAAACACATCACATGGCAAACACAACGATACAATTTCACTTTTAAAGTTGCCTTCATACAAACTTGAGTTTTCTTCCTGGAATGACATGATGTTCCGAAGAGCCAAACTCACCAACAAGGGAGGGTTCCAAAGCTGGGACCAGGAAGAATCCTAAAGCTGCTTTCGGAGCACTAATCTGAAAAGCATTTTATCGTCCTAGGGCCCATTAGCAGCATCAGTGTCTCTTAGAACCTGCGAATGACTGAGCGAGAGAGCGAAAAACGCAGCTAAAGCAAAGGGTCTGTTTTTTTGCTTCTTTTTACACATTCACAGACCTTCACTGTATACAATGTGGCGTGTATGGCTCTAAAAATGCTCTGCATTATCAAGCGTACAGTATGTTTTTACATGTCAGTCAGTACAAACTACACGGCCTAAAATGAAAAACAAAAAGCAAGAATGGCGTTGTTATTAATTTGCTGGGACTGGACTAGAAAGAAAACTGTGTTTTTTGAACAATGAATTTTTTTGTGATGTGAAATAGGGAGTACCTCAGGGCTTCATTCTCGGCCCTCTACTTTTCTCTATTCATATGTCACCTCTTGGCCAAGTTATACACAGTCATGGGATTAATTTCCACTGCTATGCTGACGATACACGGTAGTATGCGCTTGCAAAGGCCTATGATCAGTCCAAAAGTGTTCAATTAGAGGCATGCCTGTCTGAAATACTGATCATTGTACCTCCTCCACATGGACACCAGTTTGAAGTGTCAGTATCTCACAACAACTGTGTGATTCCCCAAAGTTTGACAGCCAAAAACCGTTGTGTTACATTAATCCTAACCTTTCTTTTGATCAGCACATTAAATAATTCACCATGATGTCCTTTTTTCACCTATGCACATGTCCTGTCCTGACACCATAATTCACCCCTTTGTATCATCCAGACTTGATTGTTGTAATGTTTTGTTGTCAGCCCTGCTGCATGTGTGTACCGTCTTTAAATGGTTCAGAAAGCTGCAGAAAGAAACCTAACTAAAACTAGAAGATTGGACCATATTACACCAGCTTTAGCTTAACTTCATTCTCCCGATCCATGCCAGATCAGAATTCAAGGCGCTTCTGATCATTTAGATAAATTGTAAATGGGCACGCCTCTTCATACCTGTCTGATCTCCTTAAACCTTATATCCCATTGTATGCTCTCAGCTCTCAGAATAAAGGGCTCCTGTCTGTCACCAAAGTAAAAAAAAGAAAATTTGCTGGTCTATCTCAATGAATCTATTAAGCCTCATACTATAGTCCATGTTTGTCCTGAAAGGGAGAATTCTGTAAACTTTAAATAAACCACTGCATCTCTCTACCCCTCTGTTTATTTGTGTCCCACAAGCACTTGAGTGTCCAAGCTGTTTTCCTCTGCCTCTCTCTAAATGTTTCATTCTCTCTTTTCACTCAGACTCCTCTGTGGTGGACCATCGGCCGTCCTGGAACCTTTTTTTTTACCCTTGCTGTTGGTGCCTCATTCCAGATGTTTGGATCAGCATCTACAGCGTCTCCTCTTGTGTCTCTCCGTCTCCGTCTCCGAGTCTTTGTTTACTTTCTCATATCTGTGTGAAGTGCGTGCTTTAGCTGTGCCTCTTGAGTCTGTGCCGTCTGTCCTCTTTCCAGGTCTCCATGGTGGAGAGGAAGGCATGTGGCTCAAGCCCAATCTGTTTGGCGACACCTGAAGTTGCTCGGGTCATCTCCCTGTTGCTTGATGTGGGAGACAGGCTTCCAGTTTAGATCCTGCGGACCACACTGGAAACACTCAAGAAGGCACTGCCAAACATCCCCAGCAGGAGACACCTTCCTCTACATTTGTCAACAACTTCTGCAAGAACTCATGGGAAATTCAGCCAACAAAAAACAAAAGAAAAAAAGGTTTTTCCAAGGATGTGAAAACCCAGAAGTCCTCTTTGTTAGCCAGTTATAAAAGGAACCAAGCTTTTTCATGGAACATTAGTATTTTAGCTTTAGATTGTTAAATATCAAATTGTAATGTAAACTCTGTCTCTGTGCTTTTGCTGTGTGTTTTTACAACTTATTTCATTTGTATGTATGCATTGTCTTGGATTCATATCGTGCTATAAAAACACATTATTTATAATAAATTGTTTGCAACCTGCACTGCAAACAAAATCATCATACAATGATGTACATCCCTTGTTGTTTATAATAGCATACATATGATTGATTCTTTATAATTGACCGATGACACGCTGTGGTTTTGTTGTTTTATTATTATTATATTATTGCTGTGGATCCTCCTGTGAGTCTTACATAAATATTGAGTTCAGTTGATATAAGAATATCAATGTATCAAGGCACTCACTCCATCCGAGATCCTTAATCTTTCAGATTGAGTCCGTGCATCCAACAAAGAAAATCACCACCATGCACGAGTATAAGTCGAGAACATTTTGATGTTGATTCTTCCTTTGAAAACAAACTAGTCAAAAAAGTTCTGGGATTTTAAGAAATCACCGTATCGATCTCTGACAAAGCCTCGTCTCTCACCATTTAAAAAGCTTTCAAGCTGCTGTTTTGTTCTTGAAAAAAAGAGAGAGAAGAATCTGGCACCAGGTTATTGGCCTCCTGTCAGCTTCTGGCATCAACAATGAACTTTTGCTCTTTCCGAGTGTCCCTCTGTCATGAAGCTACAGAGCGTATCCCCAACACACAAATCCACTCTGGATGATACAAAAGGGCAATATGACTCTTAAGTCAGGAGGCCAAACAGTAAGCATTGACCACAATTTATAGAGTTTGCACTAGACATGATTTTCTGCCCCTTGTGTGAATCAGAGCTCTCATTATGTTTCTGCAAAAAAAGTTCACTGACAGTTTTTTTTCAGTTGTGTATTCCTACATTATCGCCGTATTAAGTATGATTTAGGTACTGTATGTCTACCAAGAGACATCTAGAGTTACCAGGTCAAATAAAACTGAATTCGTTTTTTGCTTCAGAACAAAATAATAATCAGTTGGGTAGAAATGGGAAAACGTGATGTCATTTAATATCGACGCCAATGGTGAGTAGTGTGGACGAGAGGTCCTCGTACCAAATGGTAAAAAAAAGTTTCCAACAACAACCCGTGAGGCGTTGATTCAACTTCATGGCCATTTTGGAGTCCGTAGTTTGTGGTGTTGTTGAATTGAATTGTCTTATACTGAGAGATGGTTCTGATATTAACCCACCTTTGATCTAAATGGGGCACTGCAAGAAACAATACAATACAGCACAATCATGACATCACTTCCTGCATTGGCCGAGAAAGTTGCCATAATGATCACTGATGCAGAATGTTGCATATAGAGATAACTAGTAGAAAACTGGACTGGAATAGAAGGAAGATCAACTGATTCGCAGCTCTCCATAAGGATCAGGCGACAGCCAAATAAGCACGCAATAAACAGGAAGGTAAGCAAAGACACATGGAAGCACGGTGCAGGGAGGTAAATACAGCAAGTAGCTGGCAAAAAGGAATACAGAGGGAAAGGAAAACAAGTTTACTGGAGAAAAAAAAAGTATGTAGCGTGCAAAAACAGCGAGCCAACAAGCTGTAGAAGCAGTGAGCAGTAAGACACGAGGTAAACTCACAGGACTGCTGGTGTTCAGGAAGAGAGTAAGTGTGTAATAGGACAGGTGGTAAACAAGAGCTCGGTACGCCGGCAGGGGAAACAGGTGTTCAGGGACGCCATCATTTTTTTTACTCACATTTGCATCTTATAAGTATTTGATAAATTAATAGTTTCTCCATCTGGTGCGTGTCCCGGGGCTGCCGCTTCGCTATGTGGATGTTCTCTTCATTCCTGTAGGTGTTGAGCAATCTGCATGTTGGTTGGACTGACTGGCAGATACTGGCTGACTAAGTGGCAGCGTGAACTCTTCACAGGAAGCAGAGAGAGTGAAGATGCTCGCTTTAGCGTTCAAAAAAAACCAAACCTTTTTGGCTGTACAGTAAGTGGCGTCTCTCTGACATTCCACTAATTTGTCAACACTAAACAATAGAGAGAGAATAAAATGAAAGGATGAGTGGAGCTGTCGGTCACACTTTTCATTAAAGGTTCTCATCCCACCAGCAGACATTTCTGTCGCTATGATAGTTTGTAAATTAGTGTACAAGGGGAGGCGAGACAAGGAGAAGAAAGCCTCCTCGGAGCCTCCCTGCTGTGCATTCAATGTTTGATACGACACAGCTGGAGTTAATCGGGCCCACGTGCAACTGTCCAGTTGCCTGCTTGTCTCTTCGTTCTCCTCACTTTGATTTCTGTTTGGACAGAAAAGCCCGGCAACATCACTTCTTGTTGTATCTTTACAAGCTCAGAGTTGGATATCCGTGTTAAACCCCGATATGCTTCCGAAGGCATTTGCATCTTGAAAATCAATCTCACGAAATCTCTCACAGGGCTGCATGTGCTGCACCTTTCAAAAGGATCCGCAAGTGCTGCTGTTAAGAAAATAAATCAGCCTCGTGATGAAAGCAAAGGGGGAATTAAAATGAGCTAATAGACGTTATTAGCCATTCATCAGCTGCGATTGTGTTCAAACTTTCCCCTGGAGGCGCAGTGATCCTTCCAAACAGGAAAAGTCTTTGAAACAGGTAGCGCGGCGTCTTCCTGAATACCAATTAGCTCAGGGCTCGGCTTTCTGAGGCTCATCCATGTGAATCATTTGACAACAGAGTCGCAGTTTTCCACGCCTGGCTAATTCTGCACAATGCTTCTAAGGGAGGTAGACAAAGAGCACCGTGGGGGGAGAATGTCGCGAGTATTGACAAAGGTTACACAGAGAGGAGAGCATTTCGCTATCATACACGCCATTCATCATCATTTTTATGCCACGCGGTCACAAAAGAGGCTTCTGTGGGTGTGTGTCTGGCTCAGCGCTGATGTGTGTAAAGCAAATGCATTCATGTTGGACTTGTGAGTGTGTGCCTTTGTACATAGAGACTGTCCTCTCCAGAGAACCAGAGCAGTGGTCATGCAATTTTAATGACGAGACTCTCGGAGTTTAAAAAAAACATTTTATGGAAATGTAAAGAGGATGTACTTTGTATTTTAGTGAAAGTACTATTTGTATAATGAGATACAGTAGTAGAATCACAGCTTTTTGTATTTAAATCTGTAACGTAACACAAAATCAGCAGCGTTGGTGCCATTCCTTTGTATATATTTTGAAGTGTGTAATGTGGACGAATTATTTTATCTCAAGAAACAAACAATGAATCGAAGCCCTCCTGCTGTGTCCTTGTCCTACTTATGGAAGTGCCAAATCAAATAAACACTGATGGGAATGTAGCGTCTATCTACGTGCGTGGACTTGTGTACATAAAACATGTTGCTGGCTTAATATGTGCTCCCGAATAACAAAATTCAAACCAACCAATTCTAACCAACAGATAAGGTCGGTTAATATTCCATTCCAGTGGCCAGTAGCTGTTGTGTGCACTGGGATGCAGTTTGGAGCAAGATGGAGACCACATGTAAGATTGGGACCAATCTTACAGGTGCCACATTTTTGGGTACACGACTCTCAACTAAAGAGAAAACGAAAGGATTAGTTGTTTCTGCGAATGCCCCAAAGCGACGACAAAGTGCCAAAGCCTTCAGGTGGTAGTAGGAGCTAAGACTCTCGTCGAGTAGAGGAGGAAGCATTGACTTTGTTGTAGGGCAACAGAGTCAGCGGAGGGCGGTCAGGATGTTCTAATTGGTCAACAAAACGTAAGCTAGCTCGCCTGATCTCCTGCAGCAGGTCCTTCTAGAGCCGCGGGGCCCTGAAGCCAAAGGTTAGAGGGATAATTGCGAACAGCTTGAGCCTTATTAGAGAACTTGACATTTATCAACTGAACGCTCAATAAAACGTGGGGGAGTGTTTGTGGTGTGGCTGATAATATCAAGGAGGCATCTGTCATGTTTATGTTAAGCTATAAGATCCAATAAAGAGTTAGTATGTGAAATGTTAACTTCCAAGTTACATTTTTTTCAGACAGCCTTCAGCCTTTCAAGAAGAATGTACAGTTTTGCAGCCTTCCATATTTGCGCTCTGCTTTACAGGAACTTCTCTTTATTAAACAGATTTCATCGTTAAGCCAGGGCAGAGTTGGCATTGTAGGTTTTTTAAGCCTAACGGGAGCAATGTCTAAATATTTTAGACAGTGTTCTCAGTCAGACAGACATGTAGTCACATATCCTGGTCCTGAAAAACATGAGGTATTAAAATAAACAAGTTGCTGCTGAAACCCAAATTTCTCTGCATAGCACGGTATTCAGTAAACAACCAGGAGATAAAAACAGGAAGCGGTCCTCGCTGTGCGTAGCTTCAGTCGGAGCCCGAACATGATTAAAAGAATATAACATCCGCAAAAACTCTGAAGCCAGGGGATTCTCAGGGCCGCATACATTCACTTTAATCGCTTTGAATCAGAATATTATCATATTCACGCATAACAACAGAACGTTTAGTCAATTCTTCGAGAACATCTGCAGTGGATGGCCTATATTAAAATACAAGGCACTTTTGCTGACCTTTTGGAAACAAAAGGCAACATTTTAAAAGAATAGAACAAACCAAGACTATTTATAGAATTACTAAACCACCACTGAATGTCCTGTTATTCTGGGTTCATTTAGAAAAGTGCAACCTGGCGTGGAGCATTCACAACAGGAACATTGTCACCATCAGACAGACAAGTTTCTGTTAGCAGCAAAAAAAAGTCAATATCGTAAGAAGCAATGACATCATTGAGAAGGTTTGTTAGCTGGTGACCTGACATTAAGCGAAGCCGAGCTAACGTGCTCTAATTGCTTATTAGCCGTGTTGCAGTGTGGCTGCAGTGAACAAGGGGGAGGTGACCTCTATTAACAGTGAGGTAGGTGAGTGTGTGGCCAGCTATTGAGAATCACAACGTTGTAAGTGTACAATGACAGCGCGGGCAGTGTGCTGACGGTCAGTAGGAATGTTTTCAACAATATCCAAAGTTAGGCTACCAGGAGAACAGAAGATAATTCCCCCTCTGTAATTCCATATACTGAATCCCCAATAAGGAGGAACTCGGTGTCTCTGCAGTCGCTCCTTAACACGGCAGGATTAGAGGGTGCACCGCTGGCTAGGACTCACAGTCCCGCTATCAAATCCTCGAGTGTTTGAAGGCTCTCACGCAGACATTTGAAGCCATTTATGAACACTTTCGATAAATCCACATTTCTGCAGATTTTGCCTGAGGGAATTACCCACAATTCATAGCGTTCTGACGTTAAAGATGGGGTTATCCGGGGGGGAAGCCCAGAGGCGTTAAAAAAATAAAGAAAAGGTAAACAAAGAAGACGGCACATGAGCGTTCAGCCCGGCTTATTAAACTCACTATGAAGCATTAAGGATTTAAGATGGTACATAAACACAATAAATCACAGCGATGCGAGCAGCGATTTTATTCCACACCTGCTTTATTTATCAACCGTTTCTTTTTATTTGGTTATTGCAGCTGTTTTGACAAAAAATAATTTCAATAGATTATTTTAATTACCTCTCATCTCGTAAAGCGTGAGCCGGGAATATGTTCAAATCACTTCAAGACCTTTCGGCCTCTCGCACTCCCCGAGTCCTCCCGAGTCCTCCCGAGTCCCTGAGGGTTCAGGGTTTCAGGCTTTAAGGGGGACATTGGGATTGGGCCTACGGCTCCGCCTTGACAACAGTATCCCCAGGAGGACTCACTCCAGCCAGGTGATGATGAAAGGAGGGAAAGTCCGAGGGTAATCTGGTGGACGGGTGGGAAAAAGGCAACGGTTTGATTTTGGGAACTACAGTGGAAACAGAAAGACAAACAAAGTGACACCAGCTGGAGACCGTTTACCCACATTGCTACATCTGATAATCTTGTACCTTTTCGCATCGTGACTTTATGCATGAAAATAATTGTGTGCATAGGTAGTTTCACACTGCAATAGCATTTCAAAGGCTGACACAGATAATTAGCAGGCCTCAACAACAACTCTGCCATCTCCTCCTCTCAACCAATGCTACATTTATAATTGTTTGGTTCTTCTTTTAACTCATTTAATCTATGCTGTGTGTATTTGTGGATAATATATCATTATGATAATTCTACTTTCTCTTATTTCTTTGATCACAAGAGAATAATTCCAGACAAAGAAGGCAGAGACGTTGAGCATGTGAGAGGACATGCTGGTAGGATAATGACGGCTTTCAAGGTCCATTTGGAGCACCAATCTTTGTTCCTCATATCAAATATAAAAAGGCAATTCTCCGCGTTAACGAGCTCAAACACTCTTCCTAAGAGTTTCAATGATTAATTTGCTGCCAGATCGTCAGACATCCATAATGAATGCCATCCGCAGTGAATTATTTACACAGTCGTCCTTCGTGGCATAACTTACAGACTGACACGGAGCCACTCGGTGTGTCTGAACGGCTTTTTGTATTTGCCGGTGTAGATTTAATACTGACATTTGTCTCCATAATAAGCTGACAACTCAGACGTAGTAGTGGCATCCTGTCTGAAGACCCACAGTTACTTCAGTCAGTTAGCATGCACTACCAGCTCCTCCATCAGCACGAGGCAGGGACATAAACGGTGGTTATTATCAGAAGAAATAAGAACAACGACTTGTATTTTATATGTCAGTTGTGAAATAGTACACAAAACCACCTCTGCACATTCAAAGTTCATGTTACATCATAGGTTAGAAATGTCTCTTTGTGAAATGCTGGCAGTCCGATGGAAGATCACAATGTTGGCCAACTCTGTAAACTTTGCACCAACACACTCAGTCAATAAACTCGTGTATCTCCTCTTACCTCTGTTTATACAGTCCAACCACTGCTCTGGCTCCCTGTATAAAATGCTTCTTTGTTCGGGGTCAACTCACCGGCTCACATCTGCTCTGTGTCTGTGAGGTCACCAGTATACCGGTAGGCTTCATTAAACTCACAACACCGCAGCAACTTCTGAACTGGACTTGAATCATTTCTTCAACAGAACGCAGTGGCCATGGCACTACGGGGAACATTTACTTTGCTTTGCTCACTAGCAGGTAATCCCACGGTTTCATGTGTTCGTCTGAAATGTGTTGATCGCAGAGTACATCTAGACTGAATTTACAATGTGTGTGTGTAACTGTGTGTATGTGTGTGTGTGTTTGCAGTCTTGTCCTCCGCTGGAGCTGAAAATGAAACTTCACTTCAGAATTGCACCTCGCAAATGCAGCTCTTGAAGCGACTATCAGCAGATCTCAAGGTAAACTATTACTGCACATACATGCACATAAAAGTGGGTCACACTGTGTGGATATTTCTTATTTGCTAATTGCTTTCCACATCATACCACATTGTCGGAGGTGTTTCTGTCTGATTTTAACCAACAGGGGGCGGTAGAGTGTGGTGAAAAGCTGCCGTCTGCATGGAGTCCACACGAGACGGCTGCTCTGCTGCAGTCCATCAGGATTATGACCGACACGCTGCACAGACACCAGCTGCAAGGTAGGAGGACGAGCCTGAGACACGCGTGTCCGTGTTGTTTTTCTCTGGGTGACCAGTTGAAAAAGATTAGTCTAATGTGAGAATTCATTTAAGATTGAGGACAGGGTTGGGAAATGCTACACTTTATCCTGACTTATATGTTCTTACTTTTGTATTCTGTTTTGTGTTATATAATCTGTTAATATCCAGCTACTTCTGATGGGTGTGTTGGGCCATACCATGAGCTATTTCACCCCTCGGTCACAATAACGTGTTGAGCAAGAAGTACTAAAGAAGGCAGATTGCTGGTGGAGATTCATCGGCTTTACTAAGTTTATCACATTTGTAAAGGCACTTGAAGTCTAACACTGAATTAGGTGAACTTTGCCTGGCAAATAGAAGGATTACCATCTCCTGAGGATGCCCTCGTCACCGATTAATTAAATGTCGAGGTGTAAACTCCGCAGATGGATAATAATTGATGTGGAGTTTCACGTAAGCCTTAAAATTGACTTAATAACAAACCCGCTCCATGTGCAGTCAGCTTCCACCAGAGAGTCAGTGCAGTGTGTAGGGTTTAGGCCTCAAGGAGGAATTAAAAAAAGGCTTCAGATGACAATAGAAACACCATATAAGCTCATAATGGACATGTAACACGTTCAATGTTTTAAATGCCTCATTCATTAAAAAATCATTGACTTCTAGAATGCCAAGGTGCTGAGCCAACGAAGTGCCCTGAAGCCGAAGTTCCCCACGGTGGAGGGTTGGTGTGTGTCACAATAGCCAACAAGCGATACTGCAAACCTCTGTGCAGCCATGTAAGTGCTACATGCAGTTTTATATATTAATAAAAACATGTGGGGACAAGTGCCAGCACTATGGATAGATCTGCCCGAAAAAATGGATAATATAATTTGAGTCTTCTTTTACAGGGTTATGATTTTGCTTTTATCAGGAGGAGTCGTTTGTATGATGAATGCAGTGAGCAGACCGGCTATAAATGGCAGACCCAGTACGTAGGAGGAAACAAGCTGGCTGTGTGCAATGGTAAGGCTGTGTGTTATTCAGGCTCCAACCAACTGAGTTGTTTCCTGTGAAGACGGAAGTTTATTTTGGAAAGACTGCATGCATGTAACGAGCAGAAATTGACACGTGGTGCTGGCTTCCGTAAAAAAAAACGCACAAAAAAACGAGGACTAACTTTTCGTTAGATATCATACAAACCATATATGGATGGGACCATTGAGGATTTATTAAAGGACAGTATGCAGGCTTTGGCGGCATCTAGTTATGTGGTTGCACGGTTTTGCACTAATTTGCACTGTTTGCACAGTTTCACAAGTATGCAAGAACTACGGTGGCCTTCAGGTGACGTAAAAAGGCCCTCACTAGAGCCAGTGCTTGTTTGTCCGTTCTGGGCTACCGTAGAAACATGGCAGACTCCGTGAAGAGGACCCGCTGTCTATATGAAGGGCTCATTCTAAGCAAAGGAAAACACACAACGGCTCTTAGTTTCAAAGGATTATACACGAATGAAAACATAGTTATGAATGTCATATTCCATTTCTGCCAATAAGTACCCCAACATGCAGCACACAGGCATTTAATAACATTTTGCTGACTGGTGAGTTCAAAGCAGGAACGAAGTTACAGAGATCCAGCCCTCCCTAAATGTACTTTTGATTCTGTGAGTGCAGTTATGTTTTATTACTTTTTCATGTCTTAAACCGTCCATACAAGGAAACTCGCATTATGCATTCATACGCATGGACACTGAAGTTGACCTTAACTTGCTTTCTTCTCGATTTCTAGAAGCACCAATTCAAATTTCTGGAGCCAAGACAGCATATTTCCCTAAAGATCAGGACTGCCTCACAACAAAGAGCAGCAGCCAACTGCAGAGCGGCATCATGGTAGAGTTCACCACTGAGCTGAAGGCTGAAGGTGTACAGGGAGAGCCACAGTCTGCCTGTCTTGTGTGTGGATGACCACCTGAGGTGGAGAGATGCATTTACAAAGTCACGAATGTTGTGTGGAAGTCCCTCTGAGTTGCACTGAGGGAAAAAAAAGCTTTGCAAGTAGTTAAAAACTGTATGAAAGACTTAAGTTTGAAGAATAAAAGTGTTGCTGATCCTGAATGATTCTCTGACTGCTGATACAGCCACTGTGGTTTCAGGTCTGTGAGGTCCTCACACACCAGAACTCTAAACTGCTGTCTGTTATTCCTGGGTGTTTACTAAAGTACATGGTATATGTGAGCTTCCACGCTCTTCCTCCTAACTGTGCCTTAACATCAATCCTCGTCACTTTTTTTTTTTATCAGCCGCAATGTATTTTGGGTCGTTTTTAGTCCAGTAAGCTCACGTCTCATACGAAGACATTTTTGCTCTTCTATTATACTTCCGGGCATTTCTCGCCTCCACAAAATCCCCACTTTGCAGTCGGAACGCACTGCATGTTCCATTCCCCCTCATACTGAGCATGAACAGTCTTTTATTATGCCTCTGTCCCTTCTGTCCATTTGTAGGACGTCGAACGAAGAAAGTGTGTAATTTAGAAAACAAGACCCACGCTTTTGATTTCTCCTGTAATGACCGACTTCAACTGGAAACTACTTTGTAAAGTTAAAGGAACACAAATCTTTAGTTTCATGAATACACTTCAGCTGACAGTAAGTAAATTAGGTATGGATTTTTGACGGGGAATTAGGAGAATCCACTATCACTTGAGCAGCCAGTCGACTACAAAGAGGCGTTATTCAAGCAGGAACACTTTGGATTAAAGGTGACGTCTGTCTGCAGATAAACGGCTGCATCGCAGCGTTCACAGTAACAAACGGATGGACACGCCTGCGAGTGTCTGATTACCCCTCCTCCACTGTTTTCCGTCCGACTTCATTTAAATAATAATAGTAACTCGTTATTTATGTGCTGAGCAGCAGTTAGAATGAGGTTAACCACTCCGCCAAATGGAGTGCTTTGTCTGCTGTTGTGTACATCTGCACCTCCGTCCAGACGCAGCTCACCGAGGTCACGGGTAAAAAGTCAAAACGAGATTGCAGGATCTCATTAGGTGGCCATTGACATTCCACATCATTCTATTAGGACTCATCAGGGAGAAAATGACCCACAAAATGACCCTCTGGTGTAGGCCGACAGACCGTGTAATCATCAATTACTGAAATAACTGTCTGCGGATTGAGGGATGAACAGTGGTAAACTGTAATGTCACACACCTCCCATTAAGTGGCAAACAGACAAAAACACAATTCATTTTCCTCTAATGTAACTGACTCACATTTCAGCAGAACAAGCGGCTTATGGTTATGACTGTATGCGCTGGAACCTTCACATCAGTCATTCCCAGAGACTGGGTCGCAGCCCTCAGAGGCTTTTATTAGCAAATAAATGAACATGTATAACTGCAGTACACCTCTGGGCCACATGAGGGAGCCAGAAGGTTTGTGTTCTGAATATTTCAGCTTTCTTATGATGTATCTAATATGAAAGGCTTGTGTACATTCTATTTGTTTTACTGAAATTAGAAAAAATGAATGAGAAGGCCACTTAAATGCATTTATTTGGTCTCATTTATGAAGTATTTTACATGTAAATATGTTTTCAACAGCATGTGCATTCAAAACTTTGACAAACATATATCTCTTTGAAATGGCTGGTTTACAGAAATGGCAGAAATTGTTTAAGGAATCTCCAGAAAGAACGTTTGTGAAAGACTGCTCTACATCTTCACAGCGTCTGAATCACAACAACAACAGCTGTTTGCTTTGCTTTGGAGCAATGAAGGAACATTTTAAGTTCCAACAAGTTTGTAGCAAAAGTTTGGGGAAGACCCTCTCCTGTTTAAACATGACTAGAACTATAACATGAGGAAATACAGGCCAGTGAACACATCCAACAGACCTGATCACCAGGTCTGGAGCTGGACCTCAGTACAGCTCTCATGGCTCAATGAGAGCAAAGAACTGCAGCCAGGTCCCAACATCTGGAGCAGAGCTTTAATGGATCGGCTTGTACAGAATATTAACAGCCATGTTTGAACATATGGGTGTTCACTATTGGCCATCTTCATTTTATTTCCTCCAGGACGATTGGCCACTGCAACAGTGGAGAAATAGCTTTATTTCATTGCATTTTTCTTTGAATTAAAAGTTCAATGTCAACGATTGAATTCAAATGAACCAGAAATAAATGATGTTCTGCATTCAGCTACCATATTGAAACAAATTCATTTTACATCTCTGTTTAAATTCAGCATGTAAGATTCTGTCGATGTGACTCTTTGTACACTAGAGGGCGGTATACAATCACGTTCTGAAAGCCTCGCGTATTAGCCAGCAATGAAACACACCGATTGTGTCCACAGTGCAGCTGTACGTTGTTAGTCTCGTGCACATAAATCAAATGCAACATGCAACATTTCTCACTAAAACAAACTAGTCGAAACAGACCTGCACATCCTATTTTGGGCTTGAGAATGAAAGAAACCAAAGACTTTCATTTGTAATAATAATAATTAATATTGTATCTTTTGTTCTGGCTCTTCCACCGGCTACATTACATACCTGTCAGTGTCAACAGCAGCATTTACAAAGACAGCTTTTGGTCTGGCTGAATGGAATTTGCTCTTTTCATGTAACTTTTAAAGTAAATATTAAATAGCACACGGTTGAATTATCTGGCTCTGTTTGTTCCTTCCCGTCTCCTCGTATTCATGTTGGTTTTGTAAGAGAAGAGACAATCAGTGAACCACTACAACCTGTATTCCCGTGTCATCATCGAGCCAAACCTAATGCTGCTCACTTCCCTGGCTGCTGTCCAGCTTCTGCTGAGAGAACGAAGAAGAAGCAGAAATGAATGAAAGCCTACAAAGAACGAGGATGAACATGAATGGTAACATTGTGACAATGAATAACGATGTGTCACACCACAGAATGTTTGTGAAAGGTATTATTTTGATAATAATCCCATCTGATTGATTCTGGTGGGACATGAACAACATGTGTCCTGCTTTAAACTGGTTTCATTCGCTGAATAGAAGCCTCGTTCACCACACAACAACTCACCGACTTCAGGAAGTGTATCTCTGAGCTGAGCGCCTCTCGCAGGAGCTCAAGCTCTCCTTCTTTATGCTTCTCCAGCTCCGCCCTCAGCCTGGTAAACAAAAAAAGGATCTGAATATCAAGTTTTAACACATATTTTGTCTTTGTATCACTCTACTTTAACGAGGTGTTACCTCACTATTGGCTTTAATCACTCAGTAAAAAATAACAGAACTACATGAACTACATGAAACTGAAACCGATTTTTCACTTTAGTATCTTAGAAATAACCAGCTCAAGATAAAAGCTTTGTTCTAAACAGCTTTCTCCAAAGGTTTCGATGCATTCAGATGTACAGTACGCAACAGAAAATCACGAGTTCCAGTATGTTTACAAGCACGAAAACAACGTCAGTACCGGAAATACTCTCGCAGGCAGAATGTACAAGTTGAGTGAATAGTCTCCTGGACTGTGGACGGACCTTCCTGAGGAGATCAAGGCTGCAAACTCTGTCTCATCGTTCAAATCAGAGTTAAAAACAAACTCTTTACAGTCGTTTTTCTCTCACTATATTTGTGTTTTAGGACATTTTGTTAGTTTTCTGTGTTTTCTCTTGGCTTTCAGTTTATTTCATTCTTTGTGTTTTAAATGTGTTTTTATTATAAAGCACTGTGTAACAGTGTTTTAAAAGGTGCTATATAAATCAACTTTATTGTTATTATTAATAATATTCAGAATGATTTGTCGTTAGCAAACAGGAAGTAGGGACACTTGAACATGTTGCTGAGTAGGAAGTAAGCAGAAATACAAACTTCCCGGCAACAACACAGAAGACAATGCTCTCCCTTTGTCACAGACTAAAACAACCCATCTGTCCTCAAAGTCAATATTTCACTCTAGTTTCATGAACATGAATGATATTGTATCACTCGGTTCAGTCTGCTTGTGGAAAAAGCCCTTCTTGGGTCCGTGGTACCTGCTGCTGGCAGGTGTTGGGAGGATCTATACTGAGCCACACATGAGCCTGAGACACGCTGCCTCCATCTTTCTTTTATTGGAAGTTAATGAAACAATAAAACAGCTGAGCTGAAATTGCCCTCCCAGTGTGAGAACAGCAGTGTTTTAAACTGTACTCTTCTCTGTGGAACTTACAAATCGGATCTTTAAGGCGAGCACACTTTTCAGATGCTATGATGATTTTTACAACAGCGAGACACTTTGTTTTTGGGATATCGGGGGTTTAATATCAGATTTCTGCAGTGCAGTGTGTAATATAGCAGTAATATATCGCATCAAAAAATACATACAACTCCTGAATCATAACTCCGGAGCACATTGAGTGAATATCTCAGGTATTATAGTTCCATTCTATTACGTGACAGTGAACGATGGACACCAGCAGCCGCCCTGTTTTGCACACTGAACACTTTTTAAATGACTGTAGCACTCATTCAAATTGACATGCATTCAATTTCCAACAATCAATAAGCGCAAGAGTTAAATATGGGTTTTAAAGAGACGTTGCTGCGGTGGCTGAAGACAGGATTGATGGCTTCAGTTCAGAATGGATGATCATAGGAATGAGTGAGAGGAGGCCTCTCTCCTCCAAAGCCACATCCTCAGCACTTCCATGAGGCTAATAAGCCCGGGGGGTAATGAAGGCCCGAGTATCTTTAATGAGGCTGATGGATGAACAGGACATGCTACCCACATGCATGATTTAAGGCAGTGCTGGGAGAAGGAGGGGCGCTCAGAGAAGGACAGAGAACAATAAATAACATTTTGTGCCTCGTCAGGGTGTCTCTAATTAAATACTGGGAGAAAAATGTGTTACAATAACTGAATACATATTCAAATTTTAAAAAACCAAAAGTGTAAACCTCATCATCTCGATAGGTTTGGGGATTTGTTAATCACTTCACATCCATAGTATCGTGGAGGAGACATTATCCAAAGTAGTGGCATCAGCAATAACAATGGCCCTTCCTTCCTGGAACTCTATTGATCTCTGCTCTTTCATTAAATGAAGGAAGTCTCTTCGTGGAGAAACACGGTGGGCGGCGCTCACCTACCGGTCCTGTTTCAGTGCAGCAGGTCCGTTCATTTCCTACAACTAGTTCATCTTCCACTGTGATGAGCAGACACACACGGGGCTCGCTGCTGTTGCCCGTTTGTTTCCATTCTTGTATATTTGGACGCCTCATTGTGAGGAGATGAGGGTTGTTTGGATCTCCGCCCCTTACAGGTCTTCGTGGTTTGTAATGTTACCGAGCTTCACTTCATGCTTTTCTTATAAAATCTGCGTTTTGTTCTCATTCTTCCACTCACTGTCAAAAGGTACAACTTCAAAATATGTAGATGTACTGCTGTATAATGAACGAGTCTGATGATACCGTGTGTAGCTTTGTGTCACACTTGATGACTGACCAAACGCTCTTTACTGTTTGAGAAAAAAAGAGTTGCTGCAAGCTGCTCTTTGTCACGGATGTCCATGGGTGACAATTAAGGGAAACTGCATAAACCAGTCCATATAGAGCACGAGGGGTCAGAGAAGGGTTTGGTGAGGATGAAATCTCAACCCAATTAAACACCTCTTGGAGATTTTGGACTTTCCACCACCGTGGATAAAACACCAGAAGAGGGCATATCTCTATCCGTCTATATGTCAAGACAGTTGATTTGGAAACTGGCGTTGAAGCAACATCTTACGAACGCTCGACCTCAAAGGACTTTACAAAAATCTGCTTTCCAACACATCTTAATAATCGGACGGCAGACATTTACTTAGTTCTTACTGTTTTATTCATCTTCAGACACACACAGAGCTTCCTCTTACCACTCCATACATATGCAGTACTACTGTAGTGTGTGTGTGTGTGTACTCTATTACATATTGTACATCTCTCAGCTCAGTTCAAAGTAGGGATGCTTCCTTCACATAGAAAAGTTTGTTTGGTGAAATCAAACATCACGTTTTAACGAAATAAAATCAAACTGCATTTCTTTGTTGTTTATTCGCTGGATAAGCATTCAGTGTAAATACTTAACTCTCCGCCCCGCATTCATTCTGCCTTGCAGACCTCCCTGGATCAATCACATTAGCCTCAGTTTCCTGTTTTTTTCTTCCCTTTCCACTTGTTGACTGAATGAAATACACTTTGTATCAAAGACTTAATTAAGCCAACCGGTCCTAATGCTCTGTTATTTACACTTCTAGATGTGGACTCCAGCCAGCCGGATACAGAGAGAGAAACACAGACGCGTGGGCTCGCTGGTCTACTCAGCACTTCTCACAGTATGATTCACTTCTGCTCTCAGTAAATAACACCTTCTGTCTAATGAGCCCGCCAAAAGCGCCGCTTCCTGTTGTTAACACCGGGACTCCCCTCTCCTCGTTCTCCGAGTGCGTTTAGCATCACGAGAGGAACGGAGGCCACCGGTGCTGCTACGGAGATGAATCGTCATCAGTTAAAATTGAGGAAACAACGGAGCCCTGGCGAGGAGAGGACAGCCGTTGCAGTGTTTGTCCACCAAGCCTACTGACGGGCCTGCAAAGACGGAGAACACTCAACTAATTAAACATCACAGCTGCTCAGCCGGCAATATTTTAAATAGCAGGAAGCTCTAAGGAAGCGTCTGTGAACTAACATTTTCTCTTTTATGAGCCGCTAAATAGCTTACTGCTGCGTTTCCATTTAGTTGTGTTCTTTTTGGCCCCTCTGTGTTTGTGTTCGCTCCTTATTTCCCTGCAGCGTTCACTGTTTACTCTTTTGTGTCTCAATAGGATTCTTTTCTGCGACATACAGTAATTGCAAATCAGAGGCTGCGTGCTGTGTCTGTGTGTCAACATATAAAAAGCCCTCCCAGCGCCCGGACAGCTGATAACACTCACCTCAGACAGGTGCCGTCAGTGAGAGGCTTCCGACTGACAGACAGGCTCTCCGCTCGCAGAGATTCCGTCTTTGCTTTGGCTTCAATCGTCTGCCGATCCAGGTCTGCAGTCAGGAATAATAAACCACACACAACATGACTTTCCTTCAAAAAGACAGACATAGGGGCATTGTTAAGACGTTTGCTGAAGGGGCAATGGGGACCAAGTTTGGATCACACAGTACCACCACCACCACCACCACGTCCCACAACTGTGAGGCACTTCACCTCTCCCACTCCAAAGGAGTTGCTCTCATGGATCAATCACTTCAAACTGAACTTCCTGGGAAGCATTGTATCTTCAAACCTGTAGCAACACATCCACAGCAACGCAGCTTTGATTTTGTTTTATTGCCGTGCTATTTTCATTCCAAACATGCTTAAACCTGTATTTGTACTGGATAGCTTCCAGCTGAGAATGCATCGTGTGGGTGTGTGAGCACAACCCCTTCAACACTGATAAAAAAAGGAAAATAAAATCCACAAAATCAGTGACCTGGTTATGAAACCAGAAACATACTTTATGTTCAACATCTGGGCTCAAGATACTGTACAGCTGACTCAGCAGCATGGGTGGATTTTCAAGTTGTACATTCTAGAGAACTCCTTTTCTCTACATTTGAAACAAGGAGGGTTTAAAAGGTGCTCCCTCTGAGCCACATTATCCACATTAGAATGAACGTCTGGTGCGTTCACCTTTGTGGGTGTGATCCAGGCCCTGCAGCTTGAGCGTGAGCGCTCTCTTCTCCTCCTGCATGGCGCTCACGTGATTGTTCCTGCGGCTCATCAGCTCCATCTCTGATTGTAGAGGGAGACAAGACGAGTCCTATTGCTGATGATTGAGTAAAGATCACCAGGAGGGCTGAAGTTCAGAACCACTTTATACCGCTCAGTGGGAGAAAACTTCTGGCTTCCCAGGGAATGCAATGTGGGCATTTCTTTAAACTCACTTTAACTCTACAAACAATAAGAAAATGCTGCTCCCTTGAGCCCAGATTAAACACATATTATGATGACACTGGTCCTCACCCTCAATCCTGTAGAACTAATGAAAACATTTCAAACCATATCAAAGTATAATTTGTCATTAAATGTTGCTGGGCTTTGAGAAATATGATACATTGAATAAACCATTGGGACTGCAACTTCTGTACAAACAATTACCACACGCTACTTGTTGGTTAAACTTAGTGATTCAATTAAATACACACACACACACCCACTAAGCATAGCTTTCCTATCCTTATCTAATAATAAGTAGTATATTATATATATATATTTCCAGTCGTCCCAGTAATGATTCTAATTACTGATTTCTTTCTCTGACCATCATCTAAACATTTTAACCACATTCTTCCTGAAATCAAACTGACTGCTGTCAGCATGCCCATCATTCTAATTACAGTATAAAGCATCCGTCTACTGTGACAACAGTACAGCTGACAGTGTTGTAGGACCTTTGTGTAATGATTCCACCTCCCGATCCAGCTCCAGGCTCTCGGTGTGCGTTTGGCTCTCGAACACTACGTCTCTGTTCCCACAAAGACTGAAGTCACCGTTGAACCTTGAGATCTCTTGAAGGAAGTTTTCCTCTTCTTCTTCAGACTGCCGCTTTATCTTGACCTGGTGTGAAAAGACAGATCACGGGAAACGCTTCCAACAATAATAAGAAAGCAGCTGCTAGAATAAATGATGAATTGATTATTCAAAAACTTAAAAAAGACACACCATTTGGTTATCAAAATATGTGTATTCATACTACACATAACATGCTGTAAGATGTAAATATCGATTCAGGCTTCAACCCACCAGACGTTCCCTTCGTTGGCTTCTCTGGCAGAGCAGCTCCCCAATTTGCTTCAACATCTGCTCCTCGCATTTCTTCATCAGGCCGTGCTGCAGCCTCATCGTAGACAACTGCTGAGCCTGGAACACAAGGAGATGAGTGGGCAGGTAAGAAACACAACCCGACAGACAGACGTACTGAGAGGGACAAGCATGTCCGTGATCCCACAGAAGGAGAAATTAGATGAAATGAATTATGGACAGCTGGTAAAATCATGTAAAAGGTGACATGTTGGTGAGCCTTCCTGGGTAAATAAAAAATGTCTTTGACTACTTTTAACCTATGTCTCAAGATGTCTCTTCGTTTGAAACATCTCTCTCTTTCTATATGTGTATATATCTCAATACACTTTCAAACTTTTCTTGTTTACTTCCCTTTGCTTCTCATCCTCCTGTGATTATATGGTACAGCCCAAAGGATAGAAGAGTGCCAAATTACGTAGGGGGGCGCCTTTTAAAGATGCCTCAGTCATTACTTTCCGTACAGTTTTCCATCTGTTACTCGAGCTGTCAAGGAAGTGAGTTTATTGTTTCCTATGTGGTGGTGTACGTTTTTTAGCGAGCACAATCAGATTCCAAGTTTTCTAAACAGTGTAATTATCTTAAGACAGCTCTCATAAACTGGGAGATGTTACGTCATGAGAACTGTAAACACACTGTGCTGTAAACACTCCCTGCATATCTGATGTAAACAGCTCCAATATTCCACCCTGAAGGGGGTCAGAAAAAGGTATCACAGTCCTGTGTCCTCAGGCAGATAATACTCAGACAGACATGGCCTTGTATTCAGCAACCTTTACTAATAAGAGCGTAATCTGCTCTTTTGAGCGGATGTCCACTTATACGAGCGCAGGAAGAAGTGAGCAATATTTCTGAGGGGTCAACGGGCCTGCCTTTGACATCATATCTCACACATGCTGACAGGTTTCACTAATGTTATCCGGTGGAAATTAGCCATTGATCTGCAGTGGCACTTGCAGTTTGAACTGTTGATGGAAACGAATGGGAGAGATTAAGTGTTTTAAATCATAAAGCAGATCAGCTCATCAATATGCCGATATGCACTTCTTTACCTCATATGTCAACACCACTAATACTGTATGCAGCCCCAAGGTACAGCAGTTATTGCTGATTGTATTTGTTTATCTTTGCATTTACTTTTTATCACAAGTAAAACGTGACACATTTAAAGCAACATCAAACAATCCCCGTTTTATAAATGCATCCCGGATGAGCAGTAAAAGTATATCTTTTACTCCCGACACAATGGACAAAATAGTCAAATATTAACCAATACTTCATGATGTGACTGCTGCTTAGGCAAGAAGCCCAGATGAACATTTACTGCGTCTAGAGGCACAGTTCATGGTCAGAATAAATGATATGCCACCGTGCAAATGAGGATAAGGCTGTGCAAATATCAGGCTTTTTCACCAGCGAGCTGCCATGAAACAGGCAATAGTCACATTCACCTCTTTAAAATTATTATTAAAATAATAATTGGTGAAACATGTTAAAGCCATCACAATTATAAACCCATTAAAATGTTAAAATCCACTAAAGTTTATTATAGGGCACCATTTTGTCAGACAACTTTGGTAATATGTTCAAACTCAGCCTGCCAAAATCATTAATATACCAAAAGACAAGACAGATATTGAACACTGCGTCATGACTGCTCCTCCAGTCACAAAAAAATATTCATAATTCACACATTAGCAACAAGTACAGGAGAAAAAGCTAATTGTGTCATGGCGTCACCTTTTTATCGAGTTCCTCACTGGTCTTTTCATTCTTCTCTGTGGTGCTCTTGATCTTCTCATTACATCTGATGATGGCTACTTTGACTGAAATACAAGATAAGGAATAAGCCAATGAGAGAAACGCACCTTAGATAATGTAAATGTGGGTTGAGAAAGAGGGAGGTTGGGCTAAATATTCATATTGCTAACCCGGCTAGGTAGCATTGTAGCTAGTCTGCCAATGTTAGGTAAGCTAATGCTATAGCTTGTTTTGCTAGCTGAAATGTATATTCATACCTTCTTTGATTTTTTGTGTCTGTTCAGTTAACTGTTGTTCAGTTTGAAGGATTTGTTGGAACAGTGTGTCTAAACTCATTTTTAGTCAATAAGTGGCATAATAAAGTGACCTAGAATCAATAGAGGAAGATATCGCACTGTATAGTGTTGACTAGCTAACACCTAGTTAGTCTCCCGTGACTAGTTACGCTAACGTAACGTAAACTACGCCTATGACGCAGCTTCGAGGAAACAACCGCCAAAGCTGCGTCAAATGCGTAGTTTACGTCTACTTAGTTACGTTATGATTTACGTCTACTTAGTTGCGCTAACGTAACTAAGTGGACGTAAACTACGCCTATGACGCGGCTTTCAGGAAACGGCTGACACTGACCGGTTGGTTTGATCTTTGCACGCATTGCTAATATGACAAACATTGCTCATAAACAATGAGCCATAGTCATTTATTTTGTCAAGTGACTGCTTTGAGAGTCACTAACGTTACCCCCCTTTTAATATATATAACGTTATATATATATATATATTTTTTAAGTTACACTGTCATTGATCAGTCCAGTACCCACTTAATTGTGGGACTGTTGAACGTAATGGAGTGCTGTTTAGGCACAGTCAGCTTTCTCAACACTACTCCATTGAGGCTCGCTGCTCACATTTGTCACAAAAAAATATCCTGACTTTGACCAATTTTCTCGTTTCACCACTTGCACAGGAAAAAAAAGAGCTTCTGATCCGGTGCCATGAGCCACATTACCGTGTGAAACGATAAATGACCCGAAGGACTACATCACTGTGACACGCATTTGCAAAATTAATATCACATATTGATTAAGGCTTTTCATAAATCACCAGACTGACTGGCAAGGCTCCCTTTGGAGACTTAAAAACAGCAAAGTCATCAAATTGTACGCAGACAATTATCCCAGATAGCAGCCTCAGCCTGTCGTTCATTTGTGCCCATTTTCTGTCTCTCCGCCTGTCATGTTCCCTGCAAAAAAAGAATGAGCTGCGGACATTGGCCTGTGGCGTATCTATTTAACAAAATTGAAAGCCATTTTGAAAAGTGCCTGTACCTTGCAGGACTGATTCATCACACCTACCTAATCACAGCTTCCTTTTCAATAAGGGAGTATTCACTGGCGTTTAAATAAGCTATTTCATCCCATCTCTGAATGAAGCTGCCCTCTCCCTCTCTCTCTGTATGTGTGTGTGTGTAAGGGTTGACTTACTGTGGCAGACGCCAGCATATCCTTGATTGATTCAGCCCAGTCTGTAATGCAGAGAGGGGCTCATTGACATAGTCTGGTCATTTAGCCAAGTGGATCAGCCTCTGAATACACCATATAGGCAATCAATGAGCTGTAGGAAGAGGCATGGCGCATCATCCCTGTTATTATAATCATGCTCTGTTGCTCTGTTAAAAAAAATGCCCGAGCCATTTGACAAGACATTGATGAAACAAGAGGTATTTGAAATGAGATGCTCATTATTTACTAACATGAGATATCGAGTGTGAAGCGTGGTGTTTGAAAGAATAACAATCTTTGCTTTTTTTGAATAGTGACCTTTACTTTGAAACCACCAACAGATGGCGACAGCCACACGGTGTCCACTCTGCTCTGTGTGGACAGAGAGCGCTGTCTGGGTGCTGCAGCTGACAAGTATAGGCCCGTATTTTGTAGAGGCTAAATGTTTTATTTAAAGTGTTTCATCATATAATACCTATCCGCCTAGTCTCGTCACAGGTGGCGGATAATGTTGCATAAGAATGTTTGTCATTTTGCAAATGGGATTAACGTTACAGCTAGCTGGGAGGAGCCACGCGCATCAATTGGCATGTCATGAATCAGGCAACTTGCAGGTGAAATATGTCTATTTATTTTTAAATTTTTAAATTGCCATGAGCTACTCCACGCGCTGCTACAGTCTACTAATCACGTCATGAAATGAGTCATGCTCTTCCATAGTTAAATACTGAGAAAAAAAAACATGGTTTCATTTCATCAACCACGTGCCCTCTGTGGTTACATGTGGCCCGTTTATGTTTTAATGGACTGGAAAAGTGATTACTATTTATCCTTTTTTAATTTCTTTACTCTGAGTAGGAAATGTTTTATTAAAAGTAAACATCATTAACACACTGTAATAACCCCAAAGAGAGTTGGAGTGAGCGTACAACTCAGCAGTGACGGTACCATCACTGTGCTGCATGCACCCATTGGGACCTAGATTTTTCCGGTGCTCATTAGTGAGTTAAGTGAGCTTAAAGCTACTTATTTATTTTCTGTGCTGCCGTTGTAATATTACCGTAATAATGGGTTGAGTTCGCTGATAGGAAGGTCTATCTTTGTACATTTATTATAAGATAACTGTACTTTAGCGGCGAGTGTGTGTGTGTGTGTGGGGGGGGGGGGCTCTCTCCTCGTGCTGAATGCGCTGCAGACAGCCAACACGTTGGGCTCCAGTTGGCTGTGCGCGCTCAGACGCAGACGCACAGACGCAAGCATCCCGCTGGCTGGAGTTGGAGGACACTCGCCCGTTTCGCCTCCACCGCAGGTCTGATCCCTTTGTCTCCCGGCGGTGAGAAGACCACCCGCACGGGAGGAAAAGAACGAAGAAGAAGAAGAAGAAGAAGAAGAAGAAGAAGAAGAAGAAAGAACAAATGAAACACTTCTTTTGACTGAGAGTCCAATAAACTGCAGAATCGGGACTGGACACTTTTTTTTTTTTTTTGGAGAGGTGGTGGGGGGGGGAGGAATTATTTCTCACATGAGGCGAGCCGGATCCGTTTTGTACAGCGGAGCGCGCACTGCTGCGTCTTTCCAATGGATTTCAGTACAGTGGAAGTACCCTGGGAATCAAACTACTGTTAAGTCGCTTTTAGCTCGCGAGTTTCGTTCCAACAAGGGTTTATGTTTCACAAGAAGAGAAGGACGATGATCCTCCAAGTGCTGTACGTCCTTCTGCCTCTTTTTGGTAAGTTTCACGAGATGTATTACCACCAACAGCTGTCCGTTTGATACCAATACATCCCGTAGGCGCGTGCGGTATTTAGTGGCTAAATTGCGAAATGAGGGGGGGGGGGGTGCAGTCCGGCAGAGACAGTGGCTGCTCGCTGAGAGTCATAAGGTGTGGAGGCTACCGTGGTCCAAAGTGCTCTAAATAACAAAGTCAAGCTGGAGCTGCCTCATCAAACAATAGTGAAGGTGACAGCAAATCTTCACTCTTATCAATCTAAACCTCTGCAAACTAGCTGCATCACGAAGTTATGAAGTAGTACCAACTGCTTTCAGTCAGTTGTTACTCGCGGTGCAGCCTATACATTCTCCACGGAGAGTGTTGATAGTCTATAAAAAACTCTGCAAGCCGAGGCATTATTATGCTTCACTTTTATTATTATTATTGTTATTATTATGATTATTATTAGAAGTGTCACTTCTGTTTCCAGATGTGTTGTCGTACGCTGAGGAGAACGTGCGTGCCGCGGCCACCCGGCTGGACTGCGTGCGGGCCAGCGAGCAGTGCCTGAAGGAGCAGGCGTGCAGCACCAAGTACCGCACGATGAGGCAGTGCGTGGCCGGCGGCAAGGAGAGCAATTTCAGCATGGTGTCCGGCCTGGAGGCCAAGGACGAGTGCCGGAGCGCCATGGACGCGATCAAACAGAGTTCCCTGTACAGCTGCCGGTGTAAAAGGGGCATGAAGAAAGAGAAGAACTGCCTGCGCATTTACTGGGGGATCTATCAGACGTTACAAGGTCGGTTTGATGCTTTCTGTTGTCAAAAAAAAAATACACACTTACTCCTTTAGCAGATTTTGATTAAGAATGGTGTGATATCATTAATCAGAGTAAGGTATTTGTGTAAAGGTATATTAAAGAATTAACAATAGTACAATATTTGTCCTTTTTGCTAGGGGGGTGTGCTATAAAACATCTGCTTAAGTCCCTCAGTGGTCTTTGTTTGGGTGGACTGCTACATTTACAGTATGCCCTGCAGCTATTAATGTGAAATGGGCATTCTCCATAGGTTGTCTAATCTGCTCAGTAGAGGGGTGAGGGGGATTAGTTGGCCCCGGCTCCTCCCACTGTTGTATGGAGTGGGCACTGTCAGTCCTCCCCCTCCCTCCCTTCCTCCCCCCTCCCCTTCCAGCTCTATGACCCTCCCCATCCCTGCTACACCACAAACACAGAAACTCCAAAAAGTAGCACACAGCTTTTTATATATTAGCAGTCCAATGCGTTCACGGACGATCACTCAGCTTTTACTCAAATTCGTCCCCCGATTCGGTTCACCGCCATGAGATACTGTTTGACCTCCCAAATCACTTTCCTTGAAGGTAATGGAGCGTGCAGCCCCTCAGCGCTGGCACTGCCATCTTTAAGTGTTGATCATAGCAGGGTGGGGGGGGGGGGGCTTTTAGTCCCTAAACTGCATCCAGCCCGTTGCCAGTGGGTCGGCTTCCAGTTGCGCAACACAGCTGACCAACCTGCCTAATCAAGCGTGGGGCTGTGTGCTAGCGTGGATATCGACTGACCCAAATAACCCGTGTCACTTGCAGGCTAATGTGAGGGGTGAAAGATGAAAAACACAACAGGAGGGTGTTCAAAACAGATCTATCTATCTATCTATCTATCTATCTATCTATCTATCTATCTATCTTTCTATCTAACTATCTAACATCTGCTTGTCTTCATCACAGGTAATGACTTCTTGGAGGATTCTCCGTACGAACCCATGAACAGCCGTCTATCTGACATTTTCCGCCTGGCTCCCATCATAGGTAAGAATTAAAGAAATCTGTTCCTGTGGAGGCTTTTCACTCTGTCCCTTCGGATTTATTTTTGTTATTTTTAGTTTGCCATTGGTCACCCATCTCAGTTGAGATAGGATTAAGCTCCAAGCTGTGCATGCTCTCACCGAAGGTTATCTGTGTGTATCCTCCCTCATCCTCTCCGCTATCTGTCTTTCTTTCTCTCCGCTTGTTCTCGCCCCAGCAACACTGCATGCTGGCTGGAAGTGACCTTGCATGGGGAGCTATAGTTCTGAGTCCCGTCAAGCGGGGGGAGAAATGCTGCAGATGTAGAGGGAAAGGCTCTGTTGTCGGGTGTGTTTCGCTGCGGTCGTGGCGAGCTTCCTCTCGTGGCTGTTTGAATCCACTTGTTGAAAAGGACTCGCTCTGTGAGTAAACGCGGGAGAGCGTGATGAGCATTTTTCTGTTCTCCTCCGTGTGTGTGGGAGCGACGCCGACGAGAGCCTCTAGATGGCGATGTTATTCCCTGCTTCACAGCCACTCTGTGGACCCACGGTTGAGGCTGTTGTGGGTATTTGAGAGCCTGATCTATGAATGTGGCACAATCATGTATCTGCTCACATTTTCATTATCACACCGCAGGTGATGAGTGGTGTGTCAAATCAAACAGACGCGCTCTGCCTCCACATCCTCGCAGAACAAGGCTGGTATTTTGACCCCTTTTGATACGGAGGAGCCTTTTCTCTCTGTATCCTCAGTCAATTTTATCTCACAATGGGCCGATGTGCCCTAAACCAATGTTTCTCTTATAGCAGGGTGAGATCATGAAGTGGGTGGCAAGATAGAGATGAACAAAATCTTGGCCCGGGTACCGACTTCATGACCAATTTGCTGTTTCTAAAGAGACGCCGCCTGAGAAAAGACAAGCTTGTTGTGTTAAGAATATTCTCTCCTCTCGCAACTCTCTATAGAAAAAGGGGACTTTCACAGGAGACACCCCACCACGCCACACTTTATATATGTCTCTGACCCCTAATGTGCCAGCGAATCCCGGAAAGGACCAGACACCCCCACAGGCCATCGGTGCGGAAGCGTGCGCGGCACAGAACCATAGTTCACATCTCAGGCAGCTGACATCTATCGCCGGTCTGAGTCGTGGGTTCCAGAAGCGGGAATAGACAGATTTATGGTGTCATTCTCATCATGAAGGCAGGCACTCCTTATTTAATGTCCGAATACCACTTGATGTTGATCGATGGCTTTGCATATACTGTATATCTCTCTCTGTAAGCGGCAGAGATCAGACATCATATCAGTGTGAGAGAGTCATCGAAGGACATTTATGGAGAGCAGGGTTGCCGCCAATGATTATTTTCATTAATGATTAAGCCTTTGGTGCCCTCAAATTGCTTGTATACCCAAAGGTATTCAATTTACAATGATATAAACAGGAAGTCCTCACATTTGAGAAGTTGGGATACATTTGGCATTTTCTTCCTTTCTAAATGACACATTTGTGTTTCATTTTCTATCAACTTTAGTGCTTCACGCTCTTCAGTTTCCGACCTTTTTGACACGTTCTTAGAATAAAGAATTATCTACATGCAACCCTTCATCACAAGTTTTGATATGAGTGATTTTTGATTCATGAGTTGTGTTTTAAAGGTTTTTATAAGTGGAAGATTTAGCAAGAGAAAAATCAAACATTTGAGAAAAGTCAGAAAACAATCTACTTTATATTGTGTAACAACAAATTCTTGAACCGCTGGACCAATCAACATAGTTTTCCAGTGCTAGTTCAAACACCTGTTCATGGTGATTGACACCTTTGCATATATCTCTCTTTTGACGTAACATTAGATCCGCCCTGGGTCTGTCATTAAAGTGCAGTTATGGAGAGCGTGACTTTTTCTATAGTATAACTACAGGCGGATGAGACGTTGGTGAACTAGGCCAGCGGAATGGTGATAAGCATATAAGACAAAGCAGAGAGGGATAAAGCTAGAATGAGAATAGCATCTGATCATTAGAGGAGAATTGTCGGGCAGGAGCCGGGGATGGAGGGGTGAGAGGAGGAGGCTGCAGGGGTGAGGGTTAATTAGCGAATAGCAGGGTAAGGCTAAGAGGACACGGAGCACAGGCTCCTCTGCTCTTTCTGTGGAAATTAAAGGGCAAGGTGACAGGAGAAGGATCCAGGCAGAAATGATTAGAGCTTAGAGCGCGTTTCTGATCACTCAGACAACCTCGTTACGTGTCCGCCGAATTGAGCAGAGAACTCGAAAATGTACACGCAAAAAAGCCACAAAAAAACATACATAGTTTGAAAGGGGAACCAATATGCAAAGTGCACTCTGGGGATTCTCATTTTCATATTATGCAAATGTTTAGATATCACCTCTGTACCTATTTAATTTCCCTAATGACTCCAACATTACATGCACAATTGTAAGAACAATGCACAACAAGTCTTGAATGCACAAGTGAAATGTGTGTGAAATATAACTGCACAGTAAAAAAAGATACTGGGGGAATTGTTTCTCACATAACTTTATGTTGGAGGTAGGAGTGATGTTAGAGTACAGTACAATAGCCAATGTGATTGCTTTTTTCACTGTACTTCTATGGGAGGTCTCTGTACATTTTCTTAGGTGCCCTAAATCACCTGTACATCTCATCTGTCTTTTACATACCTTCAATTTCATGCTTAAAGATTAGATATGAATGATAATTTTTTTGCTACTTAATATTGAAACTATTTTATCTACGCAGAATGCTCTCAGGTCCTCAGATTTAGGATCCGAGTCAGTAATCTGTGCCCCCCCCCCCTATTTCAGGAGGCTCTCTGAACGAGTCTCATGTCTGTCTCAGTAAGGCAGTAGGACTCAGTGATCCGGGGCTATAGGAACAATAGGCAGCCACGATGATCCTATAATTCCATAATCGGCCCCATTTCTCCCGACTGAAGTGACTTAATCTCCAGTGACACCCATACATACAGTGCACAGACACACAGACACTCAAACACACACTGTTGAGCCCTGAACACCTGTTCCCAATGAAATGCCCATAGGCGTCAGTCTGATTTCATTAGAGAGACACGAGTATACTGTGTGTGTGCAACTGAAGTGAATACATGTGTTGTGTTTGCTGATTTACACAAATCATACGCATACTCAAAAACGTAAGATTTGAACAGAGCGCCATTTCATTAAGGTAAACGAGGTTCTCGGAGTTCATGTGTGGAATAGAAAACACGTCATTGAGAGAATAATCCAGAAGGTTCTAGCACATCTTGCGCATGGTCCTTTTCATCACCACACCGTTGCTCTTTTGTGTTTATGTTTCTGTCTTAATCACGAATCATTAGTCACAGTAAATATTCGAAAGTGGCTTTAAACATGTTTACTATTGTGAACTGAAGTTTGATAAATTATATATATTGGATACGAGATGTTTAAAACCCTGACATTGTAGAAATCTTAAATGATCAACTGTAACTGAAATTTGATTGAAACATTCAAGCTAATATATACGTATGCACACACACACACACACACACAGGCAACACACAGCAGTTCCACTGGGTTGATTTAGCTATTCATTTTCAGATCTTTACTGGGGACAGAGTGCGTTTACCTCTGGGGTTGAGTCCAGTGAGTCACAGTCGAGTGTGGGCAACTCATTCTTCCCTGCACCAAAAAATGAGCAGCGACTGTTGCAGTCGTCTACGGTGGTTCATTTCTCAGTAGTGCTTTCAGAAAGGCCTCGGTAAAATGTGGAAAATACTTTGGCTAAATGGCCAGATATACTGCAACAAGAAAGCCAGCAAGCTGACGGTGTTATTGTGATTATCACACACGTTGTGTCTGTGTTTTCATCTTGGAACTTAAACTTCTGTTTTCAGTCCATGAAAGTTATTTGTACCACTTTGGTCACCTAAAAATGTCTTATTCAGGGTTCCGTTGTACTTAGCCCCACCCTCTATTGTCACTTCTGGTTGCAAAAAAAACCAAGATGGCGATGACCAAAATGCCAAACTCAAGGCTTCTAAACTGTAGTCCACAAACCAATGGGTGATGTCCTGGTGACTACGTCCACTTCTTGGATACAGTCCATGTTATTTCATGCTTTCCATTACAGTTTTAATTCAGTCTCCTTGGCCAACAAAATATCTCTGTTCAGTCCTTTCGTCTTTCTCTCTCTGTCTCTCTTCAGCAGCTCTTCCTGTTGTGATGTTTCAGTTTGAGTGTGTTGGTTTCACTCTACATTGAGCATGCATGGCATACATAAACATGCCTGTGTAAAACATGAAAAGCTAGATCTGAGTGGATGCTTCTCATTGAATGTGTTGCATTTTCATTATTTCTTGTCCTTGAACTTAGCGAGATGCTCGCTTTGTAAGATGCCAGCTTTTTTTATAAATCGGTAAACAAAAAGGTAGACGTCACGCTGAGCAGAAAAACAATCATTTTCTCTCCCACCGCATGACTTCATATAAGCTGAGAGAGGAAGGAGAGAGCAGAGTTTAGATGAAATGGCTGCCTTGCTCTTTGCCAGTTGCCCATATTTATGAGTCACTGATCCATGCAGGAGGGAGAAACACAGAAACAGAGAGCATTATTCTGAGATTCAAGTGGACTTTGAATTACTGCCACACCGTTTGGCCCAGGCTACTAGAAAATCAAAGTGTTGTAGGAAATGGATGAAAAAACACAGCCTGGGTAGTTTCGTATTACTGTATTCATGAACACTGGCTGTTCCAGGTACCTTTCGTGTCCCTTTCAAACATTCCATCTTTTGATCTACTACTTCTTGCCCTGCATCAGCTTGTTTTTCAAAACATTGAATACCTAAAAAATCCCCGTTTTCAGGAGTTCTCATTTTTAGAGCCAATGCACAACTGAGGTATGCCTCACTAAACAAAAAAAACCATTTCTACATCTGGGAAATAGGTGACTCGAACTAGTTTATCAGACATGATTGAACTCTTGCAGATAAAAGACTGTTTTATTTGGTGAGCCAATAGTCATTTAGCACAAGTGCGATGAAGGGTGAGAGAAATGTAACACGGGCAAAAAGTGACACTGACCAAAAGTGACTAAAGGTAAATACAGCAGCTGTGGCTAAATGACGGGGTGGCAGTGGGTAGGAACCGAACAGATTCCAGGAGGTGCATCCTGTGAATAAAGATGAGTCGATACAACTATCATACTCACTGTGGCCTGCGGACTGACCTTTTACACCTGTTTGGCAGTTTTGAAGTGATAAT
Organism: Anarrhichthys ocellatus; assembly: GCF_004355925.1. Lineage (NCBI taxonomy): Eukaryota > Metazoa > Chordata > Actinopteri > Perciformes > Anarhichadidae > Anarrhichthys > Anarrhichthys ocellatus. The sequence continues at coordinate 2,685,978 of NW_022280033.1, forward strand.
ATAGCATTCGGGTTGGCAGCACTTATCTGCCACTTAAACTTCCGTTTGTACTTCAAAACTTTCCTGTAAACACGGCAGTGCGATGCTGTAAACTTGTCCCTTTCTCCTCCGTGTCTTTTCCTTGTCCTTGCATGTCAAGGGTTGTCTCACTTAGATGCAACTAAATCTGGACAGATTTTGAACGTTGGAGCCATTTATCTCCAACTTGTGTTCTACCGGCGGCTATGCAGTAATCAGAAACTGTGTTCTCTGGCTTATGAAGACTCCCCCCCACCGTCGGTGTGTGCTGATGTCTGTTTGACTTAAAATCTCTACTTAAGCTCTGTCCTCCTCCCAGTTGGCTGGCACAGCGGCGCTCTGCGCATCACCCACTCACCACTCATAAGCCCCAATACACCAAAGCTCAATATTGTGTCTTTTCCACGTGTCAAGACTTCAAACGCATCCTCCTCCCTCCTACAACCGAAGTCAACCTTGACGCGCGGTTGCGGCGCTGTGTGCGCACAGATGTGTGCGGGTGTTGCGAGTGCGAAAACACCTGTAAGTGCGTGGCCCGGCTGTTAAGCCGAGGCGGCACTTCAAATCCCCCTGTGCCGACATGCAGGGCTGAGAGGCTGTCAGCACCACTCAACCACTGGCTGCAGAGGAAGTCACTCTCATTATGAGTTGCCAATGTTTAGAGATGAGAGTGACTTCCGCTATCTCTTTCCCTGCTTTGTGTGTGCCTGCACAGTGTGTGTGTGTGTGTGTGTGTGTGTGTGTGTGTGTGTGTGTTTTTGCGAGGGCGAGATAGAGTCAGGGAGGGAATGCAGAGGAGTCGCAGAGGGAGAAACATAATTTATTGTGCTGTATCTTTTGGAGAGAGAGAGAGAGAGAGAGAGAGAGAGAGGGGGAGAGAGTATCCTGCCTGTTCTCTTAACTTTATTTTTCTGCCTTTATTTATCCAGAGTTGGTCGACTGAGCACACTTTTTTTGTGCCATTCCCCGCTTCACGCTTATTCAGTCAAATGCATTTATATAGCTGGGAGTTGCTCTGGATATAAACTACATGGTTTGCCACCAAGCAGATTTAGTGTTTTACTTTATAGAAGTTTTGGAAGGAGTGGGCGTTCACCCACTTCTTTTCCCAGCCTTTAACCTTGTGATGCACCAATGGGATGGACTGAATTGTGATTGGCTCCTGACCCTTATTAAACGGATCACGAGAGCAGTCCTACAAGACTTTCGGATTGTTAAAACCTCCAGAGACACCCTGCACAGCTGACGGTCCATCACAAACAATAAGGATGTTTTCCTGTCAGAAAAGAAAGAGCTGATATTTAAGAAAACACAGGCAACGATAGATGACTCAAATCCCTGAAGAAAATGTCATTAAAACAGCATCATGAGAAGTGATTGTTTTTCTTTTTCTGTATGTCAGTCACATAACATCTCTCAGTCTAGTCTGACTCACAGCAACTTTACCTTAAATTGCTTTTATTTTTCCAGGTTTTGAGCTGGTGGACGGCGCATCCGTTTCGGCTGCTTCTCTTCTATAAATTTGAGTTCTCGCCTATTTTTTTCTACGTGTAGTTCACAGCAAAAATAGACAGTCAAAACTGTCCTTTGACAGTATATCGACATCATAGCAACAACATTACTAAAGTTTCGATGTCTATATCTGTAGAACATGTCACAGGCATGAAAAATGTTAATATTTTTGTGAACTCAACTTGTTTCCGTTTCAAAAGCCCTCTAGTTGCTCTCTGTGGAAAAAAATGTAAACACACACCTGCATATGTAAACACAATGCTTTTATTCTGAAATATTTGTACAGTGTTGCGGAAAATGCACTTGCTCGGAGTACCAGCTTTTAATCGTGAACTATTATAAATATTGACAAATGAACAGACATCTCTTAACCTTTTTCTGTCTGAAATAGATATGGATGACATTCATAATGATATGAAATGAAACATTCTGGCCATTATGAAAGGCAAACTTTATGTAGAAAGAAGGACTGTTTTAGTCTTTAAGTGTTCTGTAGTACACTGACAGGACGTGTTTCTGGTGTGCATCCCTTCACTGTGTCCATCCATCCATCATGCCGGCCCTCGTCTCCAGGATGTCGTCTGTTTGCGAAATCTGTCCCACTAGATCTCGTTGCCCCGTCCCCTGCACCGGAGTTTGTTTTGTTAAAGACTCCCCAAATCCACTGCCGACATTACTGTCCCTGCGCCTTGTCTCACATGAAGCCTAATCAATACGGCGCCATGTTAGATTGGAAACTCGAGGCTGTGTCTACAAGAATCCATCGATTTATCTCTCTCTCCCCCCGTTCCCCTCCTTCTTTTCTGCCCCAAATTCTTCCGCTCAGGTCGGGATCAAAGGCTTTATCCTTCAGCGAGGTTCGAGGTGTACAGTTCCAGACTGAGCTTTGTTTTTGTGCTCTGAGAGAAAAACGTGGCCTGTTGGGGATTTGTGTTTTCGCTGACCTTGTCTCATCCATGTACAGTGGATTTTTTAGCACAACGTGTGCAGCAATGTTGGCTACTCAGAGATTCCAAGACTTGTACGAGTGCATTTTAGTTAAATATGAATAGATTGAAGTTGTTGGTGGTTTTGGAGGAAAGGCAAGGCTTCAGGAAAATCTCTCTACGCTGTGGAAGAACTCTTATTCAGATTCAGTGGTAGCTGTCAGCTTGCATTGTAACCGTACTGTATTATGCAGCCAGGACTAAAACCTGCTACAGATTTAATCCAAACACTTAAGGCAAGGTCAAGAGAACACCTTTACGTTCCGTCCCCTCATTCCCACCATGCCTTTTGATCGCCTCCTTATCCATGCAGCTACTCGTCAGCTGGCCACTTAATTCACCACACTGTTTCAAAAGTGACTGATCCAGCTGTGGGCCTTTGGCAGCATAATTCCAACAGCAGCCATATCATCAGGTTGCCAGTCCAATCACTGGCTGGCGCACCATGGGCCAAGAAAATCATTTAGTTAAAGGTGACCACATATGAGTCCCTCTGAGAGGCCTTTGATTGGATGTGAAGTGGAGGGGTGATTCATCATACTTAATAAATGCGGTTGACAGCTCAAATCAGCGGGGGGGGGGAGTGTGTGCCAGGTCTGCCACCCGCCGCTGCTTTATGCTGCATGCAAATATGGACAATTAACTTTTCACATACACAGTTGCAGACACCTACGCAGACAGAGTCATACACAGATAGGTGCGCACATGCAGTCAGGCGAGGCTCGCAGGAAACGGAGGATTTAGATGTCCTGACACCTTTGCATGGTGTGGTGGAACCATGTATTTTATGCGGTGTGATATGCAGATATTAGATATTCACAAATTAAACCTGGGCAGATGGTGCATGATGGAAGTGGAGTGTTCAATTACCTGTTTCATCAGTGAAACTGAGGTTATTTCTCTTCTAGACATCGAAAACATCTCTTGACTTTTCAACCAAATTTAGCTCAGTTTTAAGTTGTGAAGTTAAAACTGGGACATTTTCATCGTCGCCTTGGTTAAGTCTTTTTCCACCTTTTAAATATCCTTTAAACACTGTCGAGAACTTTTACTTTTGACCACATTTTGCCCAGTTTTAACATGTCTGGAGCTGAAAATCACCGAACCAATGCTGACACATGCCTGCCTGTTTGCACATTGACATAGTTAACTCTTTCCATTGCGTTTAAATGTGGCAAATAACTCCGTTTGAGTCAACAATGAATAGGACATTGTTTCAGCGCAGTTAATCACGACGTGTTATAATCACGTCGGGCTTTTCTCGGCCGGCCGCTGGCGGGTCATGACCGACCACCGGCAGGTGCGCCAAAGCCGCGGCCTTGTGTTAAGCCCTCAGCTGCACCCAGTCAACTCGCCGGATTAAGTCGCCTCGGCTCGGGCCGTTGGGGGCTTTCACTTGTGCCATCGTGTCTTAATAGAATTTCATACTCTACCAAAGGAAACCGGGCTGGACTGAGCTATACTGTTTCATTCTCTCCTAGAAGTGGATTTGGAACGTTGCGCTTCTTCCGCTGCTTGAAATCGTTGAGATGTCTCATTCTCACTGGTTGACCTTTCTTTGCCCAAGTCTTGTTGAAGCACAGAGAGACAGATTTCACTTTGCTTATCTTTATGAAAGGAGTGTAACGACACACTCCACTGTACAAGCCAGGGCTGTTAAATGAGCACATGTGGTGAATTTATGCATTTGGTAAAAAAAAAAAAAAAAAAGAAAAAAGAAACTGTCCAACAATGCAATGCAATAGTGCACTGTTGTGTATTGTTTTTGTCATCCCATCTGGTTGTTTCTGTCGTACTGCAAAACACTTCATTTGCAGAGTCATAAAAGTGAAGGCCTTGTGTTTATGACCAGGCGAAATAAATAAATATAAATAAATGTGTTGTGGTGTTATTTTATATACTTGCTCCAGCGGGTTTCAGTTTAATCTTTTTGCGGGTGCAACTATCCTCCAACCACGTCTGGGTTGTGTAGTGATGTGGTAGTTAACTGTGTCATTAATACGTTTTATCTTTCATGGTAGACGGGTCTCGATGCACGAAAAGTTTACTTGGGTAAGCTTGTTTCCGTCATGCACAGCTGTTCCATGGTCTGGCTAGAATCCTTCTTCATATGCTTTTGGGAACCAAGCACCCTTTTCAAAGTCCCTGTTGTAATTTCTGCAGAACTTTCTTGCTTCCTTGGAGCACGGCAGTTTACATTTTCTTTTTAGCACACTTTGAAGGTCCCTACTGGTCGATTGGATTCTACGCCGTGTATTCTACGTTTCTCTCCCCCTCCTCCCTTCGTGCCTCCTCTTTTGATCACGGAACAGCAGCATCCCTGAAAAGCCAACGTGGCCTTAAACAGACCAAGAGCCAAGAGTGTACATCACGCTCACGCACATGTACGAGAATGCACGCACCCGCGGTCACACCAACAACACACACACACACAAACAAACAGCATCCCGCTGAGCTCTTGTTCTGTGCCAGTCTCTGCTCGCAGAGATGTTAAATGAGGGCATTGATACATAAATTTGCATTTGTTTCATCCACAACCGTCCTCCTAACTAAAAATCTATAACTGCATGCCCCCAATTTGCCAGCCAGCTTCAGATGCCTCTATTCTGGGCTTGTTTTTCGTGTGAGTCTAGCGTGACTGTTTTATCGATTTGGTTGTGTGCGCACTCTCTTCATACGTAAGTGGGCTAAACAGCGGCCTTTCACCACTCCGACTGTGCGGTTTGTCAACGTGTAATCTTGGTAAACGCCACCCAAATTGTTCTCTGGTTGCGGACGGGCTCTTTATTTGTACTTGCAGCACATGCAGCTTTGATTCGAGGGTTGCAGAATTCACTGGTGTGAAAAGCTGTCAGTTGTGGAGCTCGATACGGAGCGTGATCTCGACCAGCTGTGATTGACACTGACAATGCATTAAATATCTCAGAGCTTCTTCTTACTATGTCTGCTGCAGATAAGAACTATACTCCCTCAGCGATGTTACAGGCAAAAACAAATCCTCTTTCCTCCTTCTCTTCCTTAACACGCCGAACTGGTCTTACAATTCTTCCTTTCATGAAACTCAGGACTCCTTTCAAACCTTGCTCCTGTGTGCCCCCTTGTGCTTTCACCTTTGCCTACCTGGAAATCACCCAGAATGCGACTTCTGCCCGTCAGCTGAATGATCTGAATGCTCTCTTTCCGGTTCCTGTTTGACCTTTTCTCCCTTTTGGACCTGCGACTATCCCCTTTTATCATTTGGAGTCTTCACCTCCCTGTGACCTTTGTGAACCCTGCTGACTCCCCCCCCCCCCCCCCCGATGGCTGTTGGTTGGTGGTCCTGAATGAAGCGCATCTCTTACAGAGGGTGGGGAACCTTGGAGCGTCTCGGACACTTCGGCTCCAGGCAGGGGGGGCGCTCAGGGCAGGCAGCCCGCTCTGGGCCGAGGGAGCCCCTCCTCCACGGAACTTCAGGACCCAAGTAGAAACAGGAGAGCTCATCCCAATTGGGCCATACTGGGTAACGAAATAGAGCTGTGTTTGTGTGTGTGTGTGTGTGTGTGTGTGTGTGTGTGTGTGTGTTTGATCGTGCATGATCGTTTTCTTGACATAAAGTCGGACACAGAATACAGATTCCATGTCAGATTGTATTTGCAGCTGATTTTGATCTCTGCCAGTCACCTGCAGTTTGGTTTTCTCTGGTATGAACACGGGTAGAGGAGAAGAAAATAATTGTACAGTTGGTCACATTGTACAATCACTGTCCAAATAGCCGGTTGGCGGTTTATTTGCCATCTCACGAGGTTGCACATTTTCAAAACAAAACATTAATTATAGTCCGAGTTGCTTCAGAGAGGCACCGCAATAGTAATAATAAACATAATGCATGTTTTTGGGCCTTCTGACTAAGTTTACAACACGTGTAGAAACAGCTGAAACAGAGCAGGAGTGCACACTGCAGTTTGCTCGTGGCTCATTTTGTTTATGCAGGACTTTCCAAGGTTCGGTTATCAAATATCATATGCCTGTTTATACCCAGAAAACCTCCTTTTTGGGTCCTGTAGTTGGTTTCGATGAAGCAGACCACATCTGAACCAGACCAACACCAAAGTCTTCAGGTGGTCTTGTAGTAAAAAGCCACATTTGAAATAAAGGTGCGATTGCTCGAGTTTAACCCATCTGCTCCATATGAGACGCGTACTGCCAGCTTTCCTTTGATCTGTTGAACTGTCCACGCAGGTTTTAGCCTCCTTGGTATCGGATTTAGCCAGTTATAGATTTGGGTTCCCTTCGGACCACCAGAGAGGGGTGTCAGACCGCTGGCCAGGCCGTCCGTCTGTCTGCCTATACTCAGCTGTGTCAGGGAGGGTTGACATGTCCTTCAGAAGAGTTTCTACAGCAGATGTGCTTTCTGTTGAAAAACCCTGGTGAAGAGCGGGGGGGATGGAATGGGGAGGCGGCAAGAGGCAGCAAGCGGTTGTGGGGGTAGAAAAATCAGAGGATGTCATATTTTGATATTCCCACTGTGCCATTTTGGCTTATGAATTTCCATTTTAGAGGGCAGTCAGTGTCTGTGACTGCTACATTAGTTTTATGGCCAAAAACAGCTTATTGCAGGCAGTGATGGTGCAGGGGAAATATTTCACTGTGCATCACGGCCTGCTGAAAAGTTTGCTTTGTGAATGAATTCGGTCATAACTTTGCAGTCCACTGCATTCTTTCAATTCTCGGTGTACATATGGGTCTAGAGTGTGTGTGTGTGTGTGTGTGTGTGTGTGTGCGCACACGGACACAGGGATGTGGCACGGTAATAGATTATTTTGCGGGACCACAAAGACATGAGCATTTTTCACTGTCAAATTCATGTATATACACACACACACACACACACACACACGGACATACACTATCAATTTGCATGCACAACAGACCGAAGGGGCAAACGCAGAAATGCACATTCACTGAGTACCACACACATTTTCTGCTGGGAGTCTTGCTGAAGGGGGGATTACATCAATAGGGCTGTGAGGTTGAGTCATGCTGATTTGTGTGTTCTGACTAAAAGCTAAAGGGGCAACGCACACTGTCTCCCTTTTCTCTCTCCGTTTCACCGGGGGCATTTCCATCCGCCCTATATGATGCCGGTTTTTGATTCGTGCATAAAGCACTTGAGTGGAAATATGGAAGAGAGTGAAAAGTACAGATGTACAGACATAGTGATGAGGGGGATGTATGATAATGACGAGTGCAATATTTAAATAAGTAAGTAAGATTTAGTTATAAAGTGCTTTTTACAGACATATGTCACAAAGTGCTTAATTACAAACATAAAAAACACAATGTGACCATATAAGGGCCAGTAATTTACATACACACAGAAAGTACAAGTACACAGTGATATGGTACTTGATTCTGCTTCACCTACTGACGGCAAAACGCCCCATGACTAGCTGGGATTTACTGTAACATGCTCCCACTGTGCAGGAAGACCAAAGTAAATACAGCATATAAAGAGCAGCAGCATCAGGAGCCTGGTGACACTTGTTACATTAAAAAAAGGTAAATGAAATACCATGATGGACCAGAGTGTAATGATAAGAAATGTAGAGTATATTCACATTGATGGAAACACACACTGATTCACATTTAGACATTTTTTTCATATTAGCAAAAACGTTTTGTCCCTTTCTCACCTTTGCAACCTTCAAAAAAAAAAAAAAAAAACGAATAAAAATCAACTTTATTGACCGAGTATGCCGACACATGGTTTTTATCAAGTCGCCGGCGCCTGAGAAGGGCTGCTGGCGTTTATGATAATGTTATGTATGGTCCTCCACTGTGCAGTAGTGCTTTGTGATGGGCGATGAAGCTCCATCCTCCTCTTCAGACACTTTTAGTTTGACAGAGTGGCACTCTCCGCCTGTCTCGCCTAAATGTTCCTGCTACAGTCTGCATTGTGTGGGTTTGTGCCTGGGTGGGCGGGTCTGCCTCAGTGTGTGTGTGTGTGTGTGTGTGTGTGTGTGTGTGTGTGTGTGTGTGTGTGTGTGTGTGTGTGTCCTCGGGGATGCTGGCGTTCCGATTAATTAAAAACTTCAATCCCTCTGTTCTCAGGCAGGAATATGGATGCCACCGAGGGCTTAACTGTAAATACTGCTTCTCCAAAATTGTCGTTTAATAAGATTCATCGTCCCAGGTAATAATTGTTTTATTCGGCGTCCCACTGAGGATTCTAAGAAGAATAACTGCATGAACTTCACGCATTGCATTTTAAAGAGTTTTACGAGTATCGCTTGTTTCAAGTTGACAGTGAAGCCGAAACTGAATGGGAATCTGTCTCAGATCAGATTTCACTTCATTCTTTTTTATTGTAGTTTTTTTTCTAACCTTCTCCATTTACCTGAAGGAAGAAAACAAAACCTGCTTCGGCCGGCCTGCCAAACTGTAAACTCATCTCCCATAAACCAATGGCCCATTATCAAAGTCTTAACTTTTAGGTGGAGGCCTGATGGGTAAAAAGCATTTCCAAAAAGACAAATGAAGCATCCGAGGAGCTCATTGTGCAATAAGAAAACCAGCTGGGTATGTTACACAACATGAGACCAACATCTCTTCCATAAAACAACAGATTCCGATAGAAGAGGGAGTCGGACTGTCTTTAATATCACAATGAAACCTGTGTCATTGGATTGGATCAAAGTGTCATCTCGGTGAAGATCCTCTGACAAACAATCCAGATGGCCTTTTTTAACCGTAGCAGAGAAGATGGTGAAGCGGTGAAACCCTTAGAATGAATATTAACAGTGTTGTACTGTATGAGGAAATCCTTTTCTTTCCCTTTTAAACCCTTTGCATTCCCAGAGTCTGTCGTGTGGCGAGCAGCTCCGCGTCAGATTAAAAACAGGCCTATAGGAGAACATCGTCACCCTGGGCTGTTTTTTCAGGCAAGTCGAAACGCTTCCTTAAGCCTTACGTTCAACTCCTCAGTGAAAGGATGTGAAATGGTTTCTTTTGTGAGAAAACACATCACAAGAAGAGGCTGGGTTTTGCCCTTCCGAGAAAACAGCCGGAATGAAAGTGAAAAAGGTAGAAACGTATTTTAACAGCAGTCACAAAGAATTAGTGTAGATTTAGTGATTCTGATTTGTGAATATTATTTTTGTTATTACTGTTATTTTTAGAAACTGGTACTTAAATTGAGTATAATATGTCCAGTGTTGGAGACATCTTCTACAGAAGATAAATGTTTAACTTTTTCCTTGTCGACATTCATCTGACAGCTCGTTAAGTTTTTATTTGACAGATAATTCAAATCTACACAATTCAAACGTTTACTCTATCACAGATTAAGATTCGTAAGATAAGAACGAGCATGATTAACTCAAAGTAGAGTTGAGACTGTGATTGCCGTGTAATTCCCCGTGATTCTCTCTGCCACCCGGAACACGCTGTCATCACGCGGTAGCATCAGCAGCTCAGGAGATCTGGCCACCGGCCCGCTGTCTTTTTTGGACCAAGCGTTATTAAATCAGGACTAAAATCTCCTCCCGAACCGTATGAGTTATGACTGTCTGAAAGAGAGAGCTTATTTTAAATCGGCATTCTTAGTCAGAGGAGCTTATGCAGGGCCACGCCCCGAGCGTTTATTCTCTCATTCCGTCCTTTGCACAATTCTCACGGCCTTAATACAAAATACCGATGATTAATTAGGAACGGGGCCTTGAGGTAAATATATTATTTAGCTCCGTAACAGTGTGAAATTTGCATTTTTTGAAGAAACCTATTGCACCTCATTGGGCAAATATAGAAATAAGCAGAAAATACACGGAGGGGACTGATGGCAGAGATGTGGTGATATAAAAAATATATAACACAATCGTGCATACGTGGAGATATACATGAAACATCTCGGTTTGCTGCCGTAACGTAAAGGTCGCTGAGCATCATTCAAACGGTGACAGTCACACTGAGATATTCCATCTTCCATGGTGTGAAGCATCATGCACCGGTCACCAGTCACGGGTCATAAAGCACAAAAACCATTTGGCTGTATTGAAATGGTTAGTGCATAATTCATGAGACCGACATATGTTTCCACTGAGGAGGTATACTGCAAGTGCACACCAAGCTGGCCGACGGCCTGTTGAAATCCATATAATGACATGTATTTTTCTGTCATGTAATGGTGCTAACTATCACCGTTGCATGCCATTTCTTTGTCAGAGGGTCTTCACTGCTTTACATCTATCTTCTATCTGTGTCATGTGCAATACTGAAACATTTTTACTATAACACATAATGACCATGAAATCTCAGTATGATTCCACCGAAAGTCAGAAAAAATAATTGGAATTGGAAGAATGTATATTTAAAGAGGTTAAGAAAACCAACAAACCCACAAATTCACGAGAGGCAGGACCAGTAACATGACATTATAATGTATATTTACTCAGGACACTTCAGCTCCTGCTTCACTTTTTCGAGCGGAGCGGCGCAGGCCGCTGAGCGGGTGGTCGACTAACCAGGCGGGAAGTGAGATACCCGTATACTACCCCCACGGGTTACTGGCAGCGGGCCACAAACACCTCGCGAAATATCAAACAGGCTGTTCGGCCGTTTGCATCCGCACTCAGATTTCAGCTGACGCACACGCGTGCTGAAAGAAAGGATAATGACAGAGGGAGCGTTTCAGGAGAGCTCGAAATAACACACGGAAAAGAGTATTATGATGATTGGAGCTGGCATGACGATGCCACCTGAAGGGGATGGAGAGCGATGAGTGTGTGTGTATGTATGTGTGTGTTGGTGCTGCTATGATTCATAGATTGAGACGGACATGGTGTGAGTGGTTTTAAGGTCAAAGAAGACGGTAAACAGTGAAGCTGGCTGACCCGGGGTCAACTCACTCGAAGGCTGTCGGATGGGACAACTCGCGGAGCGAAAATGGTTTTTCAGAGGTCCGAATCGTGTTATTTGTGAAATAAAAGAAGACGAGCATCATCCCGCTGATTTGTTGTGATAGAGTCGGCGATATGGAAAGAGCCAAACAGAGGCGGAGATGGAGGAGAAAAGAGGCAGAGACAGATGCCTGCTGTCCCTGCCATGTCTCTCTTTGTGTCTGTCCATCATGTGGGCGCTCTGCTGCGGTCCTTCATCCATTATTCACAGCTTCACATTGACTGAGAGCGGGGGACTTATCACCATCCAGCCAGAGGGAGGGAGAGGTGAAAGGGACGTAATGTACGATTGGACTGGCGAGAGGGCTGCATGGCATCACGGGCTTGTGTTTGTGTGTGTGTGTGTGTGTGTGTGTGCAGGTGTTTACGTGCGTGAACGTGAAGTCGGCCATGTGGCGCGTGCTGCAGAGGGCCAGGCGTCCTGGTGTGTGATTCACAATACTCCTCTGCCGTGCCAGTGGAGCATATCCGTTTATATCACCGATGTTGGCTCGCACTCCCACCGAAGTGAAATGAGCAGGGGCGCTCCCTTCCCACTGCTCCCAGTATGCAGCGATGGTGGAAAGCCCCGCGGTAGCTCAGACCCCGGCGGGCAGTTTGACGCGGAGCCGCAGAGCTGTTTGGACTCGGTGCATTACACTCCTGAGGACAAGCTGGAGGACTTGGCAAAGAAGTGGGAACTTTTTTTGGCTGGAAGCGACGACATTTTTGCCATATTGGAGCAGTTTTGAAGTGTTTGAGACGTGGAATATACAGAGGTGGAACAATAGAGAACAGGACTTATTACCTTTCAACATTACTTTCATTGAAACATCAGCAGAGATGAAAATCATTTCACTTACATGCGTAGCCCTTAAATGATCATATAGTGAGCAATAAACTAGACTTTGTCTTCAGTATCACCTAAATCACATTACAAAAAAAATCCTTTGCTCTTCAGGGAGAGCATTAAATCAACCCGTCCCTAATGGAAGTGTCCCCTCACATAGCTGTGCACATAATAGGTCTGTGACTTTTTGTGGAATTCGGCTTCACAGAAGGTTCTCCTCTCTAATTGGTTTAAATGGGACAATGTGCTCCTAATTCAGACCTGGACCATACATCAAGAGGCATTCTTTCTTTGCATGTGAGTGTTATTAATATTACACCGTAGCCCGTTTTGAAAAGTAAATCGATCATGCAAAACAAATATTTCATAGATGTCCCATTTAAAGACCACAGTATGAATATTATATGCTAATTGTAACAGTACACTGTCTCGCCATACTCCACAATTTGTTGCAGCTATTGAATATACTTAATGTCCTTGAGGGCAGGTCTAAGTAGCGCCATAGGTCTTCATAGGGAAAATAAACGCCATCGTTCAAGTGCTGACCATTGAAATGACACAGCATTTAAACTCCTTCCTTTCCAAGCTTTGTTGAGGATGTTTCTTTTACAAAGCTCAGAGCAAATGATGTCAGTGCACAGGCCTAATAATACAACGGACCCTCATACAATGGTTCCTATGAAACCTTTCGATTGGTTTCCTACGAAAGCCGGCAACACGTGTCAATTTACGCTTGTTAGATGCGTACGGGCTTTTCAAAATAAACTTCCGTCTTCACAGGAAACAACTCGGTTAGGTTTAGGAAAAGATTGTTGTTTGGGTTAAAATGGACACTGTCTTTCCAGTTTCCAAATCTAAATTAGTTAAGATTTCTCAACTCCCTGCTTTATGTTTTTGTCTCAAACTCTGCTACTGACTTTGGAAAAGGATTGGTAAGTAGGTTTGATGTTTTCGAGAGCAGTAGCAGCAGCTGAATGCACATTGCATCACTAACCATGTCAGTGGAAACACCAGCGAAGTTCGCATGCCAACAACAAACACAGCGAGTTTTTGGGTGAAACTTTGCGTCAGCAGTTCTGAAAAACGACAGAAGGTTCGAGGACTTAAAAGCTGTTACGAGTTTCAAAAGCAGCAAAGTTATGACCATGAAATCACTAATCAACTGTTTTTGCTCATCAAAGAACACACGACGGCACCAGGACTCTTGTGCCAGATCGCTGGAGGGCAGATTGAGCTCGGTGAGCGGGGAAACCGGGAGGAGATGATGACGTCCTCAGACAATTAGTCCCGCAGTGTGGTCGTTCAGCTGCAGGACACTTGAAATGATCCTGCATATGGTGTTGAGAGTAACGTTCTGGTTTGGTTTGGAAATCAAGACCTGGCTGAATATTGACACGTGAATGTCCTAACATATGTTTCATTTGGCTGCATGTAGTCTGTGTGGTCCTGTAACGCTAATCAAGTCCAGGTTTTTATGGTTTCAGACCCGAGCCTGTTGAGACTCGGGGCGTTTTTTTAAACCAGCATTGGCCAAAGTCACATGTGACTTCAACAGAACCACATCACATCAACAAGCGCCACATTGGAGCAGACATTTCCTTTATTGGTCACAGTTAAGTGTGGGAAAGAACTTGGTTCTCATTTAACATTATTTCCCCCATTTTCTTAATGAGGTTTTGAGTGAAATATTACATTTTCCTTTGAATGTATCACTTTTAGAGTTAATGTTTTAGAACTCTGTTGACACTCAGCAAGCCAAACAACATTTCTGTGTTTTCGTCTTTTTTTAATTAACGCCCAATGTGTGTGTAGTTTGAATCATTACTTTAAATATATATGAATAACTGCAATATACTACCTAGAACAGTCATTTATCACTCCTCTGTTTCTACCTGGTTTTGCATGACAGTTTAGTCAGATTAGACATAAAAAAGATATTGGCACGCTTACTTATTCAGATGACGGGAGAATACTGATTTGAATGTGTGTGTGTGTGTGTGTGTGTGAGTGTACATGCCAGAGACTTTGGCTTGCATTTGTGATAATGTGTGTGTATGCAAGCTGTGTGTGTGTGTGTGTGTGTGTGTGTGTGTGTGTGTGTGTGCGCGCACTTGACATTATGCCAGTGACTCGTCTTGGAATTGCCCTGCAGTGTATTGCACGTGAAATACAAGTTATGGGGTTTTACAAGTTAGAGAGTTAAAGTCAGAGTTGGATTTGTGCAGCTTTGTGTGTGGAGAGAGAGAGAAAGAGCGAGAGAGAGAGAGAGAGAGAGAGAGAGAGAGAGAGAGAGTGCATGTGCGTTACAGCAAGAAAGAGACAGACAGACAGACAGACAGACAAAGCGAGCCAGCGAGCGTAGGCTGTGTGCTTAAACTTGGGAGATTTACATGCAAAGCGCTGGTGCTCCTGCATCTTAACTTGGGGAAGTGAAGGTTGAAATGTACTCAGTGCAAATGCGCTTACGACTGGCGAGGAAACCAATTTCGTTTACAAGTGGGAACTCAAAGTAATGTATTCCTACACTCAACCGCACTCCATCTTAAGATGTTTGACTTGTTTTCCTGACTAGAGATTTTCACCCCGGAATAACCAGGCCACGATATGATAAGTTAATTCATCCACAGCTGTTCGGCTGGTGCACTTTCAGACAGAATTAGCTGCCTGTGTGTGCACACTTACCAATGGATTTAACATTGAAGTTAGACAGTGATGGCTCTGCTGATAACACTGTTTTTTGTTTTCCAAAAAATGTCCATTGAGTTAAACCCCTTTAGTTTGAAATGTACCAGTGTTCTTCAGCATGTGAAGCGCACTTGTCCTCGGGGTTGTTGTGCAGTTCTGGAGATAAGAGGAGTGGGACGTGCTCACGCAGTGAATTAATGCGAACGTATATATTAGCGCACCAGTTCATTTGTTGCACAAGTGCAGATCTGATCCCAATGGAGTCTGAGGTCGCTTTTGCAATTTGGCTTCACTTTCACAAGGGAGCAGAACTCTTTAACATTGTAATTTTCTATCTTTCAGATTAAGGTGAAATGTGCGTGGAAGCAGCAGCTTTAAGGGGTAGAACAAGTGGATCTGAAAGTTAAAAGAGCAAAGTGAGGTATATATATGTTGCCTGTGCTTCTCTGCCAGCTCTGACATGAATGTATTAAGTAGTTTAATAACTACATTTTAGACCAATTGAAGTGGCTGCTGCCTAATGTTGCAAACTATGAGGAGAAGAGGGTTTAAATTCACATATTTTAGGGAGTCTGACTTGATATTTAAGAGTATGTGTGTATAGATTATGTACGGTAAAGAGATCTTTAAATGCATTTTTTACTTCAAGCATCTTTTTTTCCATCAAAGTCATTTCTATTTCTATTAATTTTCCCCCGAAGGTCTGCTAACTGTAAATATATTGAGAATTTGCCTTCTGCTCCTTTTGGAAGTTGTGTAGAATCTGCACATGAAGGGCCCAAGCTGTGTTTGTAAAAATCAATTTGAAGTGGATGCAAAGGTCAAACATGCAAATGAGCAGCAGACAATTTACGTCTCCATCTAGTTTAACAACACGCTAATGTACCTGTTTATCGATGGCTTTGTTAATTAAACACCCTAAAACTTGTTTCCCATTTTGTCTTTTGCTCCCCGTCCCCTCTTAATCATCTGCCCTCCCCCGCATTCGCTCCAGCCTTCTTTTCTCCCCTCACCTCTGCTGTCTCTGCCTGCTTTATTTCATCCCCTTTTCACTGTTTCTTCCTCCCCCCCCCCCCCCGGCCTCCCCCTCTCCTCCTCCTCTGTGCTCCGTGCCGTGTTGTAGTTGGGATTATGTGCTCAGGCTGCCAGTTATGCTAGGCTTGCTCGCGCCGCGCTCCCTGGCCTACGGTGTATTTACACGAAGAATTGAATAAGTTGGAGGCAGGTCTGAAACTATTTCTCATTACCATTAGGCTCCGGGAGGGTAATGAATATGGGGATTGGGTTGTCAAATAGGTGTTAGCAGGGCCTATGTTGATTCATGGTGTGCAAAGGAAATGCATGTTCTTATGAATCACTTATCTGAAACACCGTGCCATGAATGTTGAAATTCCAGCCAATATATATATATATATATATATATATATATATACATATATACTGTATGTATTTAATATTTGATTTTATTTGACTTTGCAGGGAACTAAATGTTATATTTTATGCAATTTTTTACTCAAAGCTTGAGTCAACTGTAATAAGAAACCAGTTAAGAAACCCTGAAACTCTCCCCAGTGTGTCTTTAAGGCCTTACTATGGAGTAGCCGCAGTTTCTAAGCCATACATCTGGACGTGGAGCGAGCAGATGTATGGCCTGGCCTGGCTGTGACTGCAGCTAATCTTATTGTCTACACAGCAGATCATGTAGCAGCTCAAGTAGCGCCCAGACGTAGGTGAAGTTAATTGCAGAAAGCCAGCGTGAAGTCTCACAAGAGCAATTAGTTAGCGTGCCCCGGCTCCGTCTGAGGCTGAGCATCATGGGACTTGTGCCCTTCTCGTCCTCCCAGTTTGTGAAGGCATGTATTGTCTTCCATCAGCCAGCTGCCGATTTTGACAGTTTTGCTGCCTTTGCTCGTGAGAGATGTTCAACAGCATGCCGTGGTCATAATTTAACTGGTCTCTGAAAAAAACCTTGTACGTTCACCACAGACGTGTGACACCATTTATGATGGATGAAAGGTGATATCCACAGGAATAAGTAACAGGTGCAAGTTATAGGGATGGGATTTTATGTTGCCCAATGTGTTGAGATGGATCATGGCTGTAAATTTTGTTTGCAAAACAAAAAGTTATTGCACCACTGCATTAGCGCCGCGTGCTCAGACTAACGCCAGCGTCTCTGTGTTTTCATAAGAGCTTTGTTGCTTGAAGACTTGGTAGGTTTCTGTAATCTTTTTTTTAATTTCTTTTCTTTTTTGCTTATTCGTACGAAATGTCTTGATGATTTTTTGACGAATATTTTACAAAAGTTGATCATTTTCACCTCTTGGCGATGAGAAAGAAATGATCAAATGTGCTGCGCTCAGCGCTCCGTCACGCTGCTGGCGTATGGTGTGTCCTGTAGCATAGTGTAAACACACCGCGCTCCCGTTGCAAAAAATGAGAAAGAGACAAAAACGTGAACACAGCAATTGTGGCAGTTACTTCCCATCCGCTGCAGTTGGCTTCTCAATAGCGCGGTATTGCAATTTTATTGCGGTTATTGCGACGGCCATATTCGTCACTGCTTCCTGTTGCCAATCACAAAGTAGCATTATCGGGGGAAAATGATAATAAGCGATTGAGCTCCCATAAGCACATTATTGTAGCTCCAACACAGAGGAGGCAGGTTTGTCGGTAAATAGAGGAGGACTTGGCAGACAACACAGAGACAGAGAGAGAGAGAGAGAGAGAGAGAGAGAGAGACAGAGAGAGAGAGACAGACAGAGACCACAAGGAGAAAAAAGTGAACTAAAGAACAATCCCACGAAGCAAAGCGATGTCCGCTGTGACCTCTCCTCTCTACCCCGCTGGTCCAATTATTGACCGTTTTGATTAGTCTTGGAGAGAGGGAAGCCAATTAGAGAGGCTCTCTGCAGGGAGGCTTGGACACCATGAGTGTGTCTTCATGCATCTTTTTTATGCATTTTTCTTTAAAATTACAACAACAAAAAAACCTAAATGGTAAAAACACAAATGTCGACATTTTGCAACAATGTTTTTAATGCAGCAGAGATGCAAAGATGGCATCTTGATGCAGAAAAAAAGCAATAGGGAGTGATGGAAAAGACGTTTTTCCAGTCGATAATGACTGGAAATGAATTTCTTAATGAGAAATTGTCTTGAATTTCAGATTACCTCAAGCCAAGTACACCTTCTTCTTCTTCTTCTTCTTCTTCTTCTTCTTCTTCTTCTTCTTCTTCTTCTTCTTCTTCTTCTTCTTCTTCTTCTCTTTATTCTCCTTCTGTTCCTTTAATGGTGCCTGTTGAAAACGGTGCCATGTGTTCATTTCACAAGAAAGGGAAAAAAAAGGTTAGTGGTCACAGTGCACCATATGGCGCTATACATGTGGGCAGGAGGGGAAAGTAATTAATTAATGAAGCTAACTCAAGCACCATGTTGCAAAGGAAGTGGCAACAAAATGATGTGTCAACCTGCATATTGTTTTGAACTCTTCAAAAGATGTATGGTGCTGTATGTTGATGGAAACGAGCATTGATTTCTACTTTTATTTTCTCAACTTCTTTAGTGAAGATAATTACTGCAACATTTGGATCGAAGAATGACACGACACCGAAACACATTGGCTCGTTTCTTACTTTACAACAAATATTTATTTTCATTGATAACATAGTGTATATTTTCCCCAGATTTATATTGATGTGTAGACTTATTGCTTACTGGAAACTTGATGTTAAAGGCCTTGAATGACCTCTCTATGACACTTTTAATTACCTTGTGATATTTTCTATTCTCATATGTCAGTCAGATGATGGACTGTCTTTCATCCTAAAGAAGATAAGATGTTCCCTAGAAATGAACTTACAAAGATTGAGCCATAGTAATGAGCATATTTATCCTCTTTGTTGTGTAAAGGGAAGATTTCTCCGGCTTTGTCTCTCTGAGAAACAATGAAAGCTCCTGTTGCTTTCCAGCTGAATTGCGATGCGAGCGCAGATATTGAAAGTGAGAGGAGTCTGTCTTCGGAATGAAGTTAAAAGCAGCAGATTGAGGCTGGGAGTGCGTTATTGCTTTGTTGCTTGCCTCTCACCAGAGTAATCAGTTTAGGTGCTGACACCTGATGTAATCAGCCGCCTGATGGATGGACGGAGGCGAGCACATTCACGTCCGCGTTGCGGAAATGCACCATGAATCAAGGACATGTGCAATCAAAAAAAGGTAGATTCAAACGCATAAAACAAACAAGCGTGGATTCGCGGACACATAAATGTAGCGCACAGACACTCGCCTGCATTCCAGCACCACCACCACCACTCACAATGTTCATTTCAGCTGGAATTGCTGTGGATCTCCCCACGGGTGCTGTGGCAGGAATCATTTGTGTACATTATATCTGCTGCTCACAGGTAGGGAGACGGTTCTAATGCTGTGTTTGTTCAGCACTATTTGTCCTCTCCTGTCAGGAACACATACTTCACAGCAGTTGTCTCTGTGCCGGTCTCTCTCTCTCTCTCTCTCTCTCTCTCTCTCTCTCTCTCTCTCTCTCTCAAGGGAAGCGAAAGAAACACATCTGGGATGTGGTTGCCGTGGTGACACCGCTAAGCTCTAGATTAGCATCAGCATAATGCGTGTGCGAGGTGGAGCAGAGTGATGTGGCACTCTGAAACAAAGTTGAAGCAAAGTGGGGAAGGATTTCACTGGGACGCAGGAAGTTCGCTCACAGACCTGCTGAGCCCTCAGGGGGCCGATTTATAACCGTGGCAGTACAAAGGTGCACCGCTGGAAGTTGCATCATTTCATCTGGTGCAGTTCTTTGTTTGAGTCACTGTGACTGAGAGAGAATTACAGTTTAATGGCTTTTCTACAGTCCTACGATATTTTTTTAGGCTAAGTGAAGATGAGACCTGCGTCATCTGGAGAAATCATGCCGGCTCTCCATTATCATCACTGGTGTAGAGGTAATAGGCCTGCATGGTACGTTGCATATCGGCCCTGTACACAACTCACTCACACTGGTTTCCTTTCACCAGGTTCAGTCTTGATCTAAGAAAAAGCAGTTGACAACTCAAGTTCCACTTATCTGCGTGACCCTGAGCTCTAAAAAGCTTTCACTTTTGGCTACATTTGCAAACCTGTTGAGATCTCAGTAGCACAACGCGAGTGAACACCTGGTGAACACCTGCGCTCATGAAGGATTCAGTTTGCCAATACCCTTTGGATTACTGATAGGCCTTGACATTGATTGATCGCAGATCATTACGTTTAGCGAGACAGTTCCTCTGTATGAAAATGCTATTCCTATACTCTCCACCACAGTCATTAATCATTCATTGATAAAGTGGTGAAATCCTGCCAGGATTAGCATTTGCCCTTCTCTCTGTAGAGCAGAGCTTTATCCCTCCTGCAACATCCCGATGACTGATGTCACGGACGTCACCATGTCAGCACTTCTGGTTGTTGTCTTGATGGAAAGAATTAACTGCAGCTTTATACATCTGATATTCTGCCCGCTGCCTTTTGTGTTGTTTTTTTCCTCTTCTTCAGGTGGAGATGTTGTCATTGAGTTTTAATGTCGCACAGATTTAGTACAGACATTCTTTAATCGTCATAGATGCTTTTACACACCAGGGGCGTGAAGAACAAACGACACAAAAATGCAAAATACTCACCTCGGCTATTAAAGGTCTTTTATTGTGAAAGGTATAAGAACGGATGGAGTGGATCATGGCCAAGCTGCTTTTGTCAACGTTTAAAGGATTAATAAAGTTTGCCGTCTTGGTTCAGACTACCGAGCCTCTGTGTTGTTGTTTCAGGAATTCAGGAAAACATTTTTGGGCTTTTTTGTATCTTAATATTCATGTTTTGTGTGAAAGTATTCAAGACAAAAACAAATTAGCCGCACAAATAAAAGAGCCCCTGGTGTATAAAAGCCTTAATAAGTCAATATCTTATCCATTTAGCTGACTCTCATAGCTCACACAAATTATGGTGTCACATGATCTCTGTAAAAATGGAACTGAAATTCATTTCCACGTCTGTTTATCTGCTGCGGGATTTATTTGTAGGACTTTTTTGTGGTTGGCTTTTGGCAAATATCCCTTGTCCACTTGGGCACACAGATTAGTGGTCCTGGTCTTTTCACTTGGTCGGGACAATCAGTGATTTAACCATTTGAATGATGACCTGTGAAACACGTTGATTGGGTTTCTGCTGCCTGCAGTCATCTATCCTCAGATCTTCTCCAGCACGACGCCCAAAACGAGGCCGGCTTGGATAGCTGCCTCCTTATCTCCTGCTCTTATCTCTACTGTCATCTCTTCAAGAAATACTTCTGGCCCTCCCCTCTGAATTTCATTCCCATCTCCCTTATCTGCCCCCCTTCAACCTGCTGCACTTGGCTCTTATCTTTGAGTAGAAATAAATCCTTTCTACCTTTCCCCTCAGCTCATATTTCATCTCCTGGCTCTTGTCTGTCGTACAAGATCATTCAAGGGTAGGCGCAGCACCTTTGTCACTTATCATGTCAGGGCTCTTTGCATCTGAGAAGGAGTCCCTCTGTCTCTTGACTCCTTAGTAAACTATTTACATAAGCCCTTCTATTAAAGTGGGAAGTATAGGACCTTCTCAAACTCTGGTTAGAAAAATACTTGATCTGTTGTTGCAGTGACCTGGTGTATGTGGGATTATTCAATCAAAGGCGCTTTCAGACTAAAGCAGCAATTATTGCTGCCCCGGCACTGCTCTCCATGGATACAGGTCTCATAATTGCTGTGCACATTAGGGCTGTCAAAATTGGCCAGAAATGCCCGGTCTGATCTGGAGTGCGCGGCTGATCGGTACGTGATTAGTTTATACGACGTAACGGAAGTTCATATCATGCGCTCGCTTGCTGTGAGGACACGGTGCGTTCTCTGCCATCGCCAAGGTTGTTTTTAATTAATTCCTCGTTCAGCTTTACAAAACGTTACGAGTTGTTTTCAATCAATGAACTTGATATTGTGTGACTCCCATCATGCATTGCATTCGGTGCAGCGGCCCAAGCCCTCACAGCAATTTGCGAGGCAGACGGGCGAGGTTGCAGACTGAATCCACATCCACATTGAGTCACTTACAGGGATGCGTGTTATTCACAGCGACTGGTGCCCTCTAAAACATGATGTACGTTTAGCTGTAGTTTAGCTCTCATACTCATATATTGTATTACACAGCAAGTTGAATAGTACAATACAGTATGTCTTGTATTTTGTCTCCTCTCTTTTCTTCTGTGTCTATCTGTTCTTCTCTCGCCTCCTAACATCTTCATCCATCTCCTCTCCTGTCTGTCTCTCCTCCCCACCTTTTCTCTCAAAACTTCACTTAGCCCTCCCCCCCTCCCTTTTCACCCTCAGGCCCTGATTCAGTCCTATCTGAGCATTGATTTTCCAAAGAGCTATCAAAGTTGCCAAGGCCAGGCAGAAGTGCTCTTGCCAGGTACAAGTTATGAACGTTATTTGCGGAGACGCCTCTGGATTGAGGGCGCCAAGAATAAGACGGATGATGCACCACAAACACCATCCGTATACACGTTTTTTTTGCTTGTATATCTGACTTGGTATGCAGAATTGGTTTCATAGCTGCAGCTTCGTTGTCATTATCAGTTAATTGTTTATAAAATGTGGAGGAAAAAAAAGGTTGTAAAGAGCTCTGTCACAAGTGGCGCATTGATTGACTAATCGTTTCAGGACTAATGTGTGCATTCATGTCACTCTCCCCGTGTAAGATTGTGGGTGTCTCTCTCAGGAGTGCGTGTGTGTGTGTGTGTGTGTGTGTGAACGTTTTCCTCGTGGATTTAATATCATGGCTGCTAGCGACCAGCTTTGGGCCGCAGCTGACGTCTATATGCATTCTTTGAGAGCAAGACTGAGCAGAATTGAACTCCGTCTCCCTCAAGATGGAGAGCTTCAGTCACGGGAATGGTGGCAGTTATTTGTGATTTGTGTGATGTGCTATATGTGATGTGATGCGTGCGTGCACGAGTGTGTGTGTGTGTGTGTGTGTGTGTGTGATGGTTTGCTGATGGAGGCCGTAGCTAAGCTGTGCAGTACTTCATCCTTCCAGCCAGTCTGCCTGCTAAGCCCCCCCGTATTCATCTGAAGCTGTTTACATCCAGCTAGGTCAGGCCTTCGCTGCTCAGCACCACCAGAGACTATCTCCCTCAACAACAGGCCAGATGAACTGCTGCGGAGTCCTGAACACACACCCACACACACACACATACTTACATATGGAGAGCATTGCGCAGAGTCTAAGAGAGAACCTGTATCTACAGCCATTTTAAAAAGATATGGAAACAAAACTGTACTGATTTCAGCTATGCATCTGACTTTTTGCTGGGTTTTCTCTGTAAAGTGAAGGTCTACTGGTTTTGGACCGTTGCCATTATTCATTTTAGACTTCATGCTTAATTGATAGTAGTAGGTAGTATATACTTGGCAGATTAACTGTCAATCGAAATAATTGATAGTTGCAGTCATATGAATGTAGAATCTTCAGGATGACCATACAAACAGATTGCCAACTCATTGGTATTTAATTAGTAAAATATAGAAATAAACAGCTGGAACGAGCAAATGTTTGGCATTTTCCTTTTATAGTGACTTTGATTAATTAATACTCATAGCTCAATTGATTTTCTGGCAATTAAAATATCAACACTAAATTATACGTGTCTTACATTTTCTCAAATGGAAGAATAAGTATTCAGAAGTGACAAGAATGGATATCAACGTGATATAGATCTCTTCTCACAATTCAATGTTTTCAAACTCCTGCTACCAATTGTTCTCACTGAGTTTTGACTCGAACTCAAATAACACATTAGCACTTTGTGGGTAAAATATGGCAAGTTATCCACCCTTACAGTCAAAGGAGAAGAGCTGAAATAATGGATTTAGTGGGTTTAACCGTCAGCAGGCTCTCCCTGTTCCTCACAGGAAACAGACGGCACTTCTTCTTTTTTTAATCGCACCAGTGGGAAATGTACGAGGCGACATTCAAAAGACAAATCTTCATGAAAAGTTCCGTCAATGTTAACTCTGTTTAAGAGAAGCAGCTGAAGCGAAGGCTGGGGTGAGACATCATAAGCTCCTTTCCTTGCAGAGGTGGCGTCGTTCATTGGTTGTAAGAATCAAAGTCTGAATATAGAAGCTCTTTTGGGGAAAATCAAGAGCTCACGATGGTTGAAAGAATTCATCTGAAAGGAACAGAGAGGAGAATGGAGAGCCTTTTAAAGTAGCTGTGTGGTCTTTGTTCTTGCTTGAATGAAGGCTACTGGTGTGAAAATGCTAAATAGTGGAGTAGAATAGTTTGTGAAATGCGTTAATATCTGTGTCTCGGGTGTTGGGATTTATTTCAAAGTGGCATTAAGGTTCCAAATTCAAAGAGCAGCACTACTTGAAGCTCAAGTTTACAAAAACACTTTCACACACCTTCAGGAGCTGTTCACCTTCCTTCTCTTCTACTTAGCTTGAGTATTCAGTATCAGCTGCAACTTTAGCCTGTTCCTGTGTTTTTTTCTGAGTGCTAATGCAGCCATATTTATAGCTGGACGTCTAGGGGATGCAGACAAGGCCCCCTGGCAATGGTAAAACAACAAATGCACATTTTCATAGGTTATCGGGCATTGATTTTCCCCCGGATTAAGAGGGCGTCGTAATGCTAAGCAGGACAAATTGGAAGTGGTTCCCGACATGCTGTTATCAGTTGGCTGGGGAGACGGTCGGTACATACATAAGGGCACACACACACACACAGATCCGCTGTCAAAGTGGCACACATTCCCAGAAACTCAGGAACCGACATGTGTGAAATCAGAAAGGAGACGGAGAGGAAAATATACATCTGGAGATGGAAAGAAAGAGGCGGATGCTTCTTAAAAAAAACACATACACATCTAATCAGCGTACGAGCAGCTTCTCCAATTAGCTCTCCTTATTATTCCAATCTGTCAGATGGAAGGGAGCACAGCAGAGAGAAATCAAACATCCCCAGGCCAAGCACATTTAACATATCCTCTCAGGATGGCAGGCAGGCGAGCGGGCGGACTGGGAAATTAAACAGGAAGATTTCCAGAGAGGAACACGCTGGCTGTGTTGTACACCTGCAGCTATCATGCAGCGTGATGGAAATTTGATGGAAACAGTTTGGTGTGTGCTTGTTTTATCTTCCCTCGCTAAATGCCGAAAAATATCCACACGCTGGAAGACGGCCAAGAATGGAGTCAGAGAGGCTGTGTTTCTTTTTATTTATTTATTTGTACAACAGTCCACTTGGAGTGCACTTGGGTGGGATGACTTGCATTCGTCTGCAGGAAACTATCAAAAATGATAAGGATTGCACTTTACTTATAGCCAGTGCTGAGGTCCACTTTTTACACACAGCTTGAAGTGTTCCTGTACCTCGCAGAAACACTTTGATTTAAGCCCTTTCAGCCATTATGAGGCACAATGAATGTTCTGTCAGGTTCTGCTGTAGCTTGTAGAGATTACCATTTTCTGCTACAAAATTCAGCTCCCTCAGAAAAATGAAAAATGGCTCGCAGGGGCGGGTTTCAGCACTAGTGGAGGATAATTGTAGCTTAGATGCAGGATAAGGAATTGTTTCGATGGCTAGCGCTGTAATTATACAGCTCTCGCAAAATCTGAGGTTTTTTTTGTGCTGTTGAAAGCCCTTAAAACATTTTATGTAAATTCAAGGTAATGTTGGGTATGAAAAAAATGATTACAGCCATTTATGACTTTCTGAATATACTAAGTACTGTATCATGTGGGCCAAAAAGTATTATTCGCAATATTTTGGACTTGTTCATGCAGGAATAATGTATCCCCAGCTATATAGCTATACATTTATATCTATATGTATATATATATATACTAATTATGTTCAGAAGGTCTCTACGAGTGAACAACATATTGAAACTGGATGAAATTACATATTTGCTTATGATGTATAATGTGATCATGAGCAGAACCAGAAGTTCACATTTGGCTCCGGGGGGGGGGGGGATGGGTGTGTTTGTCGGGGGCCTTTACTACTTTGCGTGCGAATGCGGCACGTTTGTTAGCATGCGCAGCTGTTTGACCCAGATCTGTGTGTGCATTTCAAGGTCAGCGTCCACCAAAGTAGACGGTCAATAACTGAAAGTAGTCCGTTGTTTTGCCTGGAGGCTGAAAATCACATTATTGTGAAAATGTTTGCTGGAATGCATAACAAAGAAAACGTGTGCCCATTTTGCTGTAAGACACTATAAATCAGTGAATCCAACACTTCTCCCATTTTAACTTTTTATGATTGCAAAGTATTCTCTCCCTCTCTGCCGTGCCGTCTTTTCAACTACAGATTTATTTCACATTTGTCTCGAATAAATATTGTTTCCAAGTGTCGGCGCTGCAATATAAACCTTATTGAATAATAAATTACCCCCTCTGTGAAATGCCTTCAGGTTAATACATTCAATGAATAAATAACAGGAAAACTCAACACTGAGTTTTGGAAACAGGATATGCAGCTTTTTAATGATTATTTTAGGCCAAATGAATGAATTATTTTGTGGGCTCAAATTGCAGTTGAGTGCACTGGTTGATTCCGATTTTAATTAATGCACTAGGGTGCATTAATATGGATGTCTGTTGAGCCATATTGTGCTGGCAGCAGTTAAAAGAGAATTAGTTCTCCGCTCTGACATTGTCTCTTTTAATTGAATAAATAAAGTCGTTTCTCGCTCAAATAGATTTTTATTTTTCCTAAGAGCGTTTATTTAAGCCAAACCTTAATAATTAAAGGTAAGTTTGATGGATATGATAGAGCTGTGTCTCCATTAATCACATTTTCTTAGTCACAATTACTCTGCTTCTTCCTTTATTGTCTCAATAAGGAAACTAAACGGATTCTAATTCTTCTACATTTATTTGTCAGTATTTTATGCTGAATGCATTTCTTCTTTTGCCTCACGTGTTCTTTTCTTTTCTTTTCTTCGGGTTCCTGCATCTCTCACCTGTTCTGTAATCGCCAGCCCAAGTCAGTGTGTGGCTGTTTTCTTTTATTTGGAGTTCAGTGTTTTTTAACATGAACTTGTTTGACGAGCGACCTGTAGATCAGAGACGTTTACCTGCATCTTTGCTGTAGTATATGTCAAGTTCAGGCAACAAAGAGCGCTTGGTTAGAGTTATAGAATGATCGCCTTCATGGTTCTTTCTGTCCACCTCAACTTCTTACCCAAGAACTGTTACTGCTGGCTAACATACCTCTATCTGCGTTTGATACTTTTAGAAGGAAGTCATCACTATACATGACTGCAAAAGACCATTTTCAGGAATGCATTGGCCATGCATAGGTAGTTTTGAGCAAACAACCTCTGCAGTTTTCTCCAGGTGAGGACAGTCTTATGCCCAGATTGTGTCATTTCTGACCTCATTGCACCTTCGTGCTGCCGCATGCTTAGCAGGAATAAAACACTGAGCCAAATCAAGGATTGTTCGGCTCACCCTGTCCTGCTCTAGCAAAGGCCTCGTGTTTGGGAGGATCCTTTCTGAGCCTTCCACTAACGAAAATAAATCCAGCTCCCCCTGAGGAAACAGACAGACAGCCCATTTCCTTTGCCCACAGGTCTGCCAGCCCATAAAGCTCAACGACACGGCTTAACAGGATAAAGAAATAGATTGCCCAACAACTAGAACACCTGACGGATGGCCGCTCAAGCAAAACAACAGCGGACCCCACTCTCTCCTGCTGGCTCTCTGGTCCTCCCCCCACCCCATGTTGTTTATCTTCTCCATCATCTTTACAACCTGAGAACATCCACACTTTTTCACTGGGGTGGAATCTGACATCTGGACTGTGTCTGGAAGATGGAGGGGACGGGTCTAAACGCCGACAGGGAGAATGGGTTGTCCCACTGATAATTCGGATTACAAGTGAAAGTAAGCATCTAGTGGGGGCAGCAGTATCTCTAGTTGAATCCTACAGTTTAGAAATTGTAGGGTGTTGTTGGAAATTGGAAGCATATTTCCCATTGCTTTGTACTTTGCTCTTTATTCTGCATCAGCTTCCAAGACAATCCCCTTTCTATCGGTCCTTTCTGACTTACCTCTGTCAGTACAAATGGTGATGGGTGTCTCTTTGCTGCTGGCAGACAGATGCATACCACGGGGTCACTGTTATCATGGAGGTGTTTTTGGGAAGTCAAAAGTCACAGGAGGGTTCACAGTGCAGTCGCTCCTCCATCGTCGCAGATCTGTTCAGACATTGTTATTTAAACACTGTCAGAGGTGAAGCTGTGTTACCGTGGCTGATGGATGAGACAGCAGATTTTACAGGCTAGGCTACAAGTGTGTGTGTGTGTGTGTGTGTGTGCCAGTGCTCACGCTCCCTCGTTTGTGCGCGTTGCATCGTCTTCCTATAAACAGAAAAGGATCTATAGTGTAACAGTGTCCGGGCGTATGTAGACGCTTAGATCTGTGGAGCGTCACTTGCTTCTCTATGGCCTCCTACATCATAACAGTAGCCCGCCTAATGGACAGGAGACATTTTTCACTCAGGGACAAGAAACTAATGAGAGGGGGTTGGTAGATAATACAGGTGACTGTGTTTACTTGTTCTACATAAGTAAAGGACCGAGAGAACCACATTCATGACCCTCATCTCACCCTCATGGCTCATCCAAGAGACTCTTCTTCTACTATGAAACAACCCAGGTGTTATTTCTGCAGTTTAAGACCAACACGTCTATCTTGTCTATTACAAAATTGTATACGGAAAAAGTGATCGAAGGAAGGAAATATTGCCAGAGGTTAAAAATGTTGGAAATAAAGACCACGGTCCACCATCCTAATATAACCTTTGAGATATAATCTTTTGGGGTTTTACTTCAGAAAAAAGTGGTTCGGTTAATTTGACTAAACTGTTGTTTTGTTCGTGTGTGTCTAGTCCCCCCCTTTGCTCCCGAATCCCAGCAATATCCTTCCTAAGTGCCATCACAATTGATATAAATAAAGCTAGAGAAATAAGCCCCAAGTTGTAATGAACATGAATTGAGCTTTAATTGAAAAACAAAGACAGAGAAATCAACCAGTCGTGGGTTTTTTTCTCTCTTTGTAATTACACATCATAATTGACTGAAAGGTGCGTTCTGTGTTCTGTTAGGTCGCCCAGAGAAAATAACAAACCTGAAATCAGATTGCAGGTGTTCTGTCCATTAAGAGCTCCACTCCCATCACAAGCTCCCAGTCAGACCCACTCATCAAAGCTCCTTCTCTCATCACACTTAATAAACATCGAGTCACACAAAGAGTCGTCTTCACGGCTCTGTCATGGGACGTACTCTGTGTTTAAGTGGAGTAGAGTGTCAGGAAAAAACATTTGCAGAAACTAAATCAGTGAGGCATTACTTTGTGTTCACGTCATCTTCCTTTTGTTTAAACCCTAAGACTCAACTTTGCACTCGCAATTTTAAAAAATCGTTTTACACGATACAAATGTGGGTTTTTATGTTTCAGTCTTTTTCTTCCTTTTATATGAAATTGTTATGTGTGCCTTTGTGTAAAATGCTAAGATGTGAGTGTAAAGCTAAGCTCTTCATGTAGCCTGAGGGGAGTCGGTAACACCTGTGTCTGGTGGTGTCCTGGGAGAACTGCTGTCAGCGTCAGTCTAATCCTGACAGTGTTTGAGCCTGTTGAGCAACACAAAAAGCATGAAGATTAGAATCTGCTATCTTCCACAGTGTGGATTACCTTTGTTATATATTACATCCAGAAGTAGTTTAAAGTTCTTTACTGGAAAAAATACAAACATAGGAACCATCATTACACTCTTAGACTTTTAACACATCATCCAAAAAATGCAAATAACAAAGCGCCAAAGCCAAGTTGTGCAAGAAGTGTTGGACGAAATATGAGAAATATCCATGAAAGGGCTGCAGAACATAGAGCAGGCAGGATGTTTTGTCAGGGAAATAATGCTGTAGAAAGTGAAGGTGTTGTGTGGTGGGCGGGTGTCTACTCTACATCTGTCTTCAGTTCTAAGTCAAGCAAAGACATTTTCTACTGTGAGTTACAGGGAATTGTTTCAGGTTTCTCTCATTTAGTTCTTATTTATTCATGGCCAAAAGCAGTATTTAAATAGTTACCTAGCTCCAACCAAAGTTTTTAGTTACGTAAGCCTCAAACTTTATTACCAGCTAGCTTGAAGCTCTTTGTGATGACATTTTATGACCTATAAAAGGCGACCTAGAGTATTACAATCCGATATCATGTTAAGTCAGCCTGCCTTTAAAAACAGCTGTAAAACGTTGTCCTGTGGCTCTGGAGAAGCTACAGTCGAGCCTGAGAAAACAATGGTAATGGCATTGTTGTGATGTCATCAGGGTTATCTCAAAGTGGGCATGGAGACTTCACATATTTTAATGGAAAGTCTAAATTACAATCACTGTCTGGGAATTATTTTGGAACTTGACCCATGGTGACTAAAAGTCAGTTGCCAAACTATTTTATCAAGTTTGTTTTAGAGGGCCAGTGTGTAGCCTTTTGGGGGATCCATTAGCAGAAATGATATATAATATTCATCACTATGTTTTCATTAGTGTATATATTCACCTGTAACTAAGAATCATTGTGTTTTGGGGCCTTCATATCTACACAGGGAGCCGGTCCTCTTTATGGAGTCCACCTTGTGGAGCTCTACACCCAACAGCTATTTGTTGAAAAGATGACTGAGATTCACCACAGTGCCGACAAAGTTTACGCATTTTATCTTTGGGTTCACGGGCTTGTATCCATGTGTATATATGTGTGTGTGTGTGTGTGTGTGTGTGTGTGTGTGTGCGTGTGTGTGTGTGTGTGTGTACTTCTGAGTAACTAGATCAATTATTAATTGCTTCAGTAATGGGCCCAGAGCCTCTGGAGTGGCTCCATGTGTCCCTGATTAATACAGCCACAGCACTCGATACAGTTCCTCTCATCAACATGCGGTACAAGAGAGGGACAAGCGGGGAGGAAGTGGAGAGAGTCAGCCTCGCGGAGGGGGGGGTGTTAGAAGAAGAGACAAGACGACAGAGGGGCTTACGTTGACGAAGACGTCTCACCGTTCTTTTTTATGTAACCAGAGATGCGCTGGTGTTTTCATGGAGATGCCACCCATCGGTCGCTAGGGCCGAAAGAGCTGAGCGAAAGCCTCTGGAGGCTGCATTACGCACAGACTTGCAGACTTGTAATGCGCAGATACATCAGCCTTAAATCGCCCACAAAGGAAAAGAGGAGCCATCCACACGAGGCCTAACATTTTCAGAGAAAATAAAAGATAATTATTGGTAGATTATCAAGATCAAGAGGTTGGGTCAAGCTTTGTGTTGTATTTCTGTGGAGCCCAACATGGCCGCTGAGCACTTGCCCAGATTGCCGGGTGTGTCAGCGATACCGGGAGCGACGGCGTGAAAAATAGTGAATTAACAACCAGCAGAGGTGATGGCTCCATCGCTGCCTCTTCAGGCGTGCTTTCCGGAAAATGGAGTGGGCTAGACTGTGTTGAGTCCTGCTTAATAGTCTCCGGTGCTGTTGTGAAGGTCCTGATTAGCGCGCACCGCGGAGATTGACTCCGGGTAAAGTGTGCCTTGATGAATACAGATCTCTCGACGTGGCCTTGACTTCAACGGGATTTGTTGAGTGAGTGATTCTCGCAGGCAGGTAATCACGCTGGATGCGGGTTTATCAGCGGGCTCTCCACTCACTACGTGGTGCATGCGGAGATTGTCAGACATTAGGTTTCTCCCCAGAGGGGAGCATATAGTGAATCAGTGCAGACCATGCTTCTGCAGTGGAAGAAGCTGCCGGTGCAATGTGCACACAGACACACATGACCCAACGAGGCTGGATGGATCCGTTAACCACCACAGACAGAGCTGTTGGAAAGCATACAACTTTAAATACACATCGGTGGCAGCCACTTTGTTCTCAGTACGAATCAAAGATGTCTTTGTCCTGGATGAAAAAACCCGAACGGAGGTGCCTCTCTTGTGCACGCCATTTTCTTTCTTTTTTCCTCTGCTGTTCTCTGTCTGTCACGTCTCACTCTCCCTGTCCTTCTCGATGTCTCTGTCATGCTGTCACTCTGTCTGTCTTGTTGTCACTGTCTCCAGTACGAGGCTGAGGCTCATGCCTCGGTGACGGTGTCAGCGGCTAACCATTGAAGCGGACGCCCTTTCACAATGAAACGCAGACAGGCATAAGGAAACGGTTTTCAACCTTTTAACCCTCTAAAATGAATTCCTGTTTCCAACACTTGTCACTTGTAGCTCGCCACAGGTTGCATGTCCGGGAGCTGTGATCGGTTCCATCAAACACAGAATTTCCCCTCCAGTCTTCTCAGATTGTTTTATGTTAGGAATTGTCAGACATGACGAGGTAAAGGCATCAAGTATTTCACAAAAAGGATTAGGAAACAAAGACCTCCCTCTACTTTAGAACGCTCATATGTATTTGTGCAACCCCCAGGTTGGAAACCACTTGAATATAAGTTTGTATTTGTAAATATCTGAGCAGAGAATAAGTCGATAAGATCTATAACATTGAAACACCAAACTCTGCATTGACAGGTTTCTGTCTTCATTGCTCTTTCAATAACTTGGCGACAGGGTTTTACCTGACAGGAGTTTCAAGTATTTTATCAGTGTTGTCAAAGAAAATTGCAATACTACTCTGAAAAGTTTTTTTTTTTCCTCAACAAACAGTAGAATACTCCAATGAATCTTTTGCGCTGGTTATGATCCCGTGCCTTTGCTGAGGGCTAACCTTTTAGCCGTTCCGTCTTTCCTTTTTTTCCCCTTTCCTAATCATTTAACTGAAGCTCGGTGTCTTTGCGTAGCTTGAAAAATGATGAAGTGAGCGGCATCGAGCGCTCCAGGTGTAATGAGTGAATGTGTGCTGTCTTTTAGAGCAGAGTAGTTCATGTAGCCCCTGAGGCTCATCCAGCCTGCAGCTAATGTCCTGTGTTTATCTCCTGAACAGGACCCGCAGGCACACCGGCAGCACACTTTCTCTATTACATCCTCTGTGTAGTCAAACAACCCTCAGCCTCGTTTGTACATTTCTCCAAACAAGGAGCTAAATACACACACACACACACACACACAAAAAAAAGAACACTCGGAGCTCAGCAAGAATGTTGAACCTCAAATTATTTTCTATTTGAAGGACCTACGTTTCAAAAAACTGTCTCTGTACCCATAATTAATGTGCTCTGCTTGTTTGGGCTTTAACTAACATCCATGTTGTTTTATTTGGTTAGGGTTATTTTATGCCATCTGTGGCAGGGTTTGACACCTAAAGGACTTTTGGAAGAGCATTTCAGACTCGGAATAGTACATTATTCAGTTCCTGGCACACTTTTAAAGAAACTATGTTAAGACACAGACTGTCTTTGGAAACTGTCTCTGCTCTTCGTGGAACGTCATCTTGAAATAATAATGCCAATCCCCACTTGCATATGTATGCGGCTACCTAATTCAAGGCGTGATATCTCATCATATTGATATTCCAATAACTGCTGTAACACGCTTCCCAGGTTTCCAATGATCGCCATAAAAGCTGAATGTATGAAGCAGACCTTCATTCCTTCATTCTCCTGTGTTTTAATGGAGTCAGTAGTAAATATAAAACACCCTTAGGCAGGGCATCAGCCAGCAGATGCCGTCACATGATGCAATCAGCTATGCCGATCAATGCTATTGATCGGCCGAGGAATATGGGGATTGATACGGCGTTGAGGGGAAACCAAGCAAAATGGCTGTTGAATGGAAGTTTGCCTCGCGTAAACTCCGACAGCGACGGCGGTCTATCCGCTGTTGACACACTCCCATTTTAATAAAGCTCAATTACATGTGAGTCTTCTTTACTAATGGCTTGCCTCTGAGGCTGCGACTTTCTGCACTGACTTCCAGTGATTCGATTGTCCGGGAAGTAGCGGATAGGAATGTGTTTGGGTGATTTCTTTCTCATCATCTCAGTACACAGCGTCGCCGACGCTAGGTTCGATCTGCCACGCAGGATGATAGATGCTTTCATTCCTGAGATGTCAAGAGATATGGACATGTGTGTGTGTGTGTGTGTGTGTGTGTGTGTGTGTGTGTGTGTGTGCGCGTGCGCGTGTGTGTGTGAAAATTGTGTTTTATGTATTAGCAGATAAAACATCTCCCATCCTGTGTAACCTCTGCTGTAATGGTTCTGTAATGAATATCTATAAACCACAGGCAGCTGGACAACACACACACACACACACACACACACAATCAGGTACACCTGCACATTTATGTGACTGCACTCGCATACATGTGGGCAAACATGCACAGTCATAAACACACACAGGTTGGGATGCAATCACCCAGATGCATTCAGACGAACACATACACGAAACTACACGTGCAAATTTATATTCTACTATAAACACACGCACACTCTTTATCCTATTTCAACCCATCCCAAAGGCATCACACGATGGTGAAAGAATATGAGAAATAATCACCTTACAGGAAAATATTTAAACAACCAGTCTTACATTCAGGAGGCTAAAAACAAATTTAAAAAAAGTGATTTGCTTCTGTTTTATTTAATGAGCAGTGGCTGATGATAGCTGACTTATGACAGATAATTGAAATTGCTTCATCACAATGGGAAAACCAACAGACACCCCACCCCACCAGAGAACATGTTCGTTCCCTGCTTTCAGTCTTTTGGTGGCTTGAACCACATGTCTATGAGCAAAACCCTGAACCCTAAATTGCACCCAATGGTCAGGCCAGTACCTTGCACAGTAGCGTGCTGCTCTTAGTGTGTGAATAAGAGGCAAGTTGTAATGCACTTTGCATATACTTGCATATAGTCCATTGAAAAAAAAAAAACTGTCTATAAAGTTTACTTTTGGAGGTCAGGGTGGATAAGCAAGAAACTTACACAGTCCTGAGTCAACCAGCTTGGAACTTTAAAATAAAAGATAACAAAGTGGGTTTAATGGCAAGTAAGACAAACATCCAGACGTCTAGACATCCTGCAGTAATTTAGTAAAGGCCAAATAACTGTATCACAGTGGTCCGGGTAAATAGCAATGCGCACTCCACGCATCTTTGCAGAGGCTCTCTTCTTCACTCTCTGTCAATTTCACTCTCCCCTCGTTGCGATGGATAGAAAAAGCTTAGGGAGCCTAATTCACTCAGCAGGTTGCCTTATAAAATAACTGGATGCACTGCGTTTCAGCTGCTGCACTGAGGCCAAATGGACGGCCAAGGCACTGTTTATTTCCTTTGAGTGCTTTCTTGCTGTTATTTTATTGCACGGTACATGACGCAGGTATTGAAACATGGACAGTAAGAGATGTTGGCGAGACTAAAAGTAAAACTTGAAAGGGTTGCAAACAATGAGATGCAGTCTGTCGCGGAGCTCGATATGAGCTCGAAAACGCAAAATCTCGTCCTCACACACAATGAAAACGTAAAAATGGTGGAACAGCTTCGTTCAAACTTGATCATCAAAATGGACAAAAGAAAACGCACTCATGGTAGTTTCTTTCATTTTTTTTGGTGACTCTTTTGGGAGACAGCTTCCACAGTCAATGTAATTAGACCGTGTCTGAGCACACTGACCCGTTGTTCTCATGTTGCCAAATAATGAGCACAAAGGGGAAGTCATTGGTCAGTAAATGAGCCTGGGGTCGCCTGTCAAGTCATTAACTAATCATTAACTAATCTCATTTAATCATGACCTCATCACCCAATTCCACCCCTCCCCCCTGCACCCACCAGAACCAGTGTTGTGGAGAAACATTAGGCCTCTGTCGGGTGTTGATGCTATGATTCCTTGATTGAGTTTGACAGTAAAAGTTGTCACCAGGATGACGTGCGGCAGATGATAATATGCGATTCTTATTTTCCTTTGTATGTGGTAGCTAAGCTCTGTTTTGATGGAAGGTGGGTTGCATGAAGAGAAGGAGCTACAGGCGCAGAAACAATGCTATCAGTCAGTATCAAATTATCCATTCATTAACTTTTCGATCGAGTAATTAATCAGAAATACGACACAAAAGTATGACATATGTCCGAGCCCAGGGGGATGTCTTCAAATGAGCTGTTTCTGCCTGACCGCCCGTCCAAAACAAGCAAAAGGGTATTTAATATGCAATGACATAGAAAAGAAGCACATTTCTCAATCACTTATCAAAACAGTCATGGATTACTTTTCTGTATACATCAATTAGTTGAGCAATCATTTAAGCTCTAATCTTAATCACAGCAATTTTGCAGGTCCTGTACTTTCAGTACTTAAAGTATATTTTTGATAGTTAATAGAAGCCGATCACCTCCAAAACACCTTGTTTATCATAGACTGAAACACTGTTGTGCGCATCAGTTAGAGATATTCATAAAGCATGCTAATATGTTGTAAACTTGGTGTATGAAAGTATGAAATTGTAATATATTACCTGCTCACAATCCCTTTCCCAACAAATTAGATTAAAACTTCTTACACATATTACAACATGTATCTGACAGTCTGTTAGAAAGGCTTCTGTTACAACTCAGATCAACTGGGAGAGAAAGATAGTGGCTCTTCTCTCTCTTTGTTTCCACTTATACAGTCGCATTGTTCTGCCTTCTCCCATATCACTCCCACTTTTCTTCCCCAAACGCTACTTTTGCTTTTGTCTCTGTGTTTCAGTTCTTCCCCACTCTCCCTCATGCGCTTGGCCTTTCTGTCTCTTCCTTTCTTTGTCCCTCCTTTTTCTCTCATCTCAGCCGCCTTTGTCAGCAGTCTGGACGGTGTCTGCAGCACACACTTCTCTTCCTTCTTCCTTATAAGGCTGCTTTCATACACTCTCTAAATTGCTCCCCCCCCTTTTCCTTCCACTGACCCCTCCCACCGTGTTTCCCTCCTTCAACCTGTCAGCAGAGGTAGAGAAGTTCTCATCCATCTTCAAGCCAGACTTTGACACGCCTGGATGTTAAATTAAAAACATATAGCCCAAAAGAAGTGGCTCGTATGCAGCTAAAGTGTCCAAGACACCGCTTAGAAAATGAACATCATCCATCAAAAGTTTCCTGCATCTCCGCCAAAGCCTGTAGAGGAGAGAGCGGGGTTTGACATCAGCCACATCCATAGCCAATTATAGGAGATGGGAGCGGGGGGCGGG
>NW_022280033.1:2723240-2823426 GCF_004355925.1 Anarrhichthys ocellatus
GGGGGGGGGGGGGGGGGCGAGTTGTTTTCTTCTCAAAACATAAACTTGCAAGAGGACACTAATGCATGGCTACACGAGAAGAGAGACACAAAAAACACTCGGTCAAAGAGAGACGTATCAGTGTTTGATGTGCGCTATTAAGATGGACTAAGTGACGGGGCATGTCTCTGTCTTTCTCCCTAGAGATAAACCATCTAAGAAGTGATGACACTCCCAGACTTGTAGAGCAACACTGGGTTAGTGCGAGACCGCATTTGCATTTTGCCCATTTATTAGTCCATACATCACGACCGATGTGATGGATGCCCTCTGTGTCTGTG
Source organism: Anarrhichthys ocellatus (assembly GCF_004355925.1). Lineage (NCBI taxonomy): Eukaryota > Metazoa > Chordata > Actinopteri > Perciformes > Anarhichadidae > Anarrhichthys > Anarrhichthys ocellatus. Next base: position 2,723,561 of record NW_022280033.1, read on the forward strand.
TGGACGGTGCATCCAGGGAGCGGTGCTTGTACAAGCGTGTAGCTCAGAGCCACTTCATCGCCAGCTCGTTCATCTAATGAGAATGAATCAGGATTTATTTATTTATTTACTTTTTGGGCTGATTATTGTAGTGCTCAAGACTCTGCAGTGGTTTCCTCGTGCCTAGTCTTGATTTTAAGTAGGAAAATAGCAGCAATGTTTTCTCCCCTTTCCCATCCCGGTTGATTTCATCCTACAACCCTTTGCAGGGTCCATTGCTGGGCAATGTTCCAAATCAATGAGCCTCACTGTGTTATGGGAGTATTGGATTTTTCCATTTTATTCCTATTTATGTGAGGAAGCACCTTGATTTGTCAGATATTATAGCCCAGTTATCGAAAAGCAGACATCCCTGGCCTAGCTGATTTATCCATAAACAATTCATCCTTAAAACGGCCTATATTATGATATACTGTGAATGTATATCATGATGTATAATATATGATAGATGATTTATTCTATAATGTGGATCGTTAAGGAAAACTGGATCCAAACTCAGCGCCATACGTCAGACATTTTTAAGTGTTCTTACACTTCTGTCTAGAAAACGATGATTTTGGTTTGGTTCCATCTGTAGATTGGTAGATGATGAATGAGGGAACATGCTGGTTTCTTTGGCTATGAAGTCCTTGTTATGATGCAGACTGAGAGAAGGTAGGAGATGGTGGGGAGAAGAATTGGTGTTTACACCAGATGAAGGAACTTGCGACGATTCAGAATCTCGTCTGTCATGCCTGCAAGTTCGTTTTTTGAATGACTGAAAATGATTCACTAGAAATAGAAAGATACACCAGCAATAAGCTCTGACGTACCCTTTGACCCTGCCAGTCACACTTAAATCCTGTCCGCTTACGGATAGTGACAGAAGCCGGGGGAGATGATTGACAGCTGGCAGGTGAATAAAAAAAACAACGTACACATGCAACTTGTCAAACTACTCTGGACAACAGATAAGGCTCCTGAGGGCGCCCTCCCTATATTACAAAATCATGTATATTTTTGTGGTTGTTTCAAGAAAGATCAGCACACTGTTCTGTGCTATATTAAATATAATCTTTGATACTGCATTCATTCATGAGTAATTAGAGCGTGTTACCGTTGTGCCTGTAAAGCTCTTAGGGGATTCAGGTGTCTTGATCCAGGGCACTTAAGTGGGCAGAATATTTAAAGAACTAGACCCAAAGACCTCTGGTCTGCTCTATAATCACTCAGCTGTCCTGTCACTCAAGTAACTTTTATCTTTGAGTGTATCATCCGCGTCAGAGTCAAATATTCGTTTCGATCCTCTGAGACGGATCCATAAATTATTACCTATTTTTCATTCAGATTAAGAAAATTCTGTCAGTCTGGAGGTTTAAAAATAGTCTGCTGTTAGTTGTCAGATCTGACTGCTGGTAATCCTGCTGATCTATTTATTAAGACTCGAGAGTGACAGTCTCTCTCTCTCTCTCTCTCTCTCTCTCTCTCAGCGAGTTCGGCGCTGGCTGACAGCGCTGTCGTCCTTCAGTATCGATCTGAGAGTCCTGGGCTGCCAGATTGCTTTCAGCAGCCATCACCTCCTCCTGTCATAATGGAAAAGCTCCACAGATTTCACTCTGTTTTAGTGGGCAAAAGAGAAGAAAGATGGCTGATGGAAGCAAGGCTGTGGCGCTCTCAAACTGAGACGGCATGATCTGGATTGATGGGGAATGTGCTGATGCTTTTATTGATGAGCTTTTCAGACAGAATGAAAAAGAAATCTTCCTCTCTGTCTCTGTTTTTTCTCTATTGCTGTGGTCAACTAAAGTGCTGACGGTGTCAACGGTTAACTGCTTATTGGGAACAATGTCCCCATTCTGTCTCTACTATTGGCTGTTTATTGGGAACTATGTCCCCTTTCTGTTTCTCCTATTGGCTGTTTCTTCCTCCAGCTATCTCTTTCTCTACGTCTTTACTCGCTCACACATACACACCTGAAAGGGCACCAGGAGGACTAATTATGGACCAGCAATAACTCCCCCCCCCCCAGCTCCACTCTTCTCCCAGCTGCGTAACAAATTCATTGGCACATGGCTGCCACTGTTGTAAATCAATCTGACAGACTCGGAGGTGAGCTGCTGAATACAATTATGCTCCATGTGCTTGTGCCGCAACTTGTACTCACACAGGAGTAAACAGGCCATCCAGTTGTTAGATGTCCACATCCATCTCCACAGTGGACTGTTTGATGTTCAGAGAGGGACCACGGTTGGGGGACGGGAAAGGCAGAAGGGCTGGGAGATATTGGAGGCTTGGGAGCAGGGACAAGCCATTTGAGTTTGGGACCGTTGGGAGATGGGCCATACAGAATGGCTGGATATATTAAACTGAAGGAAATGGGTGCTGAGGGTATTGTCCAGATATGAGGGTGGCAGCCGGGGTGAGCTGGTGAGATGATGCATTGGCTTTGAGGAACTGAGAGCTAGGAGCTACAGAACCTATCATCAAGACCGTGGTTTGGATCTGGTGTATTGAGAATGAACATTTCAGTCGTAGTGATTGCTGTAAGTGGTGTCTCATTAATAACAGCAACTTCAGTGACGTTCTGTCACACCACTGTCACATGAGGTTACGTAGGTAGCTTAACGCTATGTTACAAGTGTACTTATTTTAATGATAACCCATGATTTTACTAATCTTTACTGAGGGGAGATCTGGTAGTATCAAAAAATAACCCGGGACAGTGTTTCTGGAAAGAGACATCGCAGTTTAAACCATCAAATAATTTGTGTAGGAATTAGCACTAATAGCTATGGGGATAAAATTCAGATAGAGGAGAAATATTCACTACAAATAGAAAGACAACCCAGAGATTAGTTCAGTCGGATGCGTCTCCGCTCTGACGTACCCTTTGACCCTTCCAGCCATAATCAAATCAAGCTTGGCGACATGATTGACAGCTGGCAGGTGAATAACAAAATAAAAAAACACAACAACCACATGCAACTTGTCAAAGTACTCTGGACAACAGATACGGCTCCTGAGGGCTGCGTGCTTGTATTACAAGGTCAGGCATTATTTTGTGGTTTATTCAAGAAGGATCAGACACTGTATTGTGCCATCATATATATATATATATATATTTAAATAACATCCTTGATACTGCATTTATTCTTCAGTAATTAGAGCACAGGTTTAACTACAGAGCTCCAGGGCACTCAAGCAGGTCTGGTTGTCTCTATAACCACTCAGCCAATCGGTCATTCAAATATTTATTTATTTTCCTTTGAATTTATCATCCGTTTTGGACTCATATGTCTGTCTGGATCTTCTGCGATGGATCCATGAATTATTACATATTTCTCATTCAGGTTAAGAAAGTTCTGTCAGGCCCTAAGATTAAAAAGAGTGTGCTGTTTGTTTGTTTGTCAGATCTGACTGCTGGTAATCGCCCTGATATATTCATCCAGACACACCAGTAACAGTCTCTTTCTTCTCTCTATCTGCTGCTGAAGTGACACACTCGTCCTTCAGTATCGATCTGAGTTTTATTCATTGTGCTCCTTGTGACTCAATGGGCACTGATGATAGAATATCGGCTAAAGAGCACATGGGATACAATTCAGATATATAGAGGAGATTGTATGAATAGAGCATAACACAGATAACAGTGGATGGCAGCCATTTGAACCTGGTGATGATCGTACTGCTCGTAGTGTTTAAAACAAATGTTTCTTTTGCGATAACGATGCTTAATATCGGAGGCAGATCTTACAGCATGTCTACAGCTAAAGCTACAGGTCTTGCCTTCTTTTTTCTTTTGCGGTGGTGTTGAGCTTGATGCACCTGCAAGTGAATGTGTTGTTTCAGCCCAGCTCTTTCATCATAAATTTTAACTTCGACTTTCTGGAGATGTATATAAAAATATATACATAACTGTTAATTGAATGGCTTATCTTTTTGTGGTGCATACTATCTGGGATGGCTTTCCCCATTCTGTGTTTAGTCATAGTAGGAGTAGGAGTATAGACATAGTGTGCAGGGAGCAGGCTCCAGACAGCCGGGAGAGCGTGCTGGCGGTGCACTGTATAGGCTACTGTACTGGAATGTGTTTGTGGAGATTATTAAAGAGCCATATATTTCTGCTGCAGCCCCACAGGGCCTGCTCTTACCGGCTGATCTCCACACTGGCAGACGGGTAATGAAACAGGCCTCACTGGAGATTCATAACTGTGGAGAGCCAAAGCGCCCCCCCCCCCCCCCCCCCCCTCCCCTTTTTTCAAATATTTCCTTCCTCTCTGTCTTGGCTTTGGTCTGTTGAATGTGCTGCAGCAGGCTACTTCTGTTTCAAGCACAAGTTTACTTTTACTCTTCTATAAGCTTGTTCCAGAGTATATCATAGCCTCTAATATCAAAAACCTCACATGCAATAATGAGTCACATGTGGCAGGTGAAAACAGTCTTGCAATGAGCTGCTGAAAAGTTCTCGCTAATTAGCCTGCTAGCATATTAGGGCACTTGTTTGCAACCAGTTAGCACACTCATTCACATGCTACTCTGTTATCTTGCTAGCAGGCGAGCTTACTTGCGGTTAGCTTGCTAACGGGAGAGTTCACTCACAGATTGGCTCATTAGCTTGTTTGCTGTAGTGATTGCTAGGTCTGTAGCTTCTCTCAGTGGGCCCTGCCATGCTTTCTGAATCATCAAAAAGAAAAAGAATGACACGTTGGTGGAATGAACATTAAGCTGTTTAGTGTTAACTATTTAGCACAGTAGAGGAGTCACAGGAGAGAAATTCAGCTGGGCTTCAGGCCAGCGGGGGTACATGCAGCTCCAGAGGTGTCAAAGGTAACCACTCAACTATGAGAGGCACACAGCTCATAGCTTGTTGATATTACAAATTAGACCGGGGGGGATCAGAAGGGGAATAAGTTTGGGATGGGATAGACGGGCAACATAAAGCTGAGAGGAGGGAAACTTTTTGCCAACACACAGGAATTGCCGATGGGTTGTATTCCAACTCCTCCATCAGTTCCAGCACTCAAAATCACAGATTTGAGGAAGAGCAATTTGGACCAAAAATGAAATTTCAGGTATGAAATTGGAAGAGCCGACGAGGCACCGAAAGCAAGTGATGTATTCAGGTAAGCTCCTCTGTCGAGGCCTGGCTTGGAATGTTAGTGAAACATTATGGATGGAATGAGGTGCAGGGATTTGTTGGCAGATGAAGAAGTATAAAACTGCTATGGGGTGTGATGTCAAGAGAGTGAAAATTGAAGGCGGCTAATGGGAGACACAGACATAATTGTCTTTGGACTGTGTGGCAATAAAAGTAAACAAATTCAATGAAGGGAAAATGTTGGTAGAGATGGCAAGACGTCGTGGAAGGGGAAGAGATATGGACGAGTGGAAAGGAAAAGAGAAAGAGACTGTTTCACTACAGGGATCAATTACTAGCAACTGTAAGTTATGGTATTTGCTGCACCAAGTGCCATGTGGCTTTATTGCACTGGGACAGTGTTTGGAGGGAAGAGGGAGATTATTAACCACACGGAAAGGCAGAGAAAGTGAGGGAAAGAAAGCCGACAGAGAATCAGAGAAGCGTCGAAAGAAAGAATGAGGTGGAGAGTTTAGAAAGAGTGAGAGGCAAAGAAAGATGAGCAGTCCAAACCTCGAGGCTCTCTCTTCACTTCTCCTCTCGCAGCCCTCCATTCTCTCTGTTTCTGCTTGTCTTGCACTTTCAAGCGTGGAGCCCATTAAAGCGGATGACAGTGTAACTCACCACTGATAATCAACAGAGAGAGCAGATTCACAGAGAACAGACCCCAGGCCTCGTTTGTTATGTTGGATTTTTCCACTGAATCCGACTGCCCTGTAATTTTTGAAAGTGGGAAGGAGGTGCAAGGAAAGTAATTTACACAATGAATAATCAAGATGTTTGCAGACTAGGACAGGACAAATTTAGTTTACAATTTATACAAGTTCTTAAGAGGAATAAAAAAAATGCCACATTTTCAAATCAAGAACCACTGTATGACAAATAGGAGCTCTAGACCTGCATGTTCAGTAAATATTGCTGATATTGAGACAATATTCTTACTTATATTATCTATTTAACGCAGATATGAGTAAAGTGAACTAATGGTAAACTCTTTGATTTCCAAGTTATACAATGCCAATGTACTGTGATATATTGTTATTGTGACAAAAACGGCAGATTTGATATTTGTAAATTCCAAAATTAGATAATCTCTTTTGAAAAAAAGAAGCATATTGTATACATTCTGCAGCTGTAAGTACTTTTGGGGTTATTAAACATAATGCAATCACATACAAATTGCTTTGTGTTTGGAAACATTTGCGTCGTAAAATAAGCAAAAGTTTTCTCAAATACATTTACAATTTCATGGAGGGGAAAGCCATTTTACATCTTTTATTTAATATTCATGTAGGATTTAGCATACGTCAATAACATATACAGCATATCGTCTTTGTACATTTCTGGACGCATTTATTATCGGGCTCCAGCTCGTAAAATGGCCATCTCAAGTTCCCAGAATTCCAGTGGATCTTTTAACAGCCCAAAAAAAACCCACATATTTTGTTCACAATAATAAGCTGCTAATTCTTAGGTTTGAATCTACATAGTTTGGCTCGATGACATATTTGTATGACTAAATCAGTAAATACAATTGTCAAATCATTTTCTATTGATAGAGATTGATTCACGAATTGTTTTTGCACCACTTGTTGAAGAAAAGCCTCATATAACTTGTTATGCTGAACTCAGCATATTCATAAGAACATCTGTGGGAATGTGAGAAATCAACCGTTCCCAGAGAAGTGATAAAGTTGTGCCAGGAAAATTGTGAGCTAAGAACACATTTCCCGTAAGTAAGGAAATAAGAACTATGCATTTGACCTGCATCCTGAAGACCAGATGTGCTTTATTTGTGGGTCAATCGACGGGATTTGATTGGTGGAAAGTAGGCTTAGGGAATAAAGGGCATAGTATGGTATTAGGGCACAGCATGCTGCCACTACTGTTTCCACTGCTGCAGAGCTATGAGTAGTGGAAACAAACACACCTGTCATGTGCTCCCAGTTCCCCCTCACTGACCCTCGATTGGCATGGATGAAGTGCAGTCATGTGCTCTCTTGGACTGGTGTAAAAAAGACAATGACAAACTGCTGGGACAGTGGCATGAAGTATTTAAAATAGCTGTAACAAGGACAGTTGCGTGCTGTAACAATAGCAAGGATCATGGCAAGCACAATAGGGTCACATCAATGACAAAAACATGGCGACTGTGGAAACATATACATGTTGATGTTTTGGGATATTCCTAGTTCCCAGATGATGATCCCTGACCTTAACTGTAGTGCATCCATCAGTTCATAACTTTACTTCACCAACTTTGGTGCTCGCCAAAAAGTAATGGTTTGAATTTCCAAACATTGAATCCAGATATTCTTGTTCCCAAATCAGTGAGCTCCCATCACCACCTCAGCCAAATCTGAATAGAAGGTGTTCAGCAGACAAGCTTAAAGAATGAAGAAAAATGATTTTAATTTACATAATTTTGGGAGTAGGACAAATGGGACAAAACAAAAAACTAACTAAAAGCAGATAAACCAAAGCAAAGGCACACTTCAAATGTTGATATGACACACCTGGGAGTTGATGGGAGTTTTGAACCGGCATCGAAAGGCAGCTGAAGGCCATTAAATGTCTCCACTTTGCTTCAAAGAAAAAGTAAAGGACAGATGGCAGAGGGGAGGAGAGACACTGGAAGAAACATGAGAGATGGGAGTCACAAGAGAGAAGTTTAGAGATGGATAATGATGATGGAGATAGAGGAAGAGCGGTAATGACTAGAAAACACCCAGAACAGCATGGCTAAAGACATGAAAGAGGAGCAGAGAGTAAAAAACAGAAAAGGGGGGACCTTGTGAGACGGAGGGAGGGAAGAAAGGACGAGAGAAGACGATGAGAGGAACTCGAGGAGCGGTGTAGGGGGTTACAGAGGGGAGTGAGGTCAGGATTCGACCCCGTGGCATCCCACAGTAATTGAAATTAGGTGGGGGTGGTCGGGCGGGAGGGGAGCGGGACTGGAGGAAACAGGCGACATGATAATCAATTTGAGGCTGAATCGGAAACATGAGCCACTGGGGGGGCCTCGTTCCCCCTGCCAGGCCTCCAGATGGCCCCGGCTCCAACCCTGTGTGGGCCCTGTCAGAGCACGCAGTGTGTGATTCAATGTACGTCTGTGTGTGTGTGTGTGTGTGTGTGTGTGTGTGTGTCTGAGAGACAATACCATCTGCCAGGAGTGCAAGGGGAGTTCAGCAGATGCATTTGCTGACACTAGGGGCGCAGGAGGATACAGACAATACACTGTATGCCGAGTGCTTAATAGCCACCATATACTGTACATGAAGTCCACGAATCCTTAAAGGGACAGTTCACCACAAAGTCAAAAAAACATACACATAAGCTTGCATCTATACTCGATACTGCTAGTTCCCTAGCACCAATGAGCTAGCTACTGTTACAGCTCAGCCAGGGGGGACGCCTTCAATGTTAACATCTTGCGCTGTTAGGAGCACGAGCCTCTCATCTGTGAGTAGATGCACGCTTCCTTCTGAGTGTTGATAAGGTCATCGGCTGTAGTTTGGTGAAAGTCTGGATTATCTCGAGAAACCGGGTCATGATACATAGAAAGAGACACTGCTGTAGAGTTTTTCAAATGTGTATTTTTGGGCGCTTTGAGCACTACAAGCCGAGTGGCGTGTAGTTCCATTATATTTGAGAGAATGCAGACATCACTATGGCAGTTATTTCCAACACTCTGCCTCTCTCAAAACAGTCTAGATTGATAAATAACACAACAGGTAAGAAGAAAAATACATATATTCATTTTCATTTTTGAGTGAACTGTCTCTTTAAGGTGCTTCTGAGGATCAAAAACTGTTCTCCGGCAGAGTGAGGATAAGAAGTACATTAAAAGCCTTTTTTAAAGTCACGCATGATGGGAAAATGTAGACACGGTTACCTCAAAGGTTCTTCAAAACCCTTGATATGTATTAATCCTACAATAAAAGCTCAAGCTGTTGCTCTATGCGTTTTGAGTTTTCCTCTTCTTCCTTGATGGCTCCTTAATGTAGTTGCTCAGTCAGTCATCTTGACAATGAAATGCTCTCAAAGTGACAACAATCTATAACGGTTGAAGGAAAAAGAAGCAATCTGTCTTTTAAAAAACTAATTTGGCAGACGTTTAAAGAATCATGCACAGTAAAAGGAGATAAACTGCGGCCCAGTTTCTGGATCTTTCTGCAGGATAACAGTTTTATAACCCAAGGGTTCTTAACATGGATGCTCTATTGATCAAGTCCTTTCAAATGAGGTAAATTATACTAAATCAAAACATAAACACACGAAAACACAAACCTCACTCAGCCGCCCAGGGGACGACTAGGGCTAACGGATGAGAGTCAGTAAGTCGATCTGAGGCAGCTGAAAGCAAAAGAAATAAATAAAATGTATGAAGTTCATGTGTCTGATCCCCAAGCACACTGATCCAAAGAGCAGAGACAGGCGGAGAAAAAGAGGAAGGAGGAAATTGAAGGCGGACGTGAGGGCTGGAAAGCGGGAGAGATGCGGCAGGAGTGGAGGTGTTTGAGAGCGGTTTTGAAGTGGAGGAGGAATGAAAACAGTTTTGAAGGGAGGAGTAGTGTGATGCAGAAGGAAACAAAAACACGTCCGGAGCCTCGTCAGCGCTGCCGTGCAACTGTCGTTACTGATATTACAGAACATGGTTATATAAGTGGCTTAGCTTCTGGGCTGCAGCAGTTTCTTCCAAAATGGCAGATTAGAGTACTGTTGTGTGACAAATTATATATTTTTTTGTAAATGAAGCGGAGTACAAAATCTGAAAATGAATATGCAGGCTGTTCAACAAGTGGCTTAATTAGACATGCAGGCTTCCATCCCCAAATCACAATGCGGAGCAGCATTCAACAGGTTGTGCAGAACGACTAAACATGGACTCAATTTATAAGAAATCCTGGTTAAAATAAAGTAAAAATTGTAATATCATGAGATTTCTACTTTGATTTAAACTCTATCCATTAAAAATGATGTGACAACAAATAAATATTTTTTTAATTACACAATTAGAATCATATTTTGTTTCAATAATAGCAATCCTCAATTATAAGCCGGTGCTCTATTAATATATGGAGCTGTGCAATTCACTGCTTTTTTCCACAACATTGTCCCGGAAATATTTCAGAATAAAATCCTTGTGTTAACAGGTGAACAGACTCTGTCCAGGGAAAGATGCTAGTGGGCCTTTAATTTGAAACAGAAACAGGAAAGTTTGAGTTAAAAATAAATATGAACTTGTTTTCATATCTGTGACATCGTGATATAGACATCGGAACTGTAGTAATGTTGCTGTTATAATGTTAATATATATACGGTTGAAAGGGTCTATTTTGTTAAAACTAGGCAGTGGCGCAGGCGGTGTGGCTGCTCTAACCTGTTAACATGGGCGCCGACATAAAGAGCAAGAGGTTCAGGCAGGCAGTTTGATCCGGGCGATGGACTCAAGAGGTGCCTAATAAACCTGTGAACTGACAAAGGCGGGACAAACAGGGAGGAGAGAGGGGGCACCTAATGGAAAAGGTGGCTAGGTGGTAGGAAAAGGTGAAAGGGGAAACAGAGGAAGTAATGGAATGAGCCAGCGGTGGCTTTCTTCTGAGGCTGCTGCAGGCTTTGGAAAGCAATCATCTTGAGGATCTCCTCTTCTTTAATAAACAGCATCCTCTCCATTGCCAACTATAACATCACCGTAACATAAATCCCCCCCCCCCACCACCACCACCACCATCATGTTTCTGTCTCCCTTTTAACCTCCTTCCCTCCTTTCTGTCCTCGCTCCCCTTGATGTGTTGAATCTTATAGGAACCATTTGCCTTCATATCACAATACGCACTCTATCAGCGTGTCGGTTCGTTGACTTGCTTTTACACCCCCACCCCACCACCACACACACACACACACATCTTCTGTGTGTTTGTCACGCCGGCCTTCCCCTGTTTTAATTGGTGCTCGTTAGAGAGAAAAAAAATGATGTTTTTGCTACATTTTCACCAAAATATGCAGGAGGGGAATCAGGCTATGAACATGTTAATTGATAGTGGATAAAGGAAAACACTGGCAATTAGTGCAGGCTGACAGATGAGCAAGGCACTGCACCGGAGACTATGATGACTACAAGAACTCTACGCACGCACGCACACACACACACACATATATACCTTATGTACACGTTCTTGTTAGCGAGTAGGGCCAGTGTAGACGTGAACCACTGTTTTGATTCAAACCAAGCAGGAAGTGAGACTGCAAACGGAGAGTCGTGTTTTTAGTTTCCATCAACGCAAACACACACACACACACACGCACTTGGATGCAGATGCAGAATAGACATAAAAACAAACAGACACACAGATACAGACAGAAAAATGTGTTGCTGGGGTTATCTACTGGTTTGGAGAAAACATCATTATGCTGCTGCATCTCTCTCTCTTTGTTTCTCGACACTGTTGTGGAAACGCTGCGGCCCAGAGAGTTGAATTGCTTTTGTTTTTGGATGATCTGATCTGTAGATGTAGCCTATGTGTGCTGTGTAGAACTCCACTGGCTTTTTGAGGCAGTTAAAGACAGATATTTGAGAGTGAATCTGATCTGATGTTGGTATGTATTTCTTTTTTTTACATAAACACAAAAGATAAACAAGTATCTTTAGCAGGGGTTGGCCCCGAGGCTGGATTATCAACTAGGCAAAGCAGCCGACTGCCCATATGTTGATGTGCATCTATGCACATCCCTAAATCAACTGACCCAGACCTTAAGGGGCCTCGAAATCCCCAGGTTCGTTGTTCTCAATTGACTGCAAGTAATTTGACTAATTGCAAATTTGTCAAGCAATTTTGTACCAGTAAAGTACAATATCGACAAAGGCGTGTCCAGTATTAGTGGCTAATCTCGGGCTTCTATAAAAGGGCCATGTGACAAAATGTACTATCTCAACTTTTATTTTTCAGACATTGTATTCCGAAGGTTTCCTCGATGGATGGATTTAGGACTTAGCTCAGAAACTTCTGTTTCCATCGGTTGAAAACGGACCTTCAAGCTCTGAAAGTGTTTAGTTTTCTTTCTGATTTTCATTAACTAATGTTTGTTTTTGAAACACTGAATACATCAGCATCATCATTCTGATGACTCCTGCTCAATTTTCACCATTTGTTCTAATGTTTCTTCTCTTCTTATTGTCTTTCCCTCTCCCTGTGGCTCCTCTCTCCACCTCCTCCTCCTCGTCGTTAGGTGAGCCTGCAGTGGCCAGAGAGAATAACTGTCTGAATGCTGCCAAGGCCTGCAACCTCAATGACACATGTAAGAAGTACCGCTCAGCCTACATCAGCCCCTGCACCAGCCGCGTCTCCACCGCTGAAGTCTGCAACAAGAGGAAGTGCCACAAGGCCCTGCGGCAGTTCTTTGACAAGGCAAGGCACCTCTGACACAAGATCATAAAGAAGAAGGAAAGAAACGCATAAAGCACACACACTGGGGGTTCTCCAAACGACTGATATCTGATAAAAGCCGAATATCTATCACAGAGGACCTGCTTCAAAAGGAAGAATGATTTTGAAGTATATAAGTTAGAAGAGGAGTCAAAAATCACAATAAATAATTATGCGGCCCTTTTTGTGCAGGGTTTGCTTTTCCATCGCCAAGCTTTTACTCTGATTCAGTCATCAAACACAAAAGTTGTTTTTGCTGTCCGTCCCATATTGTAAAGAAAATGATGTGAGACATTGTAATTACAACCCAGCTCCCACGATGTCCCTTTGGAATAACTTAACTGGGATCTCTTCCACTAAGCAACAACATGAATCAAAAGAAAGCTACAAAGAATGCATGACTTTGTTCATCTTGTTGTGATTGTGTTTAATTTTGTTGTCTTTTTTCACAGCAGAGAACTTTGTGTGAACAGCATCAAGTTTTCTTTGTGTTGGCGATAAAACTAGATGACATTCTTCTATTGAAGCAAAAGTGTTTTGTTACAAGCCTGCTACCATCTAGAGTGTGTCATTAAACTCTAATATCAGAATGTATTGATGTTGTTATACTGCTGAAGCAATGTTAAATATGCATGAGAGACAATTTTGACATTTTGGCATAATAATTGTTTTACGGACAGAAGTTTGAACCTCAAAAATCCTCCAGCACAATATTAAGTGATGAGTTTCCAATTTCCAACAATGTCATAATCAGTTTGTTTGGACAGAGGAAATACTTAGTTAACATTAGTAACAATAGCCAATGTGGGTGGTCAACAAAGAAAAAACATCAACAGAAAATCTAAGGGAAAGAAGTGTTTCTGATTGGCAAAGAAAAATGACCAAAACGAGAATAAAAAGGAGGTCTTGCATTTGGCTGGTACGGTTAACGTTGTGTTGTCTTGTGCCACACAGGTTCCTCCGAAGCACAGCTACGGCATGCTGTACTGCTCGTGCCCGATTAGCGACCAGACAGCATGTTCTGAACGCAGGCGTCAGACCATCGTCCCCGTCTGCTCGTATGAAGAAAAACAGAAACCCAACTGTCTGGAACTGCAGGCCTCTTGCAAGACCAACTACATCTGCAGGTGGGAAATTGTATTTTCTGTATGTTATTTTCGTGTATTCTGAGGGCATTTTTTTCAGCATTTATTAGACAATAAAAAAGACATGATTGGAAATTCTGGAACAGAGAGATGGGGAATGACGCACAGCGAATGTACCCGGCCAGGTGCAAACTGTGGACGCCAGAGTTTATGATTGAAAACCTAACCCCCAGATCCATAAGAAACCAGCACTATACTGAAACGTAAAACGAAACACACTACGAATGAAGCGCATATCGAAACCAAGCGGCAACCTCGGGTTCTGCAAAATGAAGCCAACATAGAAGTGCACTAAACTGCAGTTCCTCAAATGGCCGCTTGAGGCTGGCTCCAAATGTGAGCGAATCCCTGCAGCCCCCCATGGTACAATGTTTACAGCAGGAATAAACATGTTTACAGCCTGGGGCAAAAAAAACGTTTTGGGTCTCTTAAGCTAATATTCCCGATCGTGACAAATGCACGGGCGGTGAATTTTTCATATATCTCACCCGTTTAAATTAGGCTGTGTTAACCTTAACTGAGCAGGAACACTAATCTTAACAATAAAGTCTTAACCCCTAAAACTTAATATTTTTACCCAAATGTAAGGTGAGTCCCCATAATGAGACCGTGTCCCCACATTGTACAAGTACACACAGGCACAAATCGTGCCCCTTGGACACCTCCTTACATTGTGTAGTCACTGCAGTGCCAACACCAGCAGAAAGAAATCGCCTCAAGGCTCAGATTCACACACGGACAGCATGACAGTAGTAAATCCAAACTGCAACTTTCTATCCGTCCGTCCATCTCTGTCTTTTCCTTTTCCTTTTCTTTTTTCTTCCCGTTGCGCTGTCTATCCGTCAGACATACGCTCAGGGCTGAACAACAGGTCTCACTGCAGCACAGCTTCCTCCCAGTCCATTTGTCAGTTAGTACAGATAGATTAAAGCCATGCATTTCCACGAGCGCCCTCATCATATGTCAGGTGTAGTATACTGGCTGCTCTGACAACTCTCACCGCGCGCCGCTCCGCTCCGCACCGGTTTGGTGTGATTAGATAGAGCACACTGTGAGTGCACGTATATGCGAGTGTGTGTGTTTGTTTTAGGACGTGCTTGCGTCCACACATCCTGGTAGCTGGCTGTCACTGTGACATTCAGATGCAACATATCACTTTTCCATAAAGATGTTGCATTTGAAAAGTGACATTCGAAGGCTTTGTTTCGTGTCAAAGTACACATTCAATCTCACCTAAAATGGTGAATTCCTTTGGAAGCCAAACTCCATTTCAATTTCACGTGCCACTGCACCTGTGGCAAAAGTGTAAACAAACATTTGTGAAGGCAGTAAATGAAACAGAACAGACTTGGTGGGGAATTTGCCTTTAGCCTCATTCATTCCAGGATATTAGAGCCGCCGCAGCAGCATACGTAAGAGGGCCATCTTACTCCACTGGAGGCAGACATTAAGAAGGCTAATTGCATCGAGAGAAATTACTTTGAGCCGCCGCGCATTTGGACCCGCCATTTTGCTGCTCATTCCAATCACATTGGCCATCTGAATTTCTCATATAAAATCTGTTGGAGCTACAATCATGTCTGGCTCTGAAATAAGTTTGGATCTGTTTGTGTTGCAGGTCACGACTGGCTGACTTCTTTGTCAACTGCCAGCCGGAGCCTCGCTCGCTGTCGGGCTGCCTGAAGGAGAACTACGCAGACTGCCTCCTCTCGTACTCGGGTCTGATTGGTGAGCACGCTTCATTGTTATTGGTCGGCCTAGTCTCAGCATTCCACTCTGTGGATTGTTGTTAATTTTCTTTCATGATGTCTTTAAAGGATATTATTTCTGACAATTTGGATCTTATTTTTGTTATGTCTTTTTGCTTATGACAATGTTGCACTAACCAAAGTAAATGCTGAAATCTGGGTACACGCATTTGATAGCCAAAATAAGTTTAAATACATAAAAGGTCCTGATTGAAATGGATTACATTAAGTAAAAACAGAACACCACAGATGATCTCCAAGGAAGTCTTCGTTAAGATGTGTCAGCTTGGAATGAACGAAACTTCTAGAGTGCAGATGAGATCCCACCAAGGTAACGCTAAAGTTGTAGCGAGAAAAAAAACTGCCGTGATTTTGGAAACGCTGCAACATCACTTCCAAGTCTGACAAGACTATAAAATGAGCAGTCAAGTTGTAGACTATTTATTTAACCACTTTATTTGGGGGTACAACTTGAAGTGATTACTCTTCGAAGTTGTGGTAGTAATCTCTGATGGAACAGAAAACCTGTATCTGTAGAAGTACAGCAGGTCAAAGGAGAAGCAGGAAGTGGGTCCGTAATGGTGATGATGACTGTTTGCAATGAACATATTGAGTCACAGTCCTGTGCCTCCATTATAGTTTGTCTAATCTGGAGGTTTGTATACAAACTGTTTGATCATCTGACTGCGCAAGTATCTTAAACTAGCCCGCTTTTGTTTTCAGATCTCAGCAATAAACTTGGTGAAAACAATGTTGTAATCAACCGAAATGATGGACACAACTCCAAATTCATTTAATCTAATCCCAGTCTCAGTCAGTATTTTGACCTTCCGAACCGTCCTCACAACCCATTGCGTCCTGGATCGCACATACTATCGCACTGTCCACACGGTGGCAATTCATTCTGCGTGCTGCAAAACCAAAAAGGCCTTGTTTTGGGGGCGCAGCCAGCACCAGAGAACCATCCATTGGTGGAGTGAGAAATCACTGACTGAAGCTATTTACTCTCCCTCGCATGGAGGAAGCCCATTCCTCATTCCGGCTTCCTGAAGAAACTCCACCACACTGCGTTACTCGTGTTCCCGGGAAGGAGAAATAAATGTAACGAGGAGTTAGCTTTGTTATTATGGCATTCATCTTTTAACACAGAAGGAGGATGATAACTTGAGTCCTAAACGGTTTAATATCCTTTTTCTTTTCTCGGCAGTCGGCAGCATATTGGGATTCTCGACTGTAATTTAGAGAGAATCCTCGTGTAGAGATCAAAGACAGATGAATGAATTGTTCCATCCACCTGCTGCAGGTACCGTGATGACTCCCAACTACCTGCGCTTGCCCAAAATCAGCGTCTCACCCTTCTGCGACTGCAGCAACAGCGGCAACAACAAGGACGAGTGTGACAAGTTCACCGAGTTTTTCACCGAGAACACCTGCCTCCGTAAGTTAACCCTCTGCCCGGCTGCTGTCGGACCAGCTGCTCACTGTTCTATTCTTTTCTATTCTACTTTAGTCTTTTTCTGTTTTCGGTTCACTCTCTGTCTCCATCCATCCACTCGGCTCTGCTCCTCTTTTATCCTCTCTTTTCTTCTCTTGTCTCTCCTTCTCTCGCTCTCTCCTTCTAACCAAATATATCCCTTTGCCGTGCTTGCATTGTTATCCCTCTGCATTATAGAGGAACCAGTCACATTGCACCACTCGGTCGGAATGTGTGTGTGTTCGTTTGTGTGTGTATGCCCAAAAGCTGTAGCAGGACTCCTGCTCCAGATCTTTGACAGAAAGCGGCTTTTTCATCCAGCCCTCTTACACAACCACTTTAATTAACAACCCACCTCAAACACACACACACACACACACACTGTCTTTCTCTATCCCCACACACACATACACATACACACACCCATAACCAGCCAAGATGCATAAGTTGCAGGACATTCTCACCGCGCTGTGGAGATAAGAGCCAGATTTATTGTGTGTTTCTCTGTAATCAGAGCTAATCCTGCACCTTTTGCTTTGGCCGTACACTCGGTTGTCAGTCAGCCAGCTGCTTTCCTCCACAACACAGTTTAAGTGTAATGTGATTCCTCATTGATTACTGTTCGGAGGTCAGAACATGGGGCCACGGAGACAGTGTCTTGCTCGACAACGCCCGAGCTGAACGAATGTTTGTAATCACTTACGCTTGGTTTAAGGATTCCAGGAGACTACTTGATTGGATGGCAACAGACTCGGCATGAAATCATTCTCATTGTTACAATGAGGAAAATTAATCCTTTTTAAATGATGAGATCTGTGTTCATTCTAAATGATTAGCTCACGAAAACAAAAAGTGATCCTAACATGGATTGTCATATTCATAATAGGGATAGAAAGGGATGAATGAACTGTCAATAAATAGATTATTGGCAATGATTGCAACTAGAATGTCATGTGAAAGTACGCCTATTGTCTACGAAGTGTGGCAGTCAGGGTTGGGTTTTAATGGCCGATGTTGATGAAATAGCTGGATGTGTTTAGCGCTGAGGCCACCAGATCTCAAGTTTTGATCTCTACTTCTTTTTATCAGCCAAAACAACTGCACACAGGTGGAAGACCTTTTATATTCATCCAATTATGACTTCCTTTAGTCCAAATGGGATTCAGCTGTCTGCTTGCTGTTCTTTCTTATAGCCGGGTTTCTCTCCTCAACCAAAGATGAAAAAGAAAAGTATCTCTATCAAACTCTGCAGCAGTGAGCAGACTCGGCGAAAGCTGAACCCAAATAGATTCAATAAGAGATTTGAAGGGATTTTGGTTTCATAAAATGATTGAACCCCAGTCCTATGGAAGTATAACAGAACCTTAGATTGGCTGTAGCTGCTTGAATTAAATACTAATGGGTTGGGACACAGCTTTTTGGTGATGTGTTTTGTTCAATCAATCAGTCAATTGGTCGATAGGTTCCTGAGTAGGTGTATTGCTGGAAAATGGCGCGCGTTCAGAATAATGAGTCATAGTCTCAATGAGGTGGGTGAGTTTCTGCTGGTGGTTCAGAATGACAGTTACCAGATAAACTCTTCTCTCTTTCACTCACTCATTTGTCCTCTCCTCCTCTATTATCTGTTTTTTTTTCCTCCCTCCTCTTGTTTTCTCTGCTCTGTTGTCTTTTTACCAGTCAGGGTTAACGAGGTTGGTCTGCAGCAGATAATAAGGGCTGCTACAGTCAGTGTGTGTGTGTGTGTGTGTGTGTGTGTGTGTGTTTCTCAGTAAGTGTATTTGTGAGATGTACATGTCTTTGCTTCTGCATGTTCCGCACAGTCATATACGTGTGTTTCAGTGTGTCAACGTGAGATTTGCAATATCAGCGTGTGTTAATGTGGGTTAAAACAAGCTCTCTCTATATATCTATTATTTGCTTTTATTCACTGTGGGGAGCCAAGCGAAGGGCAAAGTGGAGGAACAATTCTCTCTCTCTCTCTCTCTTCCTTTACTGCTTACTCATTTTACCATTACAACCCCTTCCTTCCCCTGTACTTGTTCTCCCGCTCGTGCTTCACGTCGCTTCTTTCGGCTCATCCCGTCTCTCTGTCTCCATGTCCTCCTTTCATACCCTCCTTCTATGCGCTCTAATTAAGCTTGCTCAGCAGTAACTGGAACTGACAACTCTGAAGATCCTGACACACGCCGGTTACAGGGTCATGACTAAAGAGAAGCTACGAGAGGGAACGAGCGAGAAGAGACGGAAAGAGAGAATATGGAAAGACTGAGAGAGAGAGAGGACTTTCTGTGATACTTATACTGCACTTTGGATGCTGTATTGTTCAGAGATGGGAGATGATTGCCTGGGATGAATGCTCTGCTCTTATATGTATACATGTCATACTGTGACAGACACCTATCAGCTCATGTCATATGTCTATTAGCTATGACAAAGTCAAGCAAAATGACCCATTTCCGGAATACGTACTAAATATGCAAAGGTCACACCATCCCGCGTGATGGTGATTCTAGTATTACAGCGAATGTCGTACATGTAAAGTGAGATAAAGTGGTGATGTAGACATCTGTGAGGGGCAAACCCATACTTCCCACACAAATATCTGCTGCAGCGGGAAGATGATATCATGTTTGTTGAAATGTGCTGTTTGCTTTTGTGAAGGTGAAATTAATTTGTGTGTGTGTGTGTGTGTGTGTACTTTTATCTTCCTGAGGACCAGTTTTTAGACCTTGAAAGTGGGAAAGTGGGATATTTCTGGAAAGTAAGGACATTTGTTCTGATCATCACTCCACAAAAGGGCTGTTTGATGGTTGAGACTTTCTTTTTAGGGTTTAGAATAAGGACAATAACGGCAGTTTTTTTACAAGGTGATACTCACCTAATGTGGTTTCAGATCGTGTGCTGATGTCATCCCTTCCTGGAATCGGTGATTGGCTGTAGAAGCAAGCAGCCTCTCCCAGGAGAGCTTTCACTTAAAATAATGAGACTAAGGGCTTTTCCCATTTCACAGTTTGTGCATGCTCAACTCCTTTCCTCGCCTCCTCTCCTCGTCTTAGTCCCGCCCACAGGAGATACGAGCAGCTGGGGGAGGGTGTGGGAGATGAGTCAAGTTAACACGCATTTAACAAAATGAGACATGCCTCTGAGCCGTCTTTAAGAGCGACGTCAATTATATATGACATATACGGTCATAACAATTTGGAGAGTTTATGAATCCAGAGATGTCAGACAGTGTCGAAGTTTTAATTTAAATTTTCAAAAAAAAGATATCAAATAAGCAGACATGTATGTCTTACATCCTGACACTTAATTTGAGATGCTAACAGTTTTTCACACACAGTCACTGTGATGTGAGTATAATTGAGCCTCAGGTGAGGAGGCAGAGGAGCCAGGAAAGAGTCCATCAACACTGACAATATGCTCATCAGCCTTCTGCTGTCTCCGCACAAAGCTACCAGCTACACAATCGCATGCTCACACACATAAGCAAAAATTAAATATGCACACTCATGGGCAAAGTCGCACGTATCAGGGCTGCAGGGTATTGACAAAAATGACTTATTTTGTGCTGATTAGTGCATCTCAGATATGAACGGCAGCACATGTCGCCAGCTTTTTACCATTCATTTATTTTACTAGAAAATGAAAGTAGCATTGTTGAGTTTGAAGAAAATGATTTGTTCCAAATGGCAGTTTATTTCAGATGGGCTCGTCCCATTATATGTGCTGCTCTAATCCCTTCCAACAGCACATACATACACAAATGCACTTAGAAAACAAAGTATATGAATTGGACTAATAACCAATAAAATACCAATGCATGGTTTTATTATTTCTCTTCAGTCATCACAAATTTATGTTTATTATATTTACTTCTTGGTCAGTGTGTGTGAGAGAGAGAGAGGGAGTGTGAGAAAGAGAGAGAGAGAGAGAGAGAGAGAGAGAGAGAGAGACTTTCCATCTTTTGGGATGTCTGGTCTCACCAGAGGTAAATCCAGCACAGCAGATGAAGTCAGGGAGTGTCCGGATCTACTTAGTTCAAGATTAATAGTCACGTTTATTAAATGTGCCGAGTGGAACTAACTCAAAGGTTCTTTTGAGGGCAGGGTAAGTTTTAGCGGAAGGGAAGGAACAGAAAGAGAAGAGACCACGCTGCCCACAGTAACTCTGAACAACACGTGTTTCAGTCAGTCCACTCCAACAAATGTATCAACATGCACGTACACGTTGTGTTGGAATGAACAACAGTACCACAGCTGTGGAGCACAACAACAGCCACCTTTCTACTCTTTTCTTATTCTTATTATTTACATCATTATCTTGATGTCTTACTCTGCACAACGTACAGCAGTAACTGGTCATCACTATCCATTTTCGGGGCTCCGACACAGTAAAATACATAAAAAGAGGGCTGTAAGATGCCACAGTGTGGAATCGTGGACTTGAGTCAGCACATTTGCCGACTTCAGACTCACAAAATCCAAAGAGACTCACAACTTACCTGTTACCTCCTCAGCAAGAGGTTATGCCAAAACAACAAGAAGAATGACTCGTATGAGTGTTTTCTGACCTACTGACTCTTTGTTTCGGGCCCGTTTGTGTTTGGGAGAGATATTGTATCCATGAATTAAAGAAACAAACGTTGAATGTTGACTTGAACGACTTCATGTCCTCCGGCTGGTGCCAACATCATATTCAGAGAGACAGCAGTTATTCAGACAGGTGCTCAAATTATACATAAAAGCCAACATCACTTGTTGTGATTCACACTTGAATGAATGCTTTGAATTCAAAAGCAGGAGTTGTTTAAGGTGTTTGGAGTATTTGTGCAGAGAGAGGAACAGAAAGGAATGAACAATGAAAGCTGCCGTTATTAACCTCTGTATGAGAAGATGTTTTTATTTTGATATGAGATAAAGACAGCTTGTGATGGTACGTTTTTATCTATTGATTGATTGTTAAATTAATTTGCATAGCTTATTTTGAATACATGTGGAATGGCACGACCACATCTCTGAAAGGTTGGTCAGTATTATTTATGTTCATTTGATGATACAACTTTTTGGTCTGTTTTTTTACTTACAGTATATATATATATATATATATACTGTAAGGAATACACTGAAAACCAATCAGCTTATCCACCATCTAATGTGAATATATGCTGTACATCATGTAGACTTATTTCAGTAGGGTTAAAGAGCCGTTATGCAGATCAGCTCTTCTTTCCTTTACGTCAGTATCAGAGTCATAATTCACTGTTGGAGGGAAGAATATCATTACGTTCAAACAGCAGCTCTGTAAAGCTCAGCTTTCCTCTGATGTGTGTGTCTTTTACATCAAAGCCATAGAACGCTATTAATAGGGCCACTAATGGACTCTAATGGTAAATAGCCACCTCAGCACTCAGGTTTTTGACTGTGTGGTGAATTTATAATGTGGGGGAAGTGATAACAAAACTTAAGTACCTTCTAACTCGCCTTTAATTGTGGTTTAGGCCGGTGCGATACAAAGCTTTATTCTAACATGGGGACCAACAAGCACGTGATTCATGATGAGATCCAGCTTTTCACTCGTCAGGTGAAGTGTTTGGAGCATTTAATCCGAGTAAAACATAACGTTAACATCGTAGTCAGGATACACTTGTTGGTTTAAATCACCGCCGGTTGTATGGGTTAATGCAGTTAACCTCAAGCATTAGTTTGTTTGCCTTGATTGTCTACTGACTTGCTTTATGTCCACCCCCTAACCTACACGCTAAAACGTATTTGTTGTTCACAGCTATAAAGTCCGTCCGTCACTTTCCCTGTGCAGGTAATGCCGTCCAGGCCTTTGGGAATGGGACGGATGTGGGAGTGTGGCAGCCGATGTCCCCTGTCCAGACCACCACCTCCACCACCACCCCCTACCAGAGGAACCGTGAACGCAACCCCAACACCATCGACAACACCATCAACACAAACCCTGGCATCTACCACTTCTGTGGCAGCCTACAGGTTAGACACACACACACACACACACACACACACACACGCACAAGCTGGTTTTGGATTCAGAGGCCGACTGTGTTCGGAGGCTCAAGGTTTCCAGTCAGTCTGGGACAAATCTGATCCCATAACATGAAAACATTTCAAAACATGTTTTATTTCTTTTGTGTGCTAGAATGAAAGATGTTACAGATGGACGAAGGTTCTGAATCCCGTATGCTCTTTATCTCACCTGCAGATCTATCAGTCTCTCTGTCCATATGTCTCCAGTGTCTGTTCATCTGCTGCTGCTCTCCGTTTCTGTTACCTCACTGCCTCTTCACTCTCTTTTTACTTTCAGACTGGCTCCATTATTGTCATAAATCACCACTGAAATAATAAGGAAAACAACAATTTAACAATTGATAACACCAGCAAGGTGGAGACTGTTGTTGTAACTTTTCCAAAATAGTTAGTTTTTATCATTATAGCTGGTAAAATGGTTCCAAATTGTACTCTGTTTTCCTGCAGGGCCAGCAGCATCTCACTGCAGTAAATCATTTAGCGAAAGTATTGGTACATAAAATACGACTGCGTGTTGTGCTCGTGGTCTCCTTCACCCTCGTCAGTCCGGCTGTTGACACACTCGTGTGTGCCAACCCCATTGTGCCCGATAAGGCACTGACAGTTGGAGCAGCCACTCCTGCTCTACAGGAACAACAGTTATCCGGCTGATGAAACTGGGGGATCACAAGCAGCAATCCTGAGCAGCGGTGATGGGCTCCCCCTGGGTCGGGGAGGAAGTGGGGATAATACCGTCATTACCAGCAGAGCGATGACAGGGACTGAGAGCTATTTCACATTTAATAATACTGCAACCCGATGAAGCGTCATGAAATTACACAAAGTCATTGTTTACCCGCGGAAACAGAAAATCCTGCAGCAATTTCAAACTGAAATCCACATTAATCATTAAGTACAATCTTCTTTAAAAGCACCACTTCATGTTGCTGTTATTGTTCATGATGCTCCACACTGCATAGGAGGGTATTGTTTATGTTGTGGCTTAAAATCACCAGTTTTCCCCTGCAGATGTTTAAACAGCAGCAGTTTGTGTGTTTCTTAACTGAGCATACTCAGAAATAACAAATACCTTTATTCACTTTTCAAAATACAGTTTTTGATTGTTTTGGCACTTGGGGAGGGGGGGGGGGGGCAGTAGAACAAGATGTAAACAATTGCTTATTTACATATCCAGAAGACATAAGCATTCACGACTCTTCATTTAAATGCACACTTCTTTTACCTCTGTTTTGTTCTCCACCATCTCCGAAAGGTAACACCTGGCTCTTTAGCACCACTATGTTCACAAGCTAGTTGCTAGCTTTTGTTTGTATGCAGTTTGGTGCTCTGTCTATCAGCTTTTACACTGAAAGCAGCTCCATGATATTGCTGGAAACGGGCTTGATGAGAGCGGTGAGAGTTAACCAAAACAGTTGCCATCCCTAAAATACAGCACACTACTATAATATTGATTGAGAAGCGCATGCGAGACCAAGATGACGTGCTAAATAATAAATGTAGCAAAATGCTATTGTAAAAAGCGATTTAATTTTGTTGGCCAAAAGCTAAAAGCTTTATTCTAGACCCGGCCCTACACACATACTGATTTGCAGGCATACTGTCCTGCAGCTTTAGTTCACACAGACAGATATTGCAGACAGATGCAATTACAGACAAACACACACAAATGCCAGTGCGCTGACACGCTTACACAGTCTGCACTGATAATGAGCTTTGCTTGTGTAGTGGTGCGTATGTGCTGTCGGCACTGCTCTGATAGCACGTCAAGTTCAAGTTGATAAGAGAGTTGTGTTGAAGCACTTTTCTAGTGTATATGTACATGTACAGTTCCTCAGTGGAGTGTGTACTGCATGTGTGTAGGATTTTGAGTGTGTATGTTGGCATCAAGGCAGGCTATGCTGTTGTAATGACACACTCGAGGGACAAGACCTGTGAGAAGATGCACTCCGCTCTTCTCATTGATCTCTCTCTTTCACACACACGCAGAATAATAACCATCAACCAGTGACTCAGAACCTTGCTGTTCTTTCACATCCAGCCAACGACAGCCCAGCAGCACTTACAGTGGTGCGTTTTCCATAGCTTGAAAGAGAAGAATCGAAGATTGGAGAGCGGAAGGTGAAACCAGTTAAAAGCTCCTCAGCTCCGAGTGTTTCTTTTAGGAACGTGAGGAAAAAATACCTTCCGTTCGTCAATGTTCTCAATTCAAGTTTCACTCATCTGTGACAACGGAATAAAGAGTGTAGTTCTTAGTGTTTTAAGTCATGTCGGTCTGTCGACTGGTTCAGACTTCAATACCACAGCAAATAATTGATTGTCATGAAATTTAATTTGTGTTTTGGGCTGATTAGCAAATGTTAGCAGACTAACATGCTAAACTAAGATGATGAAC
The DNA here is from genome assembly GCF_004355925.1 of Anarrhichthys ocellatus. Taxonomy (NCBI): domain Eukaryota; kingdom Metazoa; phylum Chordata; class Actinopteri; order Perciformes; family Anarhichadidae; genus Anarrhichthys; species Anarrhichthys ocellatus. Next base: position 2,748,952 of record NW_022280033.1, read on the forward strand.
ATGGTAACCCTTAAATCTGCTTGTCAACAGCATTTTAAAATTGTCATTGTGAGCATGTTGCAGCTAGCAGTTAGCTCAAAGCACCGCATCACAGAGCCGTTAGAATGTCTTCTTCTTCTTCTTCTTCACGACTTTTTCTTCACGACTTCTTCGTCTTGAGTTTTGAGAGGAAATTTAAAAACCTATAGGACTGCTTTTACGTTTCATCACACAACAGAGTTGGCCCCACAGCAAACCCACCACAGATAAAACGACTTATACACACACACAAACACACACATAGTAGACTGGAGAGACATACACACACACACACACACACACATACACAGTTTGCAAGCCCCAGGGCTCCATCAGCCTGTTCTTATGAATACAGTTGACTCCCAAGCAGGCAGGAAGTGCCCTGGACAAATATGGAAATCTACCTCATGCTAATGTGACTTTTCAGAACAGGCAGGTATTAGGCAAATGCAAAACACGTGGACACAAGGCAAGAATATATATTTGAATTTGTTGACGTACAAATATTTGTGAGTGGAAAATAAGCATTGCAGATGTTTAATATTGAAGGATACATACAAAGGTTATATGGTTTTCATATGCTGGCATGATTTACAAATCTTAAGATACTGTATCCATCCAGCTCAGAAATCACAAAGCTGGATGTAAAGGGGAAGTTAAACCCAAAGTGTCTGCGTGGCTAGACTGTACTAGAGGTAAGTAAGAAAAGATAGTTAAAATGCAGCATTTGTTAGATATGAATCGAGATCGATAAACATTTCACAGCTTTTCTGTTTACTTGTAGAAGTGGAAGGTCTGATCTTGAGTTACTTGACCCTTTTGTTTACATTTGGATCACAGATTGTGCCGTTAGTTGTGTCCGTGCGGCAAGACGAGCCTCTAAATTGCTGAATTTGTTAGTTTTGAATCACAGTGGAGACATTACAGCAGTAAAAACATTAGCAGTGGCAGATGGAGCCCTACTTCGGAGTGGAATGGAGTCTACGTTCTAAGATTCACTCGCGTATCATTTAAATTTCCAAATGTGTTGTGAAACTCTCAAAGTGCCCTCAGGATTTCAGACTTTAGCGATGAGCTGTAAAAGTGTAATATCGTTATGATCTCTCTGTGTTTTTATCTGAGTTGTGAAAACTAATACATCTAAGCCATGACTCCTAACACAGATGGGTACTCATCAGGAAACACAAACTGTTGTGTTTAATCATCGAGTTCCTCACATCGGTTTTCTTTTCTTTTCTTTTGTTGCTACCACACTTTGAATTCCTGGCTTGCTCTTTTGTTGTGATCTTTATACGGAGGACTGCAAATACACCGTGATTTATAGGCATCATTCCACCTCAGCTTTTTTCTTTTTCATTTAGTGTTGAAGCAAAGGTGTAATAACAGAATACAGTGACTCGCTTTCTGTATCACATTGCCTGCAACATCCTGTACATCCCTATTTTTGGTCTGAATTCACGATACTGTGAAGCCATTTATTATTCTGTCACACCTTCACACACACACACACATATACACACACATATACACACGCATAAATACCCAGAAGCCATTCATACATTCACTTATAGCATCTGTACTGAATGCAGAGAAGCAACGGAGAAAATCTTCTCTCAAGACACAAACTGTAAAACTTCTAATCAGACGCTTTATTTACCGAATACAGAAGCAAAGAAAACGAGATGTTCAGATGCTGATTACAAGGCCTCGTCATTAGCTTGCAATCAACTAAAGTGCTAATCACTTTTACCTTTTACCAAATATACCCGAAGAGTAAAAGAGAATGAGAAATATTATTGTGTGCTGAATACATTTTGTTTGTGCTTTTATTTATTTTTCTGGTTCATGACTTGATTGCACACGTTTTTCCTTATACATTCATTTAAACTGGAGCTATAAGGCCTCAAATACACAATTGTAGTCGGTGCTCTTTAATACGGTGCATCCTTATGATATTCTTGATATAATATGTAGCAATGTACTATATATGATTCCATTTAAAGATACAGGAAATACTAAAGTTCCAGTACAGCCTTTGTGGAAATTACATTCATCTCGGATGATTCTGCAGCATTCACATTGTTTAGTGATGGCCTTTGTAGGCTAGAAGAATGTTTGGAGTTTGGTATGGTGTTACTGTCCCAAGTATTAACCGAGTGTTTTAGTTGCCCAAACGTATGCAGACCTCAACCACTGCCTGCTAACCACTCACTGTTGGTTTCTTTGAACCCTGAAAGGTTCTTTTTCCAAATGTTAACCTTAATAAAGTAGTTTTAGATAACGAAACGTAGGTAGACCTTAACCACAGAGCTGGCCAATCCCAAACCAAATCAAAAGAGTTGTTTTGGAAGACACTGATAGAAATGGCAGCGCATTAATACGCAGTAAGTTACATGAAGAACACATTCAAGCACTCAAAGCACACACAGCAGCCTCCAACCTTCGTTTACACACGTGGAAAATGTGTTTGCATGCGTGTGTGTGTGAGAGAGAGAGAGAGAGAGAGAGAATCAAAGACTGTGCGACAGCCATTGAATGATAAATCTGAGATGAAATCAAAGTCTGGGTTTGACTGTCCCTCTGTGCTCAGCCTCACTCGTCTTCTCCGACTGAGAATATGAGAGGCTGTAAAGGTTTAACAGGCTCTCAAGGTAAACTATCCAAGATTATTGTAGGTTGGGTTTTTTAGCGTCAGTTTCCAATCTGTTGTTGTGATCGGATCAGCGCAGAGCATTCATAAACGTTCAGATTGAATGTGATGCTTATTTGAAGTTCAGTCACAGTGTTTGAACACGGGTGCGTGTGTGTGTGTGTGTGTGTGTGTGTGTGATGTTTGTACCTGTTGTGTCAACATATTGACAGAATATGCTCAGTCTGATTAGATCGCAGATTGTTCCATCGATTGACGATCAAAGCAAATTAATTACTGCAGATCCTCTGTGCGCTCTCAGTTGTCAAAGAGCTTAAATGCTTCTCTGTCCTTATGTAATGTGAAAACTTTAAGAAATGGGTTCACCTTGAAACTTTATTAATATGTAATCTGTTTGTCATTCGGATCTTTTATCATCATCGCGGCAAACAAAACGTTTTTTGTGGATGTTTTGTGTCATAACATGGATTCTGATTCTCTCTATCTTTCTGTTGCAAGCGCAGAAATTGAAGTCAAACTCAACTGTTGATGGTGTCTTCTGTGTGGTAAGTCTATTATGTAATAAAATTAATTTTATGAATTTAAACTCGATTCATGAGAAAATGTATCCAATGAATAACAAATGTTATTCTAGTCGAACAAAGAGCTTTCTACTTCCAGCGAAGCAGCTGGTCAGTTTAAGTAAACTACATAACTTTGAGTGGAGCACAATAAAATACTCGAAGATATTCATTTAACTAAAGGTTGGAATAGTTTCAAGGAATGGATCTCACCATCTGGGCAGCCATTGTTGACTGTTAAGCATGTTTCAACTCTTAGCAAGCTGATTATTGCAGTGCATTTGGATATTATGTATTGATGACATAGGGACACTTTGTCAAAAGTGCTACCAAAGAACCCCCCGGTAAGACTACCATTTGGGAAGAAATATCACAGCCTGTCAAAACCTGGATGTGTTGAGAGATGAACTCTAAAAACGATTCACCTTTACACCAACAAACAATTTCATTAAAGACTTTTAATTGCTCGAGCTATCAAATAATCACAAACTGTAATCCGACCTCGACGTTGGAAGTCTCTGACCTCCTGCTGACTGTGATTGCCGCGGCAATCCTTCCCGCCTCCTTTGTAAACTCCCGGTCTTTGTAGTTCCTTTGAGGCTTAAATGGAATTGTTGCTTATCTGGTGGCTTTTAAAGTTCACTGGAAATGTCATTGTACAATAATAAGGCACTGTTATGCACTGGACTGACATTTAATAGAGGCAGGGACAGGTCTGGAGGAGATGACCCAGCCGTTAGCTTGCAGCTTTATTAGCAAGCAAAAGACCGGTGGTGAAGCTCTACACACACACAGACTTACGCATGATGGCACACACACACACACACACACACACATAGGTCTTTGCTCTCCACTGTGGCATTTTAATTATGAGAACAACCTTTTGATTTTTTTGCTGTGTCATACAAGATGAATACGCTTAAGAGTTTTTAATAGGTGATATTATTGAATTAAACTTGAAGTATGCCACATCTTGCATGCATTAATTAAACTGCAACCTAATGTCCGCTGTATCTCCCGGTGAATATAAGATGCCGGTACCGGTAGAAAAAAAATCCAATGTGTGTGATGCATAAAAAAATTAAATAAATGAAAGACCTAAATACCCAAAACGTGACAACGGCTCTTGATGCTGGAAATGCTTGGCAGCATTTTATACCATTGTAGTTGGTTTTTTGGTGGTCATTTGTCAAGCTGTCTTGAAAAAGATCCCAGAGTCTGCTGTGGATGAGATCCAGAGGCACCTGCCACAGCTGATTCATGGAACTTTCTCATGCCACCATCTGGGCATTCGGACCAGCGACAACTGTGTGGAAACCAGTTGTCTCTGAATAGTCACATTGTCCAAGACTACGTGAGCTTAATCTTACAGAGGAAGAGGGAATTGATATACTAACCTTTGTATATTATCCAGATTAAGCATATGCTTTAAGGCTCACTGTTTTTCCTCATAAACTACATATATAGGAATATATTTGTGTGTGTGTTTGCACTGCAAAGGGGAGATAACTTCAAACTGATTTTTTGCTAATCCTGCCCTGCTTAGCTACAGTTTAGAATTAAATTGTGGTATATTTGCCCTCCAACGTTTGTCATAATTTTTGGAACAATGGGTTCCTGGTCTCAAAAACGAGTATACAACAGATGGCTCCTCTTTTTAGAAGGCAACAGTTGATTTTGCTGGTTGAAATGACTCTCACTGCTAGCTAGCCACCCAGCGTTGCATTCGTGATTTGGTCAGAACATCTGTCCCCAGCTAACTTTCTAATGTGTCCAGCTGACTCTGTTGTGCATTCAATGGCTAGAAACTGACAGCATGCTTAACTCTTTGCTGTAATGGTGCAAAAAAAGAAGAAAGGCTGAAGCTCATGTCCCGGGGTGAAAAGTCAGCATCCTCACGTTCATGTAGAAGACGTGAAAATCATTCTTATATTCAATGGAAGAGCCAGTTAGCTTTAGTGCAGTTCAACCCGCGGTGCGGTGCGTTTTGGCAGTTGATAACGCAGTAATCACACTGTGGTGCGGTCCAAAGCAACCGGTTTCCAAGCGACTGGTCATACAGTTCCATTGCAGTGAGAACATAATCTCCCCCCCACCCCACCCAATAGCAGGAAGTGAACCAAGATGCAGGGTGCCTGCGTGGGCATTTGTTTAGACACAGATAAATGGTCAACATGAGTGAAAGAGGACTGGGTCGAAGAGAACACACAGAATACACTAAGTAAAGTCCCCTCAGCAAATGTATTTTGTTATTCGGTCAGCTTTATTTGTGCTCTGTGATTCCGAACCAACTCTCTGTCTCTCCCCCAGGACCCCCAGACAGACGGTCAGAGTACGTCCAATGCCATCGTGGAGAACTCGGCTGTATCCACACGGACCGCGGGTCTGGCCTCTCTGTTGCCCCCGCTGCTCTGGCTGTGGTACTGTGGCCTGCTGGCGCTTTCCTCACCCGGCTTCTTGTAGCCTCGCCGCTTCACACCAACAAACTACAACGGACTGACAAACACACATTTGTATAAAAGAAAAAGCAAAACAAGAAATTATAATCTTTCTTCTCAGTAATACCTGTTTTACTCTTATTTCCCTCTGGATTCTCGCTCTCTTTTTAATTCCTACTATGTTTTTTTTATGAATTTTGTTGTTTTTTTGCATTGCAGCTGTGTGCTAAAATTGTAGTCTATATGTGTTAACTCAGTTTGGCTGTGTGTTCCCTTTGGGTTAGTTGTTAGTTAAGGGATTTAAGGCTTCCGTGTTGCTCTTTTGGGCAGAAATGAGAACATACTCCAGGACTACATTCCAATAAACCACAGTTGGTGGCTCCTGGAAAGGTGAACGCAGTGTAAAATAGCATTGATTTTTCAGAGTCGTCCCCCACGTCTGTTTGTGTGTTGAGGCTATTGGTGGGATCTTTTGCTCAAAAGTCACAGTCAGTTCAGTAATGGCTACATGTTATCACTTGGGCAGCCTTTTAGGTGTTATTCAGTCTCCTCTGTGCTTTATGTATGTTTTGATAATGACTTGATCTGGTATTTTACATTTTTATGAAAGGTCCACGTGAATATTTACCTGACAAAAAAAATGAAATGAATTTCAGGGTAAATACCAGTAACTGGAAACATCAGAGCAGTTAGAACATCTGCGCCCAAACCGTCTTTACTGAACACACGTTGCCGCTGGCAAAAGCACACAGGCAAAGACCCACAAACACACACCGCACACTTTCACACATTCAGACAAAAACACAGAAACAGAGACACACACTGCGCCCTGCTTTCTACTCCCTTTTTTTTTAAACAGCTGGATTGATACTCCGAGATCACAGGAGTGTAGGTCCCACGCTGCTGTGGATGGCTGAATCCACTCCACTCATCAGTGATTGTACATACTTGTAATTGTTCGAAGTCCGAGCCATGTTCAGTGTTTCTCTGTGGAAGGTGCCAGAGAAGCTGCTGCAGCTTTACCTGAATGATTTCTTTCTTCTTTTATTTTTGTGTACTTTGATTCACTGCGTCCACTAAAACGAGCTGTGGATAACATATTGTTGTGGAGTATATATTCAATGGTAACTCACAGCTCCATCGCGCCAAAGCTCAATGCCTCCATTTGTTTCTGTCAGTTCAGTGTTACGACTTTTTGCTTCAATTGTAAAACTGTCAACACGTGTTTGGGGAGGGAGTGATCTCTTGATATTGACCTTTTGCTAAGCCCCACTACTCCTTCTTACTCTCATTGCAACTGTGGATGTTCCAGGCTTGTTCTAACATAACTTGTAACCCCATCAAATCATGTAGTTAGCTGTGATATGCTCAGGCCCTCAGGCAGTTTGGGACGGACAATCCGTTCCAGGCCGAACCAGCCGCTGTTCATAGCATTTTATTTGTCAGTTTGTGATGTCTGTTACTTTATGGTCCTCATCCGTGGCATGGGCTAGCCTGGCCCGCCCAGCCGCAGGTGTCAGAAAGACATCTTAAAGTATGTTGTAGGTCTTCATCTACCGCAAATATTGTGTTTGTGTTGAAATCACAGCCAAAAAACAGCTTTTTCGGCATGACAAGCCTCTGCTTCTCTAAGTCTTGGGCTGAATTTCAGTCCCGGTACGTCCCTGGATATTCTCCTTGGCTGTTGAAGTAACTCTATTCTAATAATATTCAGCCAGGTGTGTTAACATTAGCAGCCAAGAAGTCATACTGTTTAATCTATTCTCATCACTTTTGCTCTTATTTCTGTTATTCTGGAAAGGGGGAAACAATGCTTGTTGGGTCCACACTATGGCTCGTTTTATTTGCCCCATGAAGCAATGTTGATTGGACGACAAAGCTGCTGTGACTAACAGTTGTTCAATTTCGACTGAGGAACCATCACTTGGGGGAGGGGTTCAGCAAACAAAAGCGTAGTTTGCAGCAAATGCGCAGCATGTGACGTAAATCGTTCAAGCGTTTTCGTAAATATACTCCCGAGAACTGCTGGGATTATTTTTTTAAAAGCCACAGCATCGTCATCACGTTCATTTCTCAGATGTAGACGCGTACAGCTGCTTTTCAGATGAAGGCCTATGGTTTTAGAATTGTCCTCACAGGAAATACACTTCCTTACAACACACGATCAAGACGTTTACATACATCACTGTGGCATGTTCAGCAAGTTACTTCAGCCATTTGCACACTGACGGCAGCATTTATGACACGCTGCTTGGGGTCATGTAGCTTCTCAAAAACATGATTAATGTGTAGTAGAACTGAAATGTTATTTACCGAGCATAAACATGGTATATGCACTGTATGTACTTGGCTGAAACTATAAATTGGACAAATAAATGTCTGATGATATTCTACTCCGGAGCATTGTGAGCTATTTTGACTTTCAGATACGACATAGAGTACATTGAATAAACCAGAACATTGTTTGTTTTTTTATGTGTATATTTCTTCCAGTATGTACATGATTATGGAATATTATTGCATCTGAGAAAGAGGATATCAATGTAACTCTCCTACTGTAGTTATATACAACTTTGTTTCCCAAGCATATTGTTTTGTACCATAGCCCCATTTATAATGTTGCTTAAATATAGTATTGAGTTGTGTTTTTTGGCTAAGATTTGAACTTATTTTTCTATCTTTTACTAATTTCTGCTGTTTTGAAGAGTTGAAGTTGACGAGGTGGACCGGGCACAGAGAGCTCATACTTAAACCGTTCAACTTTTGAAGACTTTTCAGTGCCGTTACCGTGATTCATTACGGTGACAATAACTACAGGTTGAGCAAGAAAGAAGACTGTCAATGCATGGTGATTGAGAAGGAAATAAATCAATGTTAAAGACAAATATATTCTATACCGTACCATTGAAGGCTTATTTTTTATGGTGTATTTGACCAGAGGTGGCAACAGTGAGCAAACATTTCCACGAATTGAATGTGTGAAGTTTGGAAGGAAAGTTGCTTATGAGCGGCTTCACGACAAAAACTGGGACTGGTTACATTTCTCAGAATTGTGTCTTACTTATTTGTGTCTGTTCATGTTTTGATTTGAATCCCAGTGTCATATCTTCATTGGAACAGGAATACGAGACAAAGTAAGGTTTATAGCGGTGGTTCAGTGCTCCACTGTTGTTTAAAGAGTTCCTCTGAGCACAGAAGGCCTCACGACTTGGGTCAGGTCCTCCTGATGTAAAGGTCCCAAGAAAAAAAAAGAAAAAAAGTTCAAGATGTTGAATATGTTTGCTGTCCATCTCCATCCCATCTGTTGTTACAAAATACCAAAAATGGCTTTTTGGAGATGCAGACTCCCTCAGCCATCCGGCATCATTAACTTCTTAGCTTGTGAAAATGTAAAATCTATTGTACAAAAATTATGATTAAAAACTGTTAAATCACCCAGACTGTCTGTACGTGGTGTTATTTCACAGAACAAAGACAAGAAGAAATCATCAGACAAAACTGGCAGAGGCCTGGGAATCACAGAGAGGTGACGTAATTAATTTGAAAGAAGGTTTTGAGGTGATCCCGAGGAGCCTGATAAAACCTCACCAGTTGATGTCGTTGACCTCAGGGTTACCAAGCTGAAAGGAACCGCGAATAGCAAAGAGAAGAGACCAGATAAAGAAAGAGTCATTGAAGTTTAGGACAACCTTTTCTTTTTTAACTTTGCCAAAGTGGCAGGTGAGGGAAGGGGTCGCATCGGGCTGGCAGAGCACTCCTCAGCGACACTTTATCCTCCAGTGCTGCTTGACCCGGACCACAATCTCTGAATCCAGGATCACCTGCAAACAACTTGGCTGATGATTCAATTCATGTTCAGTTACTTCATAAAACCCTTTTGAAACTTTTATTGTTCAAAGAACTGAAAAATGACATGTTGAGCTTCTAAACTTTGACATTATTTGAAGGAGTCATTGCAGCTAAAAAGTGACAGTTGTGGGAATGTTGAAATCAATCCTCATTCAACAAACAATGGTCATAAAAATGCTGTCAATTTTACCTACAGCTCCAAAGAATAGACCGACACACAGTAATGCCCATTAGTGACAGGCACAGTAGGTTGGGTATCTAAAGGCTTATTGGAAAGGCATATGCATTGTTGCAAAATGTGCGTTATTATGACTTTTGACACAATCAAGCAGGGGGTTGGGGGCCCCCTCAGGACCATGATGTGGCTCTGTCAGGGCCTGGTGGTGCAGGTTCGCACGCAGGCCTAGCTGTTGTTGATGTTGATCCACTGTCGGTATTCACGTTTCTTTGAAAGAAGCTGCACAGAACCATGGACTGACAGTGTAGACATGCTTGTATCATACCTGATATTTCCCATGACTGTACAAAAACCACAGTTAACGAATCTTACTAAACCCTAACGCTCCTCTCTACGTATACGAAACGGCTCCGCTGTAATTCAAACAGGAGACCACGAATAGTCGCAGAGCTTCAAAGTTATTCATTAAAAGCACTTTTCTTATAATTTCATGGAAAATGAGTTGGATGGAAAAGTGACGGCGTAAAGAGGCTGCTGGGCCCCCGGCTCTCATTTATGGCTCCACGTGTCATATTATGAGATGTTGACAGTCATTGACATAGTGGACATCTACCGACACATTTCTGTTATGGATGAATAAAATATGAATGTAAAACAGAAAAAGGGTGACCGGGAAATGGTCCGACGCCTTCACACCGTCGTCATTAAATGCCAGAAAATGAGTCTGAGATTTGAATGCAATTTCTAGTCGTAATTTTGATTACTCTTCCAACTCAGCCATTAGACTACTAACTCCACGTCCTCGAGCCCTCATACAGTGCACTATAATAGCCGTCATCGCAGTAGAACCACATTTGCTAAGGATGTATTTAGTTTGGGAAGTGGACAAAAATGCCACTTGATCACTTGTTGTAAGAGGCGGCACGAAGCCAGATCTGAGTCACTGTTCATTATAAGTACATACTTTTAAATTCAGAAGATTTACTTTGTCATCATAGTATAGTTTTCATCTGCTTTAACCAGTGTGTAGTCTTATGTTAAGTTTGGGCAAGCGCAACTTTATTTAAGTATTCCATCTCATAAACAAAGGGAAACTAAACTCGTTTTTTTTTCATTTTATATTACATAAAAAATGATTGCATGTTACAGCAAAAACATTTTTTTAACAGGGACCCTATTTTCCCATGTTTCAGTGTTCTGACTGGTGACATGATCATCATTTTTAAAATCGGTCCAGTATTGAGGGAGAACGCTGTGACCTGCCACCGCTGAATTATTAAATTAAATTAATTAATTATGGAAAGGAATACATTGAAAATCTTTGAGTTTTTGACAGTTGATCACACTAAACAAGCAAGTTTAAGGGGTCACCTTAGACTTAAGGAACTTCAGATTCAGGAGAAAGAAAAGGGTTGATTATATATCAGTGGATTGAAGGGAAGTTAAAATTAACATTAATTAATTAACCATCCACCTATACTGTTTTTCAGATAAAATGTCCACAAATGTAAATCTCCCTTTTTTCCTGGTGACTTTCCTGTCACGCAGACTCAAACAGCACATGCTCTGAGGGGCGCTGCCCTCAACCCGCTGTAACATAAAGCACATAGCGTCACACAAATACATCACACAACCCTGGAATTAAACCCCCGTGGCTTCGAAGCAGAACTGTAAAGACAGCTATTAATATTACATTCGGTAAATGTGGGCAATTGGATTTTTGATAGTAGGCGGCATTTCACATGCAGAGATGGAGTTTATTAGGAGCCATTAATGTCATATTGTCTTACTGTGGAATGGAGTCAGTGGATATAAGCACACGATGTGGGCTGTCACGGAAGTTGTGGAGCTCGGTCAGGTGCAAGAATAATGGAGTGCCTTGAGAAGAAGAAGGAATGGCAGTTGGTCAAACCTCTAAATCACGTCGTTTTTGAAACTGCCATGAATGAGCTTCCTCTCACCATGACTCAAACTAACATCTCCTCCCTCGTCATTTTAGTCAAGGATTGACTTCTCAAAGATCATTTGGACCGCTTTCCTAATCATTGATGTTATTGTTGTTTTATTGTAGTAAAGTCTAGATTTGCTTTATTCATTCTTGCTGCCAGATACAGACAAGGCTATAATTTCTATTCATGATTTTGGAAACTTTAGATATTACGTCTGTTTGTACCCCATTTTTACAACATTCTTGAATCAAGTTGAATTCTATTGGAAGCATATTTACTGGCCTGCTATTCCTTGTTGTAAAAAGGAAGAACGTCTTTAATTGTCACTTGACATGAGCTTATTTGTGGATAGATAACTTAAGACATGCATGGAGACCATCCCAGTGAGAAGAAGATGGGGATGGCTAGGACATGTGTTGAGAAAATATCCTGCTGATATTACAAGAACAGCCTTACATTGGACACCAGAAGGGAAAAGAAAAAGAGGCCGACCAAGAAACACATGGAGGAGAACTGTGGAGAAGGAGGTGCAGAGCCTAAACCACTCATGGGGCACGGTCCAGCGACTCGCCCAGGACAGACAGGAGTGGGAGACTTTTGTTGCTGCCCTACATGCCAAGAGGCATGAAGGGAAATGATGACGATGAACTTAAGACATTTAATGAAGAGGTGGTCGATTCACAGTTGCTGATTTGATGCTCAGCTTTAATTTTCTTTGTGTTTTAAATGATACGGAGGCCACACAGATTGTGCTGATATTGTCCATGTGGCCCTGTTGTGAGGATGTGTAGTTGTAATCTAATGAGCACCTCGACTTCAAGATTCTTCAGGACAGGTGATACATATGAATAATAACCAGAATAAAACTGAACCAAGCTCATCATTAGAATTGACTCTCATGCTGCAGTCTCATCTGCTCACGCTCATAACAAGGATATTATGTTTGGATACTTTCTTTTATTTTTATTTTTTGTAGTTTGTCGATACCAAAGCTCTATTCATTTAACAGACAGTTTATAAGAAGAGATCATAAAACTTCACATAAACACGTTGGGTCTCTTGACACCAGCATGAATTAAAGTCTTTTAATGTATCACAGAGTAGATTCATGTCACTATGACAAATAGTTTATGAATACTAATCAATGTGTTTGTCGTAATCATCTTTGTCAGTCATCGTTTAATTATGCTGGTTGTTTACAACTCTAATGACTGAACTTTTTGTTTCTTTCAGCATTCTGTTGTAACAGACAGTGATGGTGTTAGTCATTTGGTCAAGGGATTTATAAACATTGATATGTTTCCTGAAGACAGATTATATTCTTGTATAAATAGTGGAGTAAAATAAATAGCAGGTATACTAATCTTTGAGTACAGAGTACCATAATGTTTTTCCCCTATCCTGGTTGATCTTAATAACATAACTCTTTGAAAGGGAGGAAAAAATACATGGTTTCATTAAAAAAAAGAGTTAATAAATAAGAGAATACATAAGGAGTCCCCCACATACCTTTTGACAAACTCCAAACCTCTTTTCTAAAGTGTTTTTCTTTGAGCGATGGCTTCTTTCTGGCCACTCTTCCATAAAGCTCAGCTCTGTGTGCACGGCTGTAAGTGGTCCGATGGACGGACGCCCTAATCTGTGGAGCCTTCCAGTCCTTCAAGGTTATCGTTGGTCTGTTTATGCCGTGAGTTTTGATGCTCTCTTAGTTTGTTGTGGTTCCATATTCTTTCATTTTTGTAATACTGTATTCAACACTGCTCCGTTATATAATGTGAGTGCACACAGGTGGACTTTAAGATATTTATCTTAAATCATATTTACTTCTGGAGATAATTGGCAGCACCGGATCTTATTTATAGGTTTCACAGGAAGGTTCTTTTTAAAATGAATTAATTCATTTTGTTAATTATACTTCACCAATTTTGACTATTAAGTATAAGTCCATTACATACAATCAGAATAAATGTCCACTTTGATTCCATGTCGTAATGCAACAAAATAGGAAAAACACCAAGAAAGCTTTTGCAAGGCAAAGATGGTAAAGATGTAAATAAAGGTGCTTTAAAATAAAACAACAAAACACACAACTTTGAATCTAAATATCTCCCTCAGTGTGAGCTTTAGTGGAAGACTTCAATGTTTGAACAGTAAAGACATTTATCTTTTTTTTTTTTTCCAGAACTAAATCTAGTCGGTAAATTAACTCTCATATTCTTTTACAAGAAGGCTTTTAAAACCTTCGATCGGTGAATAACAGAAAATCCATCTGCCACAGAGCTACAGTGAAGTATGAATAGATATAATAGGATGGAACACAGATTACAGTGTGACACAAAATGTTTCCTCATGATTGGAAACATCACTGTGACATGATGCGCGCATGATGCCTCTGCGGTTACTGCTCACATAATCAATCCGATGCAGCGTGTCAATGAATAGCTTCACTCCTCTTTCATCCTTCACATCTTTGCACTTTGTACGTTGCATAAAAAAAAAAGGGCCCTCTTTGTTAGGCCAGAAGGCCATTCATGACAGAGCAATGCTGGGATTGAATGGAGGGCGGTGCTGACAGGGGCGACATTCTTCACAGCATCATAGGGCTGGCTGACTGGTTGGTGGTTTGGTTGAATGTGTGAATATGTTTGTGTGTGTGTGTGTGTGTGTAAGGAGGTGGAGGACAGCAGTGTGCTTTGTAATCCTGTACCAGCCTCCCGGCTGACTCTGCCACTCATCCTCAGACGGCGGCCCAAATTACCCGCCGCCATTGGTGCATAATGTCATCAGGATTGAGTCCTGGATGGGGCATCAATCACAAGAATGTGGCTTTGCTGACCATGAGGCTTCCACAAGAGGGGGGTGAGAAAAGAGGGAAGACAAAAGGGGTGAGAGAGCGGGGAATGAATCGGCTAGAGATGGAAAGATACTGTGAGCAGACAGTATGTCGAAAAAAGTCATAAAAAAGTCATAGTTTAGTATGTCGAAAAAAAGTCATACCTCATTGTGCTATAATATAGTCTACTGTAAGATTCTTCTTCTTCAACCCGGTGTCCCAGGTTTGACCCCCGTTACAGCAAGTTGATTACATGCATTTTTACAAAGATGACAAAGTCAACACGCTGTTATTCTTTGTATTCTTTTGTGTAAAGTACGCTGAAAACAGTCATACAAAGTCATAGTATAGTATGTCATAATAATATCATTATACAGGGATGCGCTGCAGGTCAGAGTTTGACCTGCTAGATGTTTCTAGTGGACAAAAAGAATAGAACATTTTAATATATATTATTTATATGTTTGCAGATTGTTTTTTCTTTGTTCTCGAGTATCTTTGCCTGGATGTGCACATTCTCGGTCTCTCTTCAAACGCTATGAGCTTGACATTATTCCTTGGATAGGAACCGAATGCTCCTCAGATCGTTACGTATCTTTGCATATCATTTGTTGGAGACAGAGCTCGTGTGTTTTGCACATACAGGAACATGTGGGACCCAAGTTTCCATTTCAACTGGTTACATGACATTCTGCCTCTACTGAGTTGAAGTTACACGGGGATGTTTTGGTGAACCCTTAACATCTGTTTTACTGTCATGAATTTGACAAGGCGCCCTCCTCTTCCTTCCCTCTTTGTGTAATTGCAAGTGTTTTGTGTGTTCAGGTATTGAGCTTCTTATATTGACTTTACTCTAAAAACATAACCGCCCCTTTCATCCGCAGAACTGGTTTAAAACATCTTGGATCAGGATAAAAGGGAAAGTGCACCACTTCCTGCTGCCTCTGATGTGCAGGTATTGAGCTGAGCGGAGATGCCAGCAGCCCACTTAATGCTAAATACTGCAGTCTTTTATCTTGAGAAAAAATACAGTGAGCTCAGAGTGTAGAAGGGCGCACTTGTCTCCTCCTGGTCACTAATGGTGGTGACTGTAGCAGCATTGGCATCACTTAATGGTCTGAAAGGCCTTTCAAGTTCCAAATTAGACTTCAAAGAAATGAGTCAAAGGCAAAAGTCAGATAAACAGGGTGTGGAAACAGCCTTCAGTGGTATTCACGCCTTTGTTGACACAGATTGTGAAGATTAAAGTTGATTAGGGACATAGTGAATGTCAAACACAACTCAATTAAAGGTAATGGGCTGTATTTTAACACGTTCGGTTTATTTTAAATAATTTCCATACTGAATGAAAAAAAAAAGAAGAAAATCAGCTGAGTGAGCAGTGTGATACTAACCTTGGTTTCAAGAGTATTCTAAAGTAAAATAAGCCATGTGCAAGTGATTAGTGACATGGAAGCATTATATCCAGCTGTTATTTACCACGACATCGCCGATTGTGAACGATTTTGAAATGCAGCTCGACAGTAGAGCACGACAGCCACTAGATCCTCTGCTGCTGTTCCTTGGAAACAATGTATGTCGGTGTTTTCTTTTTGCGATTGTTGTCTAATTCTTGGAAGATGTTGAGATCACCTCTGGAATATATCCCCCACTGCTTCATGACTAAGGATACAGCTGCTTTGTGCTTTAAAACGGACCAAAGCTTCTCAGGTAAGCAATACAGACATGCAACGAATGGATTATTCTATATGTATATCTATAAGCTGTGTCCTTATGTGGCAACACAATTTTGACAAACCAGTTTTGCCATTCTTAGGTTCACTAAGACGTTGGCACGGATGTAATTCTGTACCATACATCACATGTTGACGGTATCAATTAGTCGTGACAGAACTGTGACCACTGAGATGCTGCGTAATAATGTAAAATGTAAATGACGTCATTCTGGCTCAGTACTGTTTCATTCTGTTTGCCCATTGACATTGCTGAGCCAGGATCTATGTAACTCCATCAGCAGTGTTGGATGGCAGAGTCTATAGTGTTGGCTGAGCTTGTTATTTGACCCTATTGACATCCCGAGAACACCGATCAATACAACACCAGAGGTAAGAACACACAGAGTATATCGGATCAAATTACCATCCAAAAAGGCATCAAAATGTTTTAATTGTAAATGTACAGGTTTATGCTCATATGGATACAAACGGTGTGGTGAGCTGCCCTTTGTCTCGACAACAAACTGGTGCAAAAAGTACATGAAAACAAAATGCCTGAATGAACACAATCAGCCTCAATATATAGACAGGACATGTGCGTGAAGACATCCACTACTGTTCAAAAGTTTGGAATCAGCTGTTATATTGAGTTTTCCTTCTTTAAATCAATGATGGCACTAAATGTCGTGTGTACATTTGAAATAGTTTTATTTCGTCCCAGTGTTTTCAATCCAAAGAGCGTGACTCTCGGCCACTATTGAACCACAACGGTACAATTGGCCTCTCAGTATTTTTGGAAAGCTGTTTTTCTTTTGGCCCACTGCAGGCTAGTCAGTGATTAGATTGAATCGGTTTTAATTTTGTCAGTCCATCGTATGTTCATCTGATATTCTGTGATCCAGTTCCAATAATGCTAATCCTAGACTAACCTTCTATTTCTTGTCAAGTTTCAGTTTAATGAATAGCTTTGACAAAGCAACCCAAGTGTTAATACCAGCTTGTTATAGGCTGCATTATTGTGCACTTGACACTGAAACACACACTTTGATGCTACGCTTCCAATTTATTTGACCAGTGACTGGTGATTTCATCTGTTCTTATTCAGATATTGCTCAGAGGGATCTTTGTCTCTTTGTCTGGTTGAACCATTGTACAGCATTGTGTTGTACAAAACAAAGCCTTCATACAAAGTAACATCTAGTTGTAAAGAAGACTTTCTCAATGAATGAAAGACCATTGAGAACTACAGTGAGGTCCTCTCAGGCATCTGATTGTACCCAATCAGACTGTAGTGGCAGGCGATTCCAAACTTTTCAATGTGTGTATGTGCAGTTGATAAAAAGCGACTTTACAATATTTAATGAAGGTATTAACACAACTGGTGAAGGGAAAGAAAAAAACATTTGACATCACACAAAATTGCTATGATATACATAATATATATATATATATCTATAATATTTGGAAATGAAAAGACACTGAGGGTACAAGCAAAAAAGTAAATACTGCACAGACGTTCTTTGTAATATCTATTGTTTAATCTTCCTGTTTAAAAAAACAAAAAACCTTAGTGCATTTGTTAAATTATCGTTTAACTGTAATTTGCATAATCTATAAATATTACATAAGGAGATATGTTACAGAAAAGTTTGTATCACAAGTAAACGGGCATGAAATGCAGGTCATGAGAACAGAAGTATAGTGTATCTTCACAGTAATATCTGAATACCATCAGTAGTATGTGTTTGATGATACCGACCTTGAGGTTACATTGCAGCCCAGAATAAACATTTGGATGATTACTTGCATAATATTATCCCACAGAGGGTCCTAATGTACTGGTGAAGCATTTCACTTATAGTGCATATACAGACATGTGTAAGGCCCACAGCTACAGATAATGGACCATTTCCCATTACAGAGGACCTGAGCAGATATCAAAACTTCAAATGTTGGTGCAGGGAAAAACAAAATTGACATATATTTCATAAAGGACAAATGTCAATAGTTACATCCAATGATCTTCGTTCTTTAACATCTCAACAGTAGTCGTCTTTAAAGTTCCCAGAGGATACTTTCTCCTCAAGCAAATCCTTGTCGCAGAACACCACCCACTACAGTGTTTGATCAAGTTAGGTCCATGTTGTTCTTTCCAGCATTGCTCATGAGTCTGAGTGGGTTTGTAAGTCAGGAGGACTTCATTTCAACTCAGTTCATTTCAGCTCAATATCTTTCACAGGAGCTCGAAGCCATTTCATTTGTTTTAATGGTGTAAAACAAAGTGTTTTCCTCTCTCAGTATGGCAGATTGCATGACAGACAAGTAGAGCCCTGGAGATAAAGAGCCACATATGGCATGGAACTGGAAAAGCCCGCCAGCAGTCATATTAAATGTCTGACCAAAGCTGTGGTGGAAAAACGCATTTTCGCTGTCAATCTGCAGCTGTCCAGTTCTTGGTTTCCTGGCTCATCATGACCAACATATACACACAAGAGACTAGAAGAGCATGTTGAGGGACGAGTGCCGCTTTTCCCTGTGTTGATGCCTGCTGACCAGCCACTATCAAATACCATCCAAACCCAATTTTTGCCGGCTTTGCCTTTGTTTACAATGTGTCCCTTAGTCTAACGTCCATGAGAATATCCCCTGGGGTCCCGATGGTACCTAGTTGATGGAATACAGTTCATACACAGGTCCCTTGGTGGTGCACAGTGTGTTTGCGGTGCTTCAGACCCAGGCCTCTTTCTTTGAAGTCCATTACTCGCTGTTGTGATGTGTCTACCAGAGCGCTGGCTATAGCAATACCTAGAAGCCCAATGAGAAAAGAGAGTTAATAGAGAATTATATAACATGTTGCTTACATTTTATATCATTGTATTATATATGTGGCTTGATGATGGCTGATGATAATCCATGTTATTTGGTCAATAAATGTCCTATCCCTAGGTTTTCTGAAGTTCCACTCTCCACTCTAGAGGTAAATGTGGAGTTCCACAAGGTTCTATTGTGGGTCTCCTCTTGTTTTTCTATGTTTCCTCATTACAGTATTAAATGAGGGATCTGCTTTAACGGGAAAAACTTCCCACCCCGCATAAATGTAAAATATTTAATAGATATATGAATACTTTAAGATTTGGAAATATAAATGACAATGGAACCTTAAAGCTAAATACAGCTTACCACATCTGGTAAAATGGGCCCCATTCTGTTTTGTTTAAAATTGTAACATTATTTGTAGACATGTCAAAGAAATGTGTATGTGTATGTATATATATATATATGCATACAATGAGAATAGAGCAGAAAAAAGCAAAGATAGCTTCTGCTGATGTGACGGGTGGAGACACATGTCATCCTACCAGTAGGCATCTCATAACATCCAGAAAACATTTTATCTACATCTCTCCAGCTCGTGTTGTCGGGCTTCAGCAGAGAGCTTTACACTGAGTTCACTGAAGTGTAACTCCCACTATCCTGCCTCTTTCGCTTTCTTACCCTTTCTCCCCCTCACCATCCAGCAGGATGCCTTACCTCTCAAAACAACTTCTGCATCTGATTCTTGACTCTCGCTCTCCACAGCAGGGCTTACAGAGAGCAGGCCAGCTGCACCAAGGCATCAGATACCTCGCAGCATTGTGCTACCTTGGCAGTAGCTGCTGTTGTTAATGGCTGTTGTTAATGTGGATTTAGAGTCATGGCAGCTCTTGTGAGTGCAGCTAGTCCTGTCTTCCCCTCCTGACAACCGTGGGCTTGACAATACATGGTCATTATGACAAGAGCTCAATCTGCCAGGATGCAGGAGCCAAATGAACAAAACAGGCAAACAGAGGAGGGAATCTGTTGTGCTCTTGATATGATTTGGATGCAGGATGTTTTCAGCATTTCACACTCAAGTGATTCTTGGGATTTTTTTAGTGGACGAAAGTGAAAAGCCGATTATCCAGTTGCTCAGTGTGTGCCTTGTGTGTAAACTTGACTCTGCAGGTTTATGTATGTGTGCACGCACATGTGCACTTACAGTACATATTTTGCAGTTCTGATACAGCAAGCAATACAGAGCAATATGGCAGACAACAGTTATGTACTCTCTCATCGACTAGCAACAGCTGGGCTTTTGAAATTTGGCTCATCATGGTTGTTGTTTCACTTTGGCACTTTGGTTTGTTTTGTCTACCACAGACAATGCTTACATTTAGTTTTTGTTGCTATGGGAAGTTGTGGTTTGGTCCCATGTCTGTATATTTCAGGAGTAAACACACCTCCATAAGAGTTTGTGAGGTTGCCACTTTACTTTCAGGCCACTTCAATACAGTGCCATTAGGGTGTTTGGTTTTTAATTGTGTTATGACTATTTATAAAGCTGATAATTGAAGTACTTGATGAAGATTGGCTAAGAGATGAACAGGATAGTGGAAGAAGATAAATAAGAAAGGAGACTAGCTGAAATTACAACTATTAAAAAGCTGTTAAGACAGACAAACATACTTTGTCGTCCATTTGCTGTTTTCAAGCTACGTAGCCTACGTTGACATTCAACGAATGCACAAAGAAATACAAAGATGCTTGCGACCTTATTGAAATTATTATTAAGTTGAGACTGTTTCATAAGGCGAAACTTTCTCACACCAACTATAAATAAACATAAGATACGATGCTTATTGTTTTACAGTATTTTGTTATTGTTCTTTTAAATACTTTTTTCAAGTATGTTATGTATGCAGCGTTTTAAAAGAATATAAAAAGCCCAAAAAGAAAAAAAAAAACATGCCACTGATTAAACCTCAAATTATGTTCTTAGTGGTCGGTGGAAAAAAGCACTGCTGTTTCAGTTGTATAATTAAACAACTTTAAACTTCCATTATATAATCCAAACTGTTCAATAGTTAGAAGGAAAGGCAGGGGGACTTATGATGAGAAGAAAAGACAAACGAGAAGAGGAAAGGTTTAGTAAATGATTCACCTTCATGTAAAAGGAGAGGAAGTGGAATAAGACAAGGGACAGGTGAGGGACGGAAACAACATTTCAGACATTATCTAACTTAAGCTGCTCCGATCAGACAGACAGCTGTCTGTGAACTTGAGGCCAAGACAAATGCAACAGGAATGCCACCAGCTATTTCACATCAAAAAATCACCTCCACAAGACATCAAATGAATGGCCCATCTGCCTGAGCGTGGTGTGCAGGCAGCATGATTTTCAGTCGTACACACCTCTCTACCGCGTCTACGATAACGATGTACAAGCTGCGGCTCGTAGCTGTCACGAATTTCGTTACATTTTTTCTCTTAATTTGATGCTATTTGGTGTTTATTACTGGAGCACCTGTGGCATGTGACATTCAACATGGGAGAAGGTGCAGCAGGCCTCGAGACGATCACCGTCCGCGGCCAACCGCCTGGCTAGATCCTTGAACCCTGAAGGTATAAAACACCAGTACTCATATCATGACCAGTTCCAATGAAAGACTGACCGGGAAAGTTAAAGTAGACACTTATTAATTTGGGACCTGACATCTGAATATTCGTCCATCAAAATAGCTTTTACCTTTGACAAATTGCCATCGTAATTGTGTTGATGTTTCCGGGTGAACACGCACATCTCCATTTGCAAAATGAAATTGGTCAAAAGTAATCAAATTATACTGCAGGTGAGTGCAAGTGCTCATTTGCTGCCGTGGCGACCGGCCGCGTTGATGTGATTGTTTTGTGAGGCGACGCATCATTAACACCCCCTCACACAACGATCCTCCCCTCCTCCTGATAGACTAACGGGGTCATTAGCAAGGGACAGCATTCCTCAGAAAACACATATTGGCACATGTCTGATGTCCAAAACTGGGACTGCAGCTGGAAAACATCTGTGTCGGGAGGAGCCCTCTTGCTAACCCGGTGACAAACCTCACAGCCAGGCACTCCTCTCCTTCTAAACATCAAAGCCTGGCTTCTGAGTTCGTGCTCGCCCTCAATCAAGGCACCAGGGACGGCCGCCTGCTTAGGATCCAGTATAATAGTAAACAGCATCGTCTGTTTCTCGAAGCGAAAGAAAATCAAATTCAGTCAAACAGTAACACATTGCTGTATTCAAATATTTATGCATCTGTGAGGCACTGATTTCAGGTTTTAAAAGACCAGCAAACATGACGCACAACTACGACTGCTTTGATGTACGCATGTGAGATTGAGGTTTGATCCCGAGTAACTAGGATGCCTTTCATTAATAGTACATGCCAGTGCTTGGCAGAGCCTTTCCTTTCTTGTTTGAATAATGCAAGATGAAAAATATCTCCAAATTACCTGAAATTCATATTTCAATGTCTCTATAAAGATATGTAGGGCAACACAATGGTGGAAGGATATACCCAAAAAGTTGAGGCAGATGCTTTGTAGTCCTAAAAAGAGGTTCAAAAGTTGGGATTTATTTGGCAACATCATTTAAATAAAACAGGACGCATCTGCGATACAACAGTCCTCATTAGGGTTCTGACCATGCCTTTACTTCTCTTTCCTGAATATTTGTATGCATCTGATCCAATTTGTCAGTCAGAACATGTGTTGTTTTACTTATCCTTAGAATATTTAAAACTGTTCATTCAATCATTTTAACAGCAGCTTTTGCTTTGTTGAATGGCAGCTCTAATATGGGAACAAAACAGGCGAAACAACAGGTAAGGTGAGGACAGTGACTTGATATGACCAGACCTTCATGTCCATAAAAATGAATAAATGAGCTGTCAGAGTAAATACCACCGAGTATTGGACTAAAAGTCAACAAGCAGACGGATGAAGGAGTGGGGGTCGACAGGGAGAGCGCATCCCAGTGGGGCGGATGGTTCCAAAGACAGAGAGGATCAAAGTATCGGAGATCCATTCCGGGTCAATGGAGCTCGGTTTCCGAGCGATGCCCTCCGATTCCTGTCAAGCAGCTATCCAGTCAGACACCCAGTGGGAGACAGTGGGACACAGGGGGGGAGGGTGTGAGGAGGGCCATGCAGAGAGAAGAAAAGCCACTGGTGCTCCAGCAACGCTCACGGGCCAGTAGTCACCGAGTGTTGAGAGAAATACCTAACACTTCCAACAACTCCAAAGCTATCTTAATAACATGCAGCTGGTTAATAACCAGTAATGCCCAAATAAGGAGAGGGAACTTTTGGGGTTTTGTTTATCATAACAGTAGCAACAGTAAACCTGGGAACCACAAAGGACAGTGATCAATGCCTACTGCTTAAAGGGTTCTCTCTTTTCTTTCTATTTCTACTCGTAAAACTAGAAACAGTGTTGATCAAGCTATAACATCTGAGATAAATATGACGGATTTCTGACCTTCTTCACTTAGCTTTTTTTTTAAGCAGAAGATAAGTATGCTGTCTTTGTTTGCCAAGCAATTACAGAGCAAAATAAAGCCAGCAGGTAACTTCATTAATCCAAGTGTTGTCTCAGACTGGTTTTCATAGCGGTGTCCTTTATGTTTTTAATGCGAATGACCAAAATCTATTTTCTGTTCAGGGATAATAAATTAGACTTTTTCTCCATTTAGAAAGAGGGCCAAAGTGAGAGTGATACAGCACAAAGGCTGAAGATGCTTTGTCAGCACTGAGAGAGAGAAGAGAGAAGTGTAGAGAGAATAGAAGGCAACAAAGACTAAAAGAAACAAAGCTGAACCAGAAGAACTACACACAGACGCCCTGTCAACATATGCCTGTAACATGCATAGTGTCTTTTCAAAATAAGCTTCCTTCTTCACAGGAAGTTAAGGTTACAACACCACCAAGTTAGTTTTAGGAAAAGAGCGTGGTTTAGGTTGACATCATGTGACTTCCAAGTGACCAAAACACCATAAGAAGCACATGGGGGAGCTGAAACCAACACACAAACATCATTTTAGGTCAGAAGCATCAATGCCATGGTGAATTATTTCCTGGTGCTTAGTTATGCAAGCTTGTCATATACGTTTCAGTCGTGTTGCAGTCAAGACCACTTAAACCAAGACCAGAGTCTATCGAGACCATGTCAAGACCAAGAACAAGGCCAAGGCAGGACGAGACAGGATCAAGACCAAGACCAGACCAGACCAGTGCGAGAACCCACACTGCATGACACACTTGTGATAAAATGTGGAACATGCATGTGAGAAACGTCTTGATAAAATAATCAAAAGTAATTGCTGAGGTGAATTTGATGTGTGGGGAGTTTTCTCTGAGCAATCACAGTAATAATGTTATGATGTTAATAATGTTAACATATATATACATATATGTATGTATGTATTTATAAAAATCATGCAACAATTGAATGTAATTTTCACTACATGAAGAAATGGAAAGACAGAGAGATTGTAAAGGACTAGAAGGGAGAGGAGAATTGAGGATGCAAAGGAAAGGGAGAGAAGAGGGAGGATTATATGTTCTTCCTATGTCTGAGGATTTATCAAAGCATATTGCTGCAGCAATGTGAAAATCTGGTTTTATGGGTGAGGGGGCGTCGACATGAACTCTTACTACTTACTGCACTTAATTAGCAACTCCTCCAATCACTCAACTACGTCTCCGTCTGTATCTCTCCAACTTTTTACCTGTTTTCACTTTCAGTATTTTTAAGAACTTACATCTCTTCTATCGAACCTCTCAGCCTTTTAATACCCCCTCTCTCACGCTGCTCTTTCTATTTTTACTCACAAAGACTTCTTACAGTACCTGTAGTCTCTTCCTCTTTCTACACCTCTCGCTCGCTCTCAGATATTCCCGGCACTATCTCTGGTGCTGAATAGGCGGATTAGCGCAGGAAAAAAAGGCGGCTGCGAATACCGCTGCGCCTCCGTCTCTATTGACCCACCATCTAAGCTTGAGAGAGAGAGAAAGAGCAGCTGAGAATGAAATGTAACCCACTGTCTTTCTCTTTCTCTTATTCCTCAACAATTCCACGGCACCAAATTGAGAATATGTGCAGCCTGGTAAACCCATTAACCGCTGATTGAGCCCCATTTTATTTGAGGCACTAAAATATGAAACAACTGCAGCTGTGCGAGGCACAGCCTAACGTGGTAAGTTTGACAGGAGACAGTTTGTGGAGATGGAAGACTGGTGACTGCAGCCACCCTTTTTTTCCATCCCTCCCTCCCTCTGTTTCACCAGTCCTGACTGTCAGTCCCGTTCTCCTGCTTTGTCCATCATGTCAGGCCACAGTGACTTTGAATCCGTCAAACAGTCACTCAGTGGTCAAGCTGTTCCTCCTGTGCGGGTCGCTCTCGCGAGGCAGGCACAACGTGTGACTCGTCCACTGCAATTTGTCTGACAACAGCTGTCAGCCACACTAACTGCAGCCGGTCGCCCCTATTCACAGGCTTTAAAAACACAGCGATACATGTGCTACGTGAGTGTGTTTCCATCTCGCTAGATCAGAGCGAAGAAAAAGAAAAAAGTCATACATGAGCTAAGAGACTTCGTCTACTTCTGCAGCTTGTAATCTCATCACACAGACTAGCCAGTGGAGAGAGAGAGGAACGCAGAGTGTGAAACCCAACACTTGGCTAATAAAAGAAATGCTCATCATCGATGCTATTTCCAAACACGTAATGCAGTAAAAGTGTCCTTAGGATATGCAGTTCCTCCAGTGTTTCCTGCTTCAGCCCTGGGATCTCCTCCCATTTGGATGCATCTGGAAAACCTCCATAAGAAAAACCTGCTCAAAAGCAAAAGCCACTAAATCTGAAGACTTTCAACATGAGAACGCACCGGTTGCCTCTTCACCCTGTCCCTAAGGCTGAACCCAGCCCCCCTGCGAACGAAAGTCAATTCGGACACTTGCAGTCTCATTGTTTTGGTCACTACCTAAAGCTCATGGCCGTATGTGAGGGTTAGAACACAGCTTTACTGGTAAATGGAGAGCTTTCAGGCTCATTGTTACACACAACACCCACATTACTGCTGGAGTTTCACCAATCTGCCTGTCGATCTTGTGCTCCATCTACAGCCTACAGACTCGCTGTCAGTCAGTCAAACTAGCGTTGCCTCTTGGACAGCAGAACACCTACACCATGACCACAACCTGCAGTTCTGTTTGACATCAGGTCAAACGTACCCGCTGTGTTGTGTAGCATCACATCGTTTGTTGCCATAACTGGAGGACATGCAGGATGCACTGCAAAGGTACGGAGGCTGAAATGTGTCAGTCCCGTGAGTGAATTTGATTAACTCACTTTTTGTGGAGTGTGGCTATTGAAAAGTAAGACAGTGACTCAATGCAGCTGACACACGTCACTCCACTGCTACGGGTTTACACAGAAAACAATAGGCCTGGGTGATCTGATGCGAGTTGCCATCCATGCGATAAGGTATCTACAAGTTTTGAGAACCTCCATATCACTGATTGTGACACCAGAAATGAATCTGAGTGTGGCCGCTTTGAAGGATTTCACATCGGTGGAGGAGGAGCACAAACTCGTCACCAAAACAGACCCTTTGATAACGCAATACCTCTCTCTTGTATTAGTATTAGAATGATACAGAGAGAGGAAAAGTACAAACAAGACAGAGTGAGGAATATGGGTTAAGAAACTGGCAGCTGAGAAACTATAAATTGCAGTCTTTTTTTCTCCTCTTCTGAAACCAACATGGGTGTCTTCTCTTCTCCTCCCTCTTACGTATAAAGGGTCAGTTATTGGTAACAGCTCAGGGGAGACGAGAAAAGAAGGAGAAGAAGAAAACAGCGAGAAGAAAAAGAAGACAGTGCGAGGGAGGGTGAGCTAAAAAAAGGCTCTCTCATTGAGGATTCCTCTTGAAGTGTCTCCCATTGAGGGTGGGCGGAGCTAGCCTGCAGTAACTTCACGTTCGTACATGCTAACATCAATGGAGGACTGCTGTCTGACCCTATGGAGATTGTTCTCTGGGGAGCAGGGGTGGGAGGATAGAGGGAGGAGAGGAGCCAGACTGGGGACTGATGATGGGAGGGCGATTTCTGTTTTTTATGAAGTCCAACACTTTTATCGTCTCCTTGGTGTATCATGTGTGGTTACGTGTTCACTACACAAATACACAAGTAGACACAACCATTGACTTAAGGTTTCAAACACTGGTAACAACAACAGCTATTTCATTGATTTGATGAGAAAAACAACAGAAGATCCTGGACGTCCCCCAGAGAGCAGCCCGCCTAGAACTGACAAGCCTCTTATTGGCACTAATTTCCTGAAAATCTGTCTACTGCTGCTGCTGTGATGACCTAATGTCCAAACAACAGGCAGCAGAAGGTGGTGAATAGAAGAAAAAAACACCAGAGCACTCTGGACACTGCCTTTAAGCAATGTAAATCTCCTTAACCTGCAGTTTTGTCATCTGAAATTGCAGTGCTGGACTTCTGCCAATGGCCAATCCGGTTGTTGCAGTGAAACCATTAAGGAAAACTATAGCTCCAAGAGTCAGTTCCAGTTATGGTTGGACATTTTGGCTGACCGGTTGGGTTCAGCCAGTTTGTGTCTTGAAGATATGGGCCAAATTCGGGTTTGTGTTTATTAAGGCCAGGTCTAATCCTTTTCAAAGATCTGAAATACTTCCATTATGTGATTTGAACATATCCATCTCTAAAATCAATCTAAAGACATCTTACAACACTTGAAATAATTTAAATGAACTTTGCATCATTCGCATCTCCACTTAATGTGACCTTTTGACAAGCGTAGGCTGCCTACAGTCGGCAGTTGCAAAGCAACCGCAAATGGCATACAAACTGGAACTTAGGCTCTTGTGATTTAGCTTAGAGTTTACTGCTTTTCCAGTTGGTCCTAATGCACTTGTTACCAATAACCATAGGTTATCGTTTTATCATCATCATCATATAATGACCTCTGGGTAGAGTAAACTTTCACTTTCTGTCCCTTACCCACACATTCTCACACAGACCCTTTTCCTTCCCTCCTCTGTATTAGACTCCAGTGACTGTTGATATGTTTTAAAGGCTTCATATTCTGTTAAACATAAAGCTCCTTCTAGGTTGGGGAAAATGCTTTCTTGCAAAGTGCTTCAATAAACCGTCTGCTGTGCTGCTTCCTCTGTCAGGTACTTGTCATGTTGAAGGCTTTCCTTCCTGTCTGGAGGAACAGAGGCTCCTCACACCTGCTCCAGTTACATACAGCACAAACACTGACAGCAGTCTCCCCAAAAAAGCTGCAGGAGAGAATACAAATATAAAGAGAGAAAGGTCTGGGAGACTAACTGTATGAGAGGTGGACTCAGGTGGAAGATGAGATGGAGGGAGAGAAGATTGGCTTCATGCTGACGGTGCACAACGCGCCAGGCCTCGGTTAGGTCTGGAGGAAGTGCTGCTGTCTTTTCAGTGATGTCCACAGCCGCATGGTGGTCGGCTGCAGCGAACGGGGGATATCGCATGTCGTACGTCTATAGCGGCAACATGAGCTCAGACTGTGGAAAGTCCGGAAGGCTCATTTAGGGGAACAATTGATCCAACAGTAAGTGTTGAATGGAAACCAGGCAGCTCTAACCACATCAGACCTTTTTTGAAATGTGCCATATGTCAAGAGTCTGTCTGAATAATTCATTATATCACTGCACAAGACGTGCTGATACTTAGAGAAAGAGCATACTGGTGTCACAATATAAAAACAGTTTGATTTTAACCGTATGCCAGAAATTGTCAATCTGCAGAACTTTCGTCATGTTGCTGCTTTCCTGTGGAGTTTTTCTGCTTTCTGCATTAATACAGTGTAGTTTGAGAGCTAAGCAGTATTTCCTACAAAACCACCTCCCAGCAGTGAAACAACGTACAAATTACGGATTTGTAATAGTTTTGTTTTGTATAAATGATTTATTTTTCTTGTGAGTACAAGTTGGACCAGGCCGGTTGTGGCCGGTATGATGGTAACTGGATATCTGTAGGAACGGACCACGGTAGACGTGGAGCGGTAGAATGACCTTTTCTTCTTCTTTATGGATCACCTCTTCTTTTGCCCTGTAGCTCGCCAACTTGGCAATGATGGACCGGTACGTTGCCTGTAGGTCGATGGGTTCGGGTGCCAGTGCCCTGTGTGCTCTTTCGGGGATTTTGAGTTCCATATCACATTGAGAATCAAGCCAGTCCCTCACTAGGTCTTCCAGGAAACTGGAGATGACGTATGCCATAAATTTGATTATCATATCTGGGAGCCCGTCCTTCCTAATCAGATCAGCCCACTCAACGGGCTTTACACTATATGTCATCATTCACCCATTCAAACACTGATGGCAAGGGAAACCATGCAAGGTGCCACCTGCCAATCAGGACTAAACTAATTCACATTCACACCCATTCATACACTGATGGCACAGCCTTCCAAGCAATTTAGTTCAGCGGTCTTACCCAAGGACACTTCGACATGGACTGGATCGAAACCGCCAAGCTTCCGATTGGAAGAAGACCCGCTCTACCTCTGAGCCACAGCCTCCCCTTGACATAGTTTTCATACTTGTTGTTGCAACCCTCCTTTCCATCAAGTACAAAAATACACCGATGTATTTTCTGATATGTTTTCAGGGTTATTTTACTGAACCGTCAGGCAGCACAGAAATCAAGCTGCCATCTTAGGGGTCGACTGTGGTAGAGCGGGTTGTCCTTCAATCAGTAGATCGGCTCCTCTAGTCCATGTCTATGTGTCCTTGGGCAAGACACTTAACCCCAAATTGCTCCAGCAAACTGCGTCACATGTGTGTGACTGCTAGATTATTACATTGAATGGTATCCCATACCATCAGAGTAGAGATGAGTGAATGACAAGTAGTGTTAAAGTGCTTTGAGTGGTCGGAAGACTAGAAAAGCACCACACAAGCACAAGTCCATTTACCATCTTAGATGGGTAGATGTACGGAACGCTCTAACGATGACAGGAGCGGGAAACATCAAGTCATATTTGATGAGGCATCAGACGCTATCACATTTTAGTGTGTTTACTCTGCTTTTTGTTCAAACTGCCAGAGCCTGTTTTACATGAGAGCTGATGGGAAGCCGCCTCGAGGCACACAAGAAGCACCGCTCGCTACATCTGGAGTCTTGTTAGACAGCTGCAGAAAACAGCTCAACTTGTAAAAAGGATCACAAATGGCGTTGACTGTTTTTGTGAGCCTACCGTGACGATGATGAGGGATTTCATGGACCGCAGACAGCTGACAGTTTACAACAACAGCGACAATCAAATGAAAATGGAGAAATCCCCAGTAGGAGAGATGATATTTGTTACACTTAATCATAAAAAGGAACATTAGCTCTGGTAAGTGTCTGACAGTTGGACATGAATACCATCTGCTTATAGTGGCAGCTAGCTGGTCATTATGCATCTGTCTTTTTCTAAATGATCAGCACAAAGTATGATTGAGGCAGCACTTTTTCTCCCAATGATAGACATAATAGTGTGCGTCACCTTAAGCCGAGTTCACACTACATGACTCACAAAGTCATAGGATTGCTACTGCTCACACTACACAACTGGATTTTGTCGTGGTTTTCACAGTACATGACTGACTGGCGACAGTGGGTCACTGATGAGGTCGTCAAACCCAAGAAAACACACGCGAGAAGTGACACAGCAAGTGACGTGATATCATAATGCTTGTTTAAGTTGTCATTGGTTGACATTTCCACAAGTCTTTACCTTTCATCTATTTTCCGATAGATGCAACAACAACCGTGGTCCGTGTTGCAAATGCAACATGTAGCCCACACAGTTAAAGGCGAACCCTCCCCCAGGTTTTCCCTCAACTCGTGTCTTGTGCTCTGATTGGCTGTAGCCCCCTGACAGACGCTGATATTTCTGCAATCCCTCCCTCTTTGCATCAAAAACCCCACACACCACTGCGGAAGTTGTTTAGGTGATATGGCACCAAATAGGTCCGACACAATGTTGATGAAAAGGAAACAGAAGCTTCAGGTATTTCTAGCCAATACGCCAATGCAACTTCTTAGCCAGAATTGCCATAACTGTGTAACCTATGGAAATCATCATTACCCAAAATTGTCAGAATTTGCTTGAAATAAAAATTTAAAATGACTGCTCATTTGAGACGGATTAACAATTATCAAACCAAAAAACAGAGATGACTTGACACATTGTACATGTTGTATACTTGTGTGTGTTTGTGTGAATCATACCAGACTGTCCTGGTGGAGGTATTCCAGATGGGACTCTGGGCAGATACAGCAGCACCGTCAGAACACCTGCTCTGCTCCCCCAACATGGCTCCATGGCTACGGGCTTCGGCACTGCCTGCACGCACACAAACACACACACAGACAGATATGGATAAACAAACAGGTACACAATGAGTACACACCGGACTATCTGAAGGATGTAGCAGATAACCAGAGCTCATGCCGCAGTATACAGATCCCCGCAGCCACCTCCCCCAGGATCAAAGCCCCCCGCTGGGGGAAGCAGGCTGACTTGCATCCCGTGGAGCTCCGCCTGCTGCACAGCTAATGCAGACAGGTAAGTGTGCAAAGACACGTTTAGACATCAGCCATCACATTGATTCTAAACATGCAGGTTTTTATATCCATTGACTTCATCCCACCCAAAAGAAGACACTTGACAAGTGATCAAGAGAGAATTCTAGTGAGACAAATACGACATAAATCGTTTCATTTACTTTATGGAAAAAACTCGCTGTGTTGTTGTTTGTATATTACTTTTTTTTTAATGCAGATTTACCAAACCAAAAAAATTACTTTTAAATAGATGTAAACTATTTACTTAATACTAAAACGAGACAAAACTGGAATAGTATGGATTTACCGAATACTTCCACAATAACATGCCCTTATAGTAAGAATTAAGTAAAAATAGCCTTCCCTATACTATAACAACCATCCTGCACAGTGCCCTTGGGACAGGCGTACTGTATATACGATATCTTACTGTCGGTATAATGATATCTAACGGCTGGGATAGTGTTTCCTTACATCTGGATACACAACGAGGAGGGGAGTCATTGAGCTATTGATCGGGTTTGACCCTTCTGCCACTCCGTACCACAGAGGTCACAGAGATAGACCCTGTGGTCTGTGGGGAAGTGAGACGTACACACACACACACACACACACACACACACACACACAGATATAATGTGTGGTTATAATGTTTTAATGCATTTCTTTGTGTTGTCCTGCTGCGCATCTCATTGACCAACCCTGTGTCCTAGAAATTACATTCAGGCTACATAGCACAGAATAATGTTACCACATACGTTTTGAAGGAAATGTTATTGGTGGCTATAGATTCCTGCTGATGTATTTCCCAGTCCAGGAAGTGCTAGTCTACACCAGAGGTCACGAGGAAGTGGATCCAGTTGATGGTGGGTTTACAAAGTGCAGAGTTTTGACACCAGAGACTTGGCGTCTGCGCCCTGCGTCCCACATGCTGTTACGTTTAGGCTACTAAAGCACTTGGTTAAGGATAAGAACAGACCATGGTTTCCATGGATGATGGTTTAATGCAGATTTGTCTGTTCATTGTTGTGACATAAAAACTTTAAACTTCTACTGGATTGCCATCTTTTTTTTTGACTAACAAACAGAATAATATTAAACAGTTACACTATTAAAGCAGAGCTATTTAAATCCAATAGTAAAATATGTCAAACTGCATAAATAAAGCAGGTCACTGAGGAGGAGAACACCATCTGTGCTGGATAATTGTATATAAAGGTTTAAAAGAACAAACTGGCTGTCCATATATTTCATTACTAAGGGTGACCTCCAAGTATAAACACTAAAACATAATCTGTGGGACTGAACTCAACTGTCAAACTTTTAAAACCTGGATCAAATCATTAAATACAGATGTGTGCTGCGGTATGTGGAGCACCCAGCATGCATGTAGGCTTTACAGAGTAATTAAAGGACACATCAACACATGAGGCTGCCGTCAAAGTAGTTATCAGCTTAACACAACCTGGATCACCTTGACACACACACACACACACACACACACACACACACACCCTCTGGTGCTAATAGGTTTAAGTGCTGGAGCGTACAGCATAATTAGAGGCAAGAGGCTCCCGTGTTTGTCTAGTGTTTTCAGAGTGTCAGGAAATGATGAATTCCCTACCAACTAAAAACACACACACACATGCATGCAACTGACTCTGTAACTAACAAGCAACCTTCTCCTGATTGCGATAATACACAGACAAAACAATGAGTCATTGTTCTGATTGGGGCTTTGTCGGTGAGAAAATGAAGAGAATAATATAGGTGAGACAGAAATGATGTAAAATAAATAACAGGTGTTTGAAAACACGAGCATGTTACCTTGTTGTAAAAGACACACACACACATTTTGACTGTGAAATGCACAAAGAACTAATGTTCACTTTGTTATTTACCTGGCAACTGTGGGAATGGTTTCTAAAGCAACAGTACTTTAGTTTGTGTGTGTGTGTGTGTAGTCACAATCCACTAGTTCCTTTGATCTACAGTGCACATAAACCACAATAAAAAAGCACACACACACACACGCTCACAATCATGTTTACGAGACACTATTTCCTCCAGGAAATGACCAGTTACTTGTGTTAACGGTCATTAAAACTCACACTCATGTAAACAGTTAAGATACCTGCAGAGCACTGAGGCAAGCAACGGTCACATGAGCACACGTCTGTGAGTATCTGGTGTTAGCTGCTCAAGTATGAAAACAACAAGATGTAGTCAGGTTAGAAAACAGGCGTGTCTTTGATTTTGGTCAACAATGAGTCATTTATTTATATTTAATCTAAAATTAAATTAAAAAGAAAAGCTACTGGGAGGAAAAATAAAATACAGAAAAAACATAAATCTAAGAAAGTAAAAGTGAAAACCATAAAATAAGATGAACAACATAAGTAGAAAATAAAATAACAGTTTTTTTAAATTTCTCACTATTGACGTATGTGTATCCTCAAGGATTTACGGTGGTGGCTGTGGTGGTAGAGCAGGTCGTTCACTAATCGTTAGACTGGCGGTTTGATCCCCGTCTACAGTCTACATGTCCAAGTGTCTTTGGGCAAGATGCTGAACCCCACATTGCTCCTGAAGGCTGTGCCATCGACGTGTGTGTGTGTGTGTGAATAAGCAGTTAGATTAGACTGATGGACAGGTGGCACTTCATAAGACAGCCTCTGCCATCAGTGTACTTTCATACAGTATCAAACTATTTCTACTTGGTGAATTAACAACACTCATCAGTAGCTACAATGTCACACGGTGTGTTTTGCACAAACACACCGTGGTTGAAGAACTGATGTATGTGTGTACACTGCCATTAGCATGTCGACTGGATGTGCGAGAGAGAGAGAGAAATAGAGGGAGTACATGATAAAGCAGAGCCAGCGTGATGTTACAACTGTAAGAGCTTTCTCTGGCTTCCTTCCCAACCCAATCACAATGAGTGAGAGAGAGAGAGAGAAAGAGAGAAAGAGAGAGAGAATTGACAATTAAGAGGGAGGGAGAAGCGAGCGGTAGAAAAAAAGAGGGCTGAGGAGATAAAGTCAGGTAGGTGGAGTCCAGGTAGCCATTTCAGTCAATAGTAGAATCCTGCTGAGCTGTCTGTCCAGTATAAAAGCTTTCTCAGCTGACAGCCACTCAGTAAAGTCGAAGAGAACAGCGGTTCTGACCTGACAGAGAGAGGGGGGAGGGAGGGAGGGAGGGAGGGAGAGAGAGAGAGCAAGGTCTCTTTCATTTTATTTATACTTTAAATACCAAGTGCCACTTAAGCCCAGACAACAGTTTTTGCTGACTGTGAGCAATGTTGAAATTGGCTACTTGGCAATACTGAGCGATATCAGTCCTTCATTCTACGAGGAATTATTGGAAAGAATTTTTGTTTTTAGTGGTTTGGTGCCATTTTTGGTGAATGCCAGTTTTTGTTTTTTTCAGAATTATTATTTGTAATGAGTTACAGTTACTACAGGAATATGTTTTTGTCTGTTCAATATCCAGTATGCTCTGTGTGCCTGCATCTTGTTACCCTCCCTGTCTTGGATCAGCTGACTGCCATCAGCCAGAGCTTAATACCTGCTTGCTTCATTAATCCTTAAAGATGATCCTCAATGAGGAGTTGTTTTTTCCCTCCAGTATAGCGATTTGCAATGTTTATATTGTTGACACGTGTCTCATGGTTAATCACACTTTCCTGTGAGAACAGAGCTACGGCAACCCGACGACCACGGCTAACGTCACTGCGGAGTATAGCGTCAGCGTCACGGCAGCATTGTCACACAATGTGCTTATCTGTGTGCATAAGTAAAGTAAAGTTTGAGTTCATCATCGTGTTGGTTCTTTACCCTCGTGGTCATGTTTGCGTCAACATGCTGTTGAAAAGAAAAGAATGAGCTTCTGTCACGTCGATGTGTCGTGAAGCAAGTGGTGGTGGCTAGAAAGTAGCCTGTACCTCATGTCTGTTATTTATTTCACAGTAAAAAACCTGAAAATAAGAAACTCAGACAAGGTCACGTTAACTCTTCTTTTGAGTCAATTTATTCTGTCTCTTTGCTTTTTTCTTTCATTTATCAAAAAAAAACAACCCAGAAAAAGAGGACAAATTTGTTTCAGCAGAAGCGAGGTCATTCAACAAAGTGTCAGTCTCACCTCTCTCCTCCTTTTATATCCCCTCCTCACTGCTTCCTTCCTCCCCCTCCACATCGCATCTCCTCTCGCCTCTTGTTCCCGCTTCGAACAAACAGTTCAAAACGGTCAATTGAGCAGCATTTTCAGGTGGGGGGGGGGTACTGCTACAGGAACATGACGGATAAATTGAGTCAAAGGTTTATCGTCCTCTAAATATCCGCTTCCTTTTCTTCTCCGTAGCTGTGTTCTCTCAGAGCTTTCAACTGAATGTTTTGTTCCGGATGTGGCGGCGCAAAAAACACAGTTGTGGTAAAGTGCAAATTCCTAAAACCAACCATCCAAATAAGTACGCAATTTACTGGTGGGAAGCAAGCAAGGCATGCGAATACAATCTGCTCTGAGAAACAGCAAA
Source organism: Anarrhichthys ocellatus (assembly GCF_004355925.1). Taxonomy (NCBI): domain Eukaryota; kingdom Metazoa; phylum Chordata; class Actinopteri; order Perciformes; family Anarhichadidae; genus Anarrhichthys; species Anarrhichthys ocellatus. The sequence continues at coordinate 2,785,138 of NW_022280033.1, forward strand.
GTGGGGAAGGGATTGTTGTTTGAAATAAGCAGGAGCTACACAAGTACACAATGGTGCTACAATAAACCCACACTGGTACAAATATGAAAGAAAAAAAGGTAACTTTTAACCAGCGATTTAGTTTGAAAGGGATTAAAAAATAAATGAAAACAAAATGACGACATTAATTTAAGCGGCCTGACGGTCACTGATCACAGAGGACAGTAACACTAAATTATAGAATTTGTTAATTGATACAAAATTATCACAAAAATTAAAGTAATATGTATTAGTGAGCTTTCTCTTGTGTAGCAGCCACTGGCACCATCACCACCTTTAACCAGCAGTCCTGTCTTAGTTTGTGGGTGACTGAGCTCCGTGATACGTAGAGAGTTATGAGTTAAAGTGTAACTCTACTTGATGGCATTGAACAAATTGTTTCATCCTCATCTCAATTGAGAATTATTGAGGCTCTACTGGAAGTTATGAACAAGCACTAATGTATTTACATCCATCATCTTTATTATGGACTCCCATATGGAGAGGGACACAGGGAACAGTATATCAGTATATAACAGTATACGTGACTTCAACAGGCTGAATACTCCGTAGTAAATAGCACTAATGCTGAACATGTGCATGCTGGTGATGTCGGCGTTATGCTTTCAACCAAAGAGGAAAAGGAAAGACAGCAATGTAGCAGAATAAGCAAAGTGTAAAACATAACTTGGTTGGTACCTCACAGCGAGGTACCGATCACAACCGCAACACCACTGCTCAGAATGATTTAACGATGTGTCCGGAGGTCAGAGGATGAATACTCTTGTTTCCCTTTGAGTGTCAAACTAGTTTTATGCCAATTAGGCACATTTCCATCGCCTGGTTCGGCGTGAACAGACGGAGAAGCAGAAGTAGGGGTTGCAAGCCTGAAATAAAAACAAGCCCCCTAACCCGTAGAAAAGAGAAACCTGGAGAGAGGTCTTCAGGATATTTGTTTCAATTTTTACAAGTTTTAATTCTGCTTTCACGTCAGCTAGTATTGGCCGTGCCTCATGCTGTCCGGAGACGGAGATAAACTAACGCAGCGGAAACAGCTGATCAGCGTGTGTCAGAACTTATTGGACGAAGGCGAATCCGCATCTAATTTAGTATATCGACACTCAAACCACCTCAAGTGAGCGTAACAAACTTTTTGCACCATTGAGGAAGTTTTGTTGAATTTTGACAGCTTTTCTAATGCAATACTTCGAAATGCGCATAAAAAATATGTTAATGGTAACATGGCTAGTGTGAAGAAATCATCTCCATCCTCTGCCTTTCCAAATTCCTCCCCTGTCCTGCCTCCAGATCGCCTCCTCAGCCCCCCCCGTTGTCCCTTACGCTCCTCACTGTCAGGCCTCTCCATCTTGCTCATTATTTCCATCACTCTCGCTCTCCATCTCTTCCTCCTAATGGCCTTCTCTCTCACTGTCGCTCTATCTATCCGTCTCTCCATTTCTGTCCGTCTCATTTTGTGACATTATCAACACATGGCTGGACAGCCAATCGGTGACTGTTTGGGATGTCTGGGCGGCATAATAACATTGCTTCAACATAATCAGTGTGAAGCAGGTCTGAACTAGATGAAATGAGGGTTTTGTGTTATCTAGATGAGGAATGTTGAGAACAAATTGGCTCTAGTTTTTAAGTAAGACGTCCAGACATCTTTTGAGCCATGAATCACTGCTCACTGGGATGGGAAACAGCTCACACGTACACAAAGTACTTTATTCACTGCTGGATTCAGCTAAGAGTTAAATAGAGCTTTACCCAAATGCTTTTTAACAAAGCCCGAATCCTTTGTTCTGATTCAATTATTGAATCTACAGGAGTTTAGCTTTCTATGTTAGTAAGTAATAGAAGTACCTGAAAATAAATATAAAAATCCCGATACAATCACTCCCTGCTTGCTGAGGGTCGAGGTGGATATGGCATCATTTTTATCCATGAAAGCCCTTCAAATCAGGTTTTTCCACTTTTCTAACCAAATTCGAGGCAAAATCTTTCATTTTAGGAGTCTATCCATGAGGAGTCAGTACCGCATTATTTATATGCTTACTTTTTCATTAACGCAAGGTTTGACAAATGTTAAAGACATATAAAACCAACATCTCAAGGTTATCTCAAAGTGAATTATCGCTTCTTCGTCATCCTCTCTGGTGGCATTTCACGTGACTTCAAACTGACACAAAGGGCTTGATGCTGGATTGAGAGGCTTTGAACGCGCTGTAACCCCGACTGGCCTCCCTGTCGAACACATCTCAGACTGGTCCGGCACACACACACACACACACACACACGTGGGAACACACACTCACTCACAACACAAACACTGCTTCACTCTCTGACCCCTGAGGTGTGGAGAGTGCCCCCCTGTCGTGCCCTCCTTAGCGGATTAGACCAACCATGCATGTCCACCCAGAAAATTGTCACGTCCAATCCTCTCCGCATCCAAAACCCCTTTTTTTCTGTCTGTCTGTGTGTATCTGTCCCCAGGGAGTCTGCTGGATTGAGAGGAAATGTTGCTTATCAGGGAGCGAGACAGAGAGTGTGTGTCTGTGTGTGTGTGGAGTGCATTTTTGGTGCTTTTCCATCTGATCTTCCACTTTAGGTGAGGACATGTTTTAGCAACACTGTTCCTTTTAATTAAAGGATTCTTTGCTAGTGTTTCTCTCAATGTAAGCATCCGTCTACACATAAATCCATAACAGAATTTATTTGATATATCTATTTCAATTTGGAAATGTTTTTGCAGCATCTTTTGTTTTCTGGCTTCTTTTGGTGGTCCTGAAAGGTGGATTAATGTTGCAAAATGGCAACTCAGAAGAAGCAATTAGTCTGCTTACACAAGCAGTCTTATTTTGTTTTGCTGCTAGGTTCAAGGCACAGTGGATGCAAAGAGCACAGCTCACAAGCGCTATGCCAGAGTGTTCATCTGTGCTGTGGATAAACTGAGGGGGAAAATGGTACACACTTATTTATGAAATGAAGAGGTCTCAATGCCGGTTGGTAGAACTAGTACTACTCAAGGTAGTCCAGTTCCGGCTGTTCTCACTGTTACACCGTTCACATATAACCAACGCAATCAATTCATATAGTAGTATAAAGATTGACAACTTCTATGTAAAGCTACAAATCTGTCAACCCACCGATTGAGAAACACTGCATACCCCTCCTGACCTCTGACCTTTAGAGCTACAGAGTGGGCATGTGCAGCGGCGCTCTTCCTCCCTTGTGGCATTTAAGAGGAAGCTGTATTCTTGTAATGAATCGAAAGGGAAAAAGTGCAGTTTGCCATTTATATCTGGATTCAGCTCACAGCCCGAGGAGAGAGAGGCAGAGGGAGCGGGCTGACATGTTTGCGTTATTTCTAAGAAAAAAGAAAATCCCTTCCAGCTTTGAGAGTGAGAGGAGATTTTCCGGCACAAAGTGGTATCTTTATCCTGATAATCAGAGAGATCCAGCAGGAGATATGGTGTGCCTTGTCCCTTCTCTTCCCTCCAATTTCTTCTCCGCTCCGCATAAAAGCCGTGCTTCACGTCTCATAACAGTGTGTTGTCACCTACAGCTGGTAAAGAAGTAAACAAAAAGGCCCTGCACAGCGGACGTTCTGTTGTCTCCGTGACAGCCTCCTGCAGGCTGTCCTCCAGCATTATCCCGACAACTCCACACTTTCACATTTTATAATGTATGAACACGGCGACACACAGAGTGGTTTAGATAAAGAAAAGAGACGAGGGGAGAGGAAACGGGAAAAGAAGACGAGTGATGAGAGGAGAGGAAAAAAGAGGATGTAAATGGGAAACAGGAGAGGAGAGGAGCATAGAGAACAGGCAACACAGAGAGGAGAAAAGAGGACATGAACGGAGAAGAGGAAATGGTCAGGGGGAAGGAGAGGAAACAAGGAGGTGAAACAAAGTGAGAGGAAAAAAAGGAGACAAAATTAGGACATGAAAGGAGAAGTAAGGAAATTAGCTAAGATGAACAAGCAGATCACAATAGATCCCAAGGAGGAGAGAAAACTAGGGGAGGAGAAGAGAGGTAAGGAGGAGGAAAATTAGGAGACTAAAGGAGAGGAGATGAGGTGAGATAGGAGGCCAAAACACAGGAAGAGATTAGACAAGAAAATGTGATTAGGGGAGGAGACAAGGAAATGAACGACACCTTCTCATTCCAACAAGTGACATTCTGATGCTGTCCAACACACTTGGCAGCCCAGCGCACGGTTGCAGTTAACAGGTGGTTAACATTAGTCAAGTAACACTTTGTCATGGTTGGACTTAAAATAACTACATAAACTAAGTAAACCATGTAGCAAGAGTACGGAAAACCTGTCACAAACATCACCAATGTAACTTAGACATGAACACCGGTCTCCTGGTTGAAAGTCCTGTGTTTGTTTGACCCATTCACCTCCACTCCCCTCGCCTTGTGTGGCTTTTCTTTACTTTATACCACGTTATCACAGTCCCGGAGCATTTTCTCTGAGCGTCTAATAATGACGCGGGTGGGTTTACATAATGCTGGGTGCGTCGCAGACAGAGGCTAAAGGGTTCCTCGTGCGTCGGTATCACACTCAAAGGGGCGTGACATAGCATCAGCATTTGACAACCTTGGAAGAAGAGAAGACAGGCGGGCAGGAGAACACAGTCGAAAGGGAAGAAAAAATGAAAAATGTGTAGCTGCAGAGATGAGAGGAGGAGAACAGAGGGAGGGGAGAACAAAACAGGAGTTTACGGGGGTGGACAGGAGAAGGAGAGATGGCGAGGGAGAGAGAAGATGTCAGGGCTGAAATGAAGAGAAGACATGAGGAATGATATTATTTTAAACACACACACACACACACACACACACACACACGCACACACTCTCTGGCTTTAAGCTGCACCACTGGGAGTCGGTGGCTCAGAGTTGCACTCTCTGTCAGTGGGAACGGAGTCGGCTGCTCGTCAAGCGGATCGCTTAGCGGTGTTTGAAGGCTCCCAGAGTGGGATCCAGATCCAGTGTCATGTTGAATCAGCCTTTTGCTCCCGGAGCCGGGATGCACCATTACAGCAAATTATTTACAATTTCCATCTATCGGAGTGTTAATCTGTCTATAGATTCTGCTGCCTCACACATTTTCTCACGCACACACACATCGCCTGCCTTCCTGCCATCCTCTAACTGCTGCTCTTCATCTCTTTTACACCTCTCTTCTTCTCATTACTTCTGTACGTTGTTTTTCTCCGCAGTCCGTCTGTATTTCTTGCCTTTATTGTTTTTCTGCCTTTGTACTTTTTGTCATACAAAGTAGGAGGACTCATCGGTTACAAAATATTGTTTCCGAGAGCTGGACAATAAACCAATGTATTCAAACACACACATCGCGGAACACAAAGAGGAAGCATCATCATCGTGAATTGGTTTCTCTTCAAAACTTGTGCTGTCGTTGTTGTTGTTTGATAACTGACCTTGCTTCCTATACTGCATACACTTGTCGCATGAGAAGGCAAACATCCAGGCTGTGCTCATACAGTGTATGAGCTATGCGTATGTAAACTAATCAGAATGAATGAATTAATTTCGTAGATAACCCTCAATATTAATTCATATGTAATCCACATAAACATGAACCAAGAAGTATGAACACTACAAAAAACCCAAAGCAGGCGGGCGGGTCAAACTGAAGGTCTTTCAGACCTTTTAAATGCTTAAAAAATATTCACAGACATCTCAGATCTCAGAGTATGAGAAATATCCGTCAATCACACACAAACATGTAGTTCAAGAAAACACATTTAACAATGTCCACGCAGACAATGAATGGGACTGAAATAACTCTTCCCACTTCATTATTTATTCATTTCTACCCTATCCTGTTTTCACCCTCTGTTTCATCCTCTTTTCGTCTTTTATGTCTCTCTCTCCTTCATCACGTCCCTCCACTTGTTTATTTCCCGTCTCTGTCTTTCCCTCTTCTCCTTTCTCCTCCAGTCCTCAGCGTGGGACACCGGGTCACATCCTTGTCTCCACACACCTGCATATTAAGCACATTGCATGAATGTGCGTGTTTGTGTCTGAGTAGAAAGAGAGAGAGGTGAGTTTGTGCGAGCCGGCAGTTGCGTTGAATTTCCATTTTAATCAGCGAGTCGGTGAGCGAACAATCCTATTACCGCAAGGGAGGACAGAAGGGCCACTTCACAACCTCTCTCTGTCTCTCCCCCGTTCTCCCTCCATCCCTCTCTCTCTGAGACGACAAATTAATCATCTCTCTAATGCCTCATGAAAGCCAGACTTTTTTTTTTTTGCCTCTTCTTAATTTGGGAGGTGGAGTATATATTTTATCCTCCTTCTCCTCCGCCTCCTTCTCCTCCGCCTCTTCCTCCTCCTCCTCCTCCTGCAGACGCACACACCCACAAAGACACACACTGTTTTCTGTCCTCTCCACTTCTCCTTTCACCATTAGTGTTGGAAAGATGAATGTGTTTTCTGGCTGCCAAGGATGTATAGTTGCTTCCACAGGGGAGGATACACACACACACACACACACAGATATATACCTAACTGCACATTCTTGTACAGTATAAAAGGTATACACACTACACGTCTACACACTTGTGCACATGAACCCACATAACAATGCTCCAAAGGCCATCATCATCATTCCGGAAGCAAAACTACATTTTTCCTCCACTTTCAGTATTGACGGCTTGCAGAGGAGGAGGAGTGGAGGTATCGATCAAGGACAAAAGAGGAGAACAGAGAAACACACTCATCATTAAGAGGGCAGAGGAGAAAAGGCTGTACACCGAGGAAATGGCTTAAATAACAACGAATATGGTTGCCAGGTACCACACTATTGCATTGTTCCACACTCCTGAACCGATTCCTACATTTAGACTCGTCCATTTTCCTAATTCAAACACAAGATGAACTGTACTTCACCTCTATGCTAGTGAGTGTATGTAACACATTGCTAGTTGCCTGCACAGACAGCTTAAGGTCTGTTAAGTCACACATCTTCACCTATTACCGGCAGTGATGCATATACGTCTACCAGAGAAGGTATATGAACACACGAACAAACGCACACACGCACGCACGCACGCACGCGCACACACACACACACACACACACGCACACACACACACACACACACTGCATTCACTGAGTGTTCAGGACTTAATGGGCGCGCCTGCTTGGTCAGCTGAACCTGAAACTGGCACTAAACTATGTTGGACAGAGTGAGAGAGAGAGAGGAGAGAGGAAGACAGAGGGATGGGTGGACTAATAAGGGAGAGGAAAGAAGGGAGATAAGGTGAGAGAAATGAGAAAGAGGTGAGATGTATAAAGCTGGATGGACCACACACACCAAATGAAGCGATGTTCAGATAAAGATAAACGGACAGCGTGGAGTTACTATTATAACATTACATGCTCGAAAATAACTAGTTCATAAGACAAGTATTTAGATGTATATGTGATCTATTTCATTATTTCAATTATAAGTGTTTTGTTCTCAGAATGGCCGCTTTTGAAGGTTGGGTGAAAAGCAGTCCGGCATAGAGAGGGAGGAGACGTAACATCCTGTGTGTAGGGTTGTAAATGTAAAGCCTCAAGACTGACACCCCGCTGTAAAATGTTACCTGTCTGTCGCCTCCCGGTCTCCCCGGTAGGTGAGGAAGGAGAGGGAAATAAAAGTTCAGCTTGTTCGAAAGCCTTGAATCCTTTTACATCTGGCTCTATTCCATAAAAAGGAAAACATCCAGATGTCTTGTGCATTCTTTTATACATATTTCTCCAAAATTCAGACTGACACATTGATTTAGAAAGAGTGCTATAGTAATTAATTATTTGGGCGAATAATATATTACTTGTTTTTTTTACATTGTTCTACTTTTTGTTTTTGCTATTTCTTTCTTAATAGTACATTTTATGATAATTTTGAAGATTTTGGTGGTTTATGATGTAATATTGACTTCTTACGTGTTGTATTTAAGACAACACTTTTGCCCAATTACTTAACTGAACTTACCTGCATTCCTAAAAAAAAATATATGTAAATATTTGTATTGGCCCAAAAATGTATTCCTATATTCTATGTTATTACATTTTCTATGTATTTACTCTATATAGTAGTTTCTTTCCTCAGATGGTTATTGTGATTTATTATATTTATTTGCTTTTCTTAATATATGCTTGTTTAATACTGATCTTGACATTTCTAGTTCTTTTTGTAACCCCATGTGGGAGTATCAGGCAGCTCTGCTCTGATTGGGCCAACTTGAGAGTATATTGACTCTCAATCATGCAGATCACAATCACCTGAGTGATGAATGTGTTTATCTACTTCTTCTTCTTTCTGATAACACCTGACAAAGATCTCTCTCAGATCATAACGCTGCAACATCAAAATTGCTCTGAGCTTTTTATACGGATACTTTATTTGATGTTAGAAAGTCTCCACTTGAACTGAAGTTCTATTTGAACTATGTTTAGCTGGTATGCATGTCATATAAATGCATGTGTTATAAATTATAAAACTGACTTGCTTCAGATCTTTTGTATCGTATGTCTGGAGTATGATTTTCAGTTCCTGCACTCGTACTTCTTTCTCAGAAAAAAAAAAAGCTATAGCTCAGAGCGACGGAGAGGTCGCAGAGGCAGGTGGATAACAAATAAACAAAGGGACAACGAGTCACAGTGAAGGAGATGCTTGAAGACCATCAGTGCGTTTGCTCAGCTGAAGCTGCTGCTGCAGCTGCTTCTCCTCCAGTCACTGAAACAACGTGTGGTCTGGACATTATTCTCTAATCTCCCCGATGATGAAAAAAACAAATCCTTTTTGTTATAGCGCAAACAGAACATGAAGAGGAATGGGTTTGTTTTAGCCTTGTTAGCCTCGACAGGGGTGTGAGTTATTGAGTTAATAACATGCGTTTGTGTGTGCGCGAGTCGGCGGTCCGTTGTGAGACGCACAGCAAGAGCCACAGGTGAACAAAGCCAAAGTCAACCTAAGGAGTGTACGTGCAATTGTCCATGATGAATGCAAATGAGTGTGTGCCTGTGTGTGATTCTACCTTATCTCACTTTTTCTCAGCCTCATGAAAGCTTGTGTGTTATCTGATAAGCCCTGCAGTGGTGTGTGTGTATGAACTGTGGGTAAATCAGTATTTAGTTGTGTATTTTTCTACTTCACATACATTACGCCCAGGTATCATAAATATCCTTTATCTGCTTCTTTCCCCTTCATTCCGCTTCCCTCCGTCCATCCATCCTTCCCCCCCCCCCCACCAACCCTCTTTTCTGAGTCATATTAAATCCCTCCAATTGAAGAATAAACACGCCACATTAAAACACAAGATATTAAACTGATTCATTCTTTGCTTTAAATAGCATTATGAAAACAGGAGACCGCCGTTAATCAGCGGTAAGGTGGGAACTGCTTCTCCGCTGGGCGGAGGCGTGCAGATGCTAGTTGCTGCGGGCTCATCAGCTTTACGACGTAACGGCGGTACTTTAAGGAGGCAGTGGAAACATCGATTTATGCTGATGACTATGCCTCTGTTCTGTAATGCAGCCATGGCGCACTGTAAAGTTCCCATCACGTTGGGGAATGGAAGACGTGGCCCTTAGCTGCAGAAAAAGGGGCCCATGTACTTTGTGATGAAGTGGCTTTTACTGCTATTTAACATATGGAGGGTTGTAGTTAACAAGAAGCAGGAGGCGGTATCATAAGCATGTTACTAAACACATCACAAACACGTGGATCTTTATACTTCACGTGTGCTCCATCTTTAATTTTGACCCAAAGAAGTGATGACTCAGTGGAGAAGACCGTCAGTCGAGGTGAAGCATTGGTTTGATGAAAACAGAGTAACGCCATTAGGAATGAATTCTTGGGGTAAAAGGTGCTTTTTGTTTGGCACATTTCAAATAAATTCACTGCGAGGTTACCTGGGAAGTCTTTCAGTCGATGCACAGCAGGTCAACTGAAATCTCAAAAATACGAAATGTGTCGACAGGCAAGCAAACAATTCAACATAAACAAAGAAGAAAGTTATAATTTCCCAGGAAACGCCATGAAAAGTATTAGGAAACTATTCTGAAATGAACCTATGAATAAAGGTGTATCCTAAAAGAATACACTGAGAATGGCTTGTAAATTATAAATAGATTAAATCATCCCCACACACACACACTTAATTTCTGCCTCTAATCAAATACAATTCAGGTGAATATATAATTACATTATGAAACAAAATCAAACAATAGATGGCCAATATGATACCAACACTACTACAAATCTTTTCTTATATATATTTGGCTAAACCGGCTTTTTTAAGTAGTATGAAACCAGCATAACAGCGAGCAACTATCGCAACAAAAAAAAAGAGAACAAGTTCCTTGAATTTAGAAACCGTAAAAAAAACTTGCCGTGAGTTCAGCGTTTGAGTCGTCAGTGAAGGCCAACACATTTACTTCCAGCTGTGACACATGCAGTTTGTGTAAATGGAGCCATCCCAGACACCTCGCCATGTTAAAACTTTCTCCAGTTACAAAAGATTGTCACGTTTGGTTTTTTTGCCTTTTATTTGAAGAATGTGATGGTAAGTCTTTAGAAGTACAAAAAAAAAAACATCTTTCCAGCTGTGACAGACAGTCAGTATCATTATAAAAGATTAACCGCGCCCTGAAAGCTCGCCACAGGAGAGTTTTCTTCAAATAGAGATGATAGAAGAACCTCATTTCAAAAGTACCTATAATTGCAAGTCTTCAGACGACAGAAACCATCTGGAGAGCATCTTTTATGTATCCTTGGGACTCTGAGCATGCCACGCGTCCACATGAATTTATAGTGCTGTGATGGATCCTGAAAGTGTCTGTTCCCACAGAGTAAAAGTCTTTGTGGTGTGAACACAGACGCGGCGAACTGCAGCTTCTGAAAGGAAACTCAAGAGGGAAGCTCAGAGGATGGCGTCTTCCTCTACTCTGCAAGAAGATACAGTATTTACCCATATGGCAACGCAATGTGGTGAGAGAGGACATGAATCATGACTCGGATAGTGGGTGGGCACCGCAGTACAGCATATGTGAGCGTCTATAAACATACATGCTTACATGTCAACCCTCTCTTTACAAATGATGCTTGTATAACAATAATTTGTTCTCCCAATTACGTTCTAGTGGGAAATGTAGTTGGTGCCTAGATTATGTTAACAGATGTTTTTCGTGTGAAGGAAGCATATTTTAGGTGGTCGAGGTGGTCGAGCCGTATGTCGGGCAAACACAACGCAGGACTTTGACACTAAAGACAGACGTATGCATTTGGACTGACAGAAAACTGACAAGCTTCACCTAGTGTTCAAATAGCCCAAATAACAATGATTGAATATATCATTTAATTTATATACATCTTTCTTTCTTTCATTGTCTCTGTACGTTGTTTCTTTAGATGTTAATATGCAAATAGTTTGCACTACTTTGTATTGAATTGTTATGTGTTAGGGACGGAAAGGAGGGAAGTTGCAGAAAAGGCTCCTCACTTTTGCTTTTTATTTGTTGAAAGGAGATAAGCAATGGAAGACAGAATATATGCATTATTTATAAATAAATAACACATTCCACATGCATTAAACACACCACACTGCTTTCCATGCAATTATATCTTCATGCAGACCAAATCACAGTGTGTGTGTGTGTGTAGAAACAACAGGTGTTGTGTTCCTTGCTTCGCGGTCTAAACGTGCCATGAAATAGGGTGATGATGGCTCTATTTGTTTAAACATACTCTGTAGCTCTGCGTAAGCGGGACAACATAACATAGCAGGGCAGCATGGAAATGTTCCCTTTCCCTCATTCATTACACAATTATGCTAAGCTGCATGCTCGACTATGAACCAGATGTTGTGTAATTAACCTCAGTGTGAAGATGGCGTTCCCTATTGTCTCTCACCTTCAAGCATGAAAGGGAAACCAGGCTGAGGCAGAGATAAGGAAAGGTACTCCTGAGGTTTTCGGCGGGCACGTAAACCGAACTGAACCGAGCCGAGTTCAACCTGGTCAAAAACAGAGCTAAAACTAATTAAGCATCGTGTGCAGATAGCCTTCCATACCATTGTCTCTGCAACCTTCAGCACAGACTGTGTGATGAGATGGAACCTCAAACAGGGAGGACCACTAGATGGAGGTGGACTTTGTGTTACCAGGTAAGAGGGTAGGGAGGATTAAAAAAATCATATTATGTTTAGCAGAATATAAAAACATATATACTGAAAGAGAAACATTAACTTGTTATTTGAACACAATAATTAAAAAAGTATATGTGTTGTTTGCTTCTTGAACTATGAAGGTGCATCATCATTTTAAATGCATCACATTATTATTATTATTGAGATGCCCCAAAAAATCTGTTCTCATACCATCCAAATTAAAAATGATATATGATCCGGCTTGATTTACAAAGAGATGTAATTCTATATTTTTTTTAAAGTTCTTTGAAAATCACACTGGTGAAAATGCTAAATATTGTAAAATTCGGAAAAACAAAATTTGGAAATATTCAAGTCTGTGTGCCTCTGGATGAACTCAAATGTTGAATATGGACTGGAGGTCTTTGTTTCCTCTAACAAAGCGACCCATGCACACTTGTTTGTATGTAGTTTGATTAATGAGGGTGATTGTTCTGTCGCCTTTCATTCTGACCGGTTGCCAATCTTCTGCAACATCTGTCACTCAGCTCCACTGTGGCTTCAGGGAGGTAATAGTTCACTTCCCATGATGCATTGCTTCCATCAGGATTATTAATACGTTGAAATGAGTTACATCAAGGCAAGGTCAGACAAATGGAGTGTGTTCCATTTAGCTGTTTCATGGACCTTGTGTAATGAGATTACTATCATCTATCACTAAACAACTTCTAACTGTACAATGTTACAGTAAATCAACTAAACGAGCAACACTTCTTTCCTGTGGAAAAACCCCTGAAATATGACACATTGGTAGTTTCCTAGGCCGTAATGGAAAAGTGTGATCAGTCATAGTGTAGCAACATGTTGCCTGCATATTCATGCAAACTAGCTAACGATACATTAGCCAATCAGGATGAGCCTTTTCAACCAAATGACAACTGCTCTGCGTACGGCAATCACACTCACAACCTAATAAATAGTGAGCAAATCCTCGAGTGGACACAACTTCAACACAATACTCTTAAGATGGCTGGTATGGGAATAGTCTGGTAAACTCTTTATATTTACTGCACCTTTCATACAAGCATGCAGCCCAAAGTACCACTGTCATGTCGCAGCATGTGCTCTGGGGGGGGCAGCTGCCTCTCTTAGGACCCACACTGCCTCCCGAGGGCCCTTCATGGCTGGCGGGTGAGGTGCCCGCATGTTGGAGAATCCAAGAGAGCACCTCTGTTCTCACACAGGACAGCTAAGTGAAAAGTTGGCTGTTGAAACCAGCTGCACTGTCTCCCCTCGGCCTTCCACCTTTGTTGACGTCAGAACTTCTCCTTCGTAATATGGACGTCGCTGAGACGAGCGCTGTTTGTCTGCACCTGCAAAGCTCCTCATTGACGTTAAATTTATTAAACAAAAATTGTTTTCTTGCAGACCTCCCCGCCTGAGGATGCCGCCAACAACCCAAAAAGACACTTGTTGACTGTGACCCACATGCCTTCAATCAATTTACAGATACCGTGGGCTGCACATTACATCTCTAAACAGTTTAACAGCCGCATCTCTGTGAAAAAACAAATCAGTACACACACCAGTAAGCGACTGCGTCGCTGTTCATTCTGTTGATGGTTCAAACGGTTTCCTTGAGTTTAGTAGGAACCTTTGCCTATATAAGAGCTGTTTATCAGGCTACAAACCACCTATCTACAACAGAGTAACTGCATGTTGATTGTTTCTGGCTCATTCCATTCACCAGAGGAGCTCCACTGCAAAACATGATTTGGTCAGTGACACCGGTGATTCAGTACTCTCAGATCAGCCTGAGGATTCTGTGTTTGTCTGTGCATGTGGTTGAACACGATTTGATTCCAAAACACTCGGCTGTAGTGTCTGGTCTGTAACCACTGCAGCCCCCTGTGTTTGTTGGCGACTAATCAGGAAACAATGGTATAGCTGCTGCTATTCTTTCTGAATCGACAAGAGTCCATGTTGACTTGGCTGTGCACTGCATTGTGGGATGGCTCTGGGCCTCCCAAGCAAACCAAATTATGTCGAACTGAATTTATGAACCTCTGCCATTTTGATGAATCACAACAGACTTCTCTCAGTGGTTTTCAGAGTCATTTTCTTTTCAAGGGAAAGCAAAAATAGACCAATTCACATCCATGGTCCGCCCACACAGGTTGTTCAACACATTTGTTTTGTAAAACATATTTTTTGATCAACCTCTGCAGGGTATTTGGATTAAGATAAGTTGCCATAAATGCAACTTTTCTCAAAGCAACTTGTTGCACTAGCAGTCTTGCTAGACTTGACAGAGTCAGAATCCTGTTGTGTACCCAAAAAACGCCCACACACACACACACACACACACACACACACACACACTCACAGCACCAGTCGTGGCAGAGGGTCAGAGGGCAAAAACAACATTTGCTTAATTGCATGGATGTGTATATGAGCACAGTGTGTGTGTGTGTGTTTATCTCAGTGTGCGCCCGTGTTTGTGTCTTTTTTTGCTAACCTGCAGCAGCTCCTCTTGGTCACCGCCCACCTCCAGCGCTACATTTAGCGAAGCAAAGGGACGACTGGCCATCTGCTGCCGCTCTCTCATCAGCTGCTATAGAGTGAGACAAAAAAGAAAGGATTTTTTTATTCAACATGTTACTTTGAGAGAAATATTGGACAGAGTAAACAGTTTTTAAATGAAAAAGACATTATTATTTAGTACAGTTGGACCACAGTGACCTACAGTCAGCTCTACTGCGACCAACTGGAGGTTAAACGGCCTCTTAAATGGTAGTTACTGAACAAAGGGAGAGGGTTGCTCAATTTATCCCTTGCACCCATCTGGATGACAGATTTTGCCCAGCAACCAAATGGTACATGCCGGCTTTTCTAACCAATATCTACATGTAATAAAGGAGGAAAGGAAGGTTTGAAGGACGGATGGAGAAAAGAGAATAGAAGAGCGACGGGGAAGACTGTAAGGAACGGGAAAAAATGTGGGCGCAAAGTAAAAAGAGGGACAGAAAGCAGGACAGCGGAGAAAGACAAGAGAAAAGGATGAAATGAGGCGAATGAGTGATGGGGGGGGGGGGGTGTGGGGCATATATCAAAGAAGAAGGGGTGATAGAAGAGGGGGAAGGTGAAGAGGAGTAGGGGAAAGGCAGGTAGTGGGGGGGGATGGAGGGAGTCAGATGGGAGGAGGGCGGTGCAAACTTCATTAATGAGGAAATGTCAGATGAACAAAGGCAGATGGCGAGGCCTTTATCAGCATGAGGTCCAAACACCCCGACTGAAAACACAAACACAGAATACAGTACATAAAAAAAACAACAGAAAAACATATCGGGAACATACATACTAGATGATACTCCCACACAAAAAGGCACACCGACATTGCTATGAGGAGCGATAACAGCATGCTCACTGTACCTTCATCTACCCTTCCCTCTTCATCAAAAGCCCTGTTCCCCGGCTCTTTCCACTTCACTACAGACATGTCAATGTGCTTTGGTTTCTACATTTAGCTTGGGGGTGGCCACCTGTTTCACGCAAAACAAACTCATTTCTGGCCGATTACGCGCCAAGCTTCTAATCATCAGTATGCTGCTTGTTGTTTGTGTAAAGAATCTGCCTGGTGCAGCCCCCGCCAAACACACATACACACACACACACACACACACACACACACACCTCTGATTGGTTGAACCAGTGCCGAGAAGGCAGTGCAGGAATCTGGGCTGCAGATTGTGACCCTTACAGGAGAGGAAAACTTCGGTTTGTGTATAACCTGAGAGGGTTTTCTGCTAAGATGAAACACATGAAATGAACCTTCGTGCATCTGCGTGGGAAAATCCAGCCAATGCAAAAGTAAGCGTAGGAAGGAAGAGCAAGGAAATAATAATAAAAAAAAAACGATAGACTTCGTCAAGAAGTCGAGGATGCAACTGTAGCACGTGTTACTTTTATATGTTTCTTTTCACTCTCTGCTATCAATTATCCCACTACGGCATCAATGGCATAGGGATACGCTTTAAAATATAAAAAAACATAGAGAAAAAGAAGCATAAAAAGGATGTGAGAGAGATTTAAGAAAATCCCAATGTAAATTAATTGGAACAAAGAAAGAAAAATGCATGAAGAGCCACAACACCAGCAATAGAAACAAAAACAAGGACGCAAAACTGAAACATTTGCATAAGAAAGGAGAGAAAGAGAAGCAAACCTCCCTAAATGTCAATGGCTTCCACACTCTGTTACCTCTACCTAAACTGAAACACCTCCTGTACTTCTGTGTCCTCTCTCCTGTTGCTGATAAAAAAAAAAAAGGCTGCACATTGACATTAACCAGCTGTCAGGTGTTGTGCTAGTGCTCCGCCGGCTGCTCGCTTGCCAGTGTCAGCCTCTTTAAGCATGAGTGAATACCACACCTGTAGCCACATCAGCGCAGTCAGGCGCTCCGGCAGCGGCAAACTGCTCTGCTAGCACGCCGCCGTGCCGGCTAAGGTGATGTCTTCTCTTGTTAGCTGTCACCGCTATGCTAATGCTGCTCGGATGACAGTGTGTGCTCGCGAGCGTCGCTGTTAGCTTCCTGCTGATGTCAGCTTAGATTTGAAAGGGCCGAGGTGAGAAGGTGTGGGGAGAGAGCGAGGGTATCTCTGTACTCTTTGTCAGCTTCAGATGAGATAATGTAGCCCCTTTAAACATCCGTAGATCCTAAGAGATGCGGCACATTTTGCTTTATTGTCTTTAATGGCTGCTAATAGATTTCTGAACTGATTTTAGTGTAAATCCTGAGAACACAATCAACAGTCCCATTTCTGTGCAAAGGGTTCAGCTGAAGCTAACTTCATCTAACTTTAGAATGATTTAACATTTAACAACTTTCACTCTCAAGCGATTTTTCTTTTTAAACTCTTTAGATTGCGAACTGCTTTGACATGTAAAGTAAAAAGCATTTAAGGCAAATGAACAAACAATATGAAAATCATGTTTTTATAGCACTACGTCACTTTGAATTGAGTTCAGAAAGGTTTTCAGAGCGGCTTCGGTTATTTGTTGACTACAATATCTTTTGTAAGCATGTGGCTGTAGCCTATTCATAACTGAACCTGTGTTCTGTTTGGGTGCATCCATGTGAGAGTGTGCGTCATAGGAGGTGTTCTCCCAGCTCTTTCTCCCCTGAAGCCACGACTCCTCTGTTAGTGAGATTAGACTGGTCAAGGTGAGCTGGGTTACATTTGTGTGTGTGCGGGTGTGTGTGTGTGTGTGTGTGTGTGAGTGTTGTGGCCTAATAAATCAGTCTAGACATTGGAATTATGTTGGGACATAAAAAGAGGAACTAATATTCAGCACTGTGTTAAGTTTTAGAGTCTACTGAATATACAAGTGTGTGTGAGGGTGTACTTTTCTTTCGGTTCACCACCGTGCATGTGTACATACATACAAAATGTTCAATTCAAACAGACTTGTTGTCTGCGTGCCCGTGCATGCGTTGTGTGTTTAATGCCCCCCTTTTTATAAGTCCTTGAGTCGGCAACAAGGACAAGGCAGCGGCCATCTTCTCTGTCTGCCTTTCGGGCTGTAAATCAGCCATAAAATGGCTAATTAACTCTGCTGTGCTGTAAACAAGCCGTGCCACTCTAGACACCCCCAACTGGATGACAAAAGGAGGGTTGAGTTTCAGACAGAGCTATATGTGCCTACTTGTCAATGGGAGAGAGAGCGCGACGATATTTAGCTCTCCAGCTTCAAGGATTTCAGCCGGATGTCTGAAATTCAAACTAAATCACAAAGTTAACATTTCCTGTGAGTACGCGTCCATATTGGATGTGCCTGTGTTTACCTACAGCCTCGAGGGGGAGCATGACATCCATTCCTGCATCCATCCATCCGCCCAGCCATCTCAGCTGGACAGACAGACGCATAAACAGCCAGGAGAAAAATGAGAGTGCAGCAACAATGAAGCCAATCACATGGTGAATTATGCTTCGCAGAATGCGGTTAAACCAAAGTAGCACCTGCGAGCACAAATTGCCAGTCCTGTTAGATGAATTGGAAATATCGGCGTAATGTGCCGTTTGCTGATTTTGGATGCACTCCTGCGCAAATGACTGGTTTCACAACACGACGAGTGGCTGACTGCTACCGTGGCTGCAATTAAACTCTGCGAAGGCAAGAACAATAGTATCATCACATCTGCAAGCCTGTGAACACACGTCAGTGTGTTTTGTTGTGTTTGTGTGTTGGTAGGTCGTGGTGGTGTATCCCGTATTCTGTGGCACGGAACTTCTGTAAATATGTGCACAAAAACCCTCCGAATGGACATGAGATTTTGGACAGTATGCTGAAACAGCGTTTGCTTTCTTTTTCCACATAATCAAGTTAGTGACATAGACTCTATGACCAAATGTATGTGGAAACATTGGGCCATATACTTTCTGTATGTTTGGTATGGGACTGTAATTTATGTTTTGGGACCCTTAGTTCAGAGGAATGTTAATGCTACAACATACATGATACAGTATTTTAGACATAAAGTGTGCTTCCAATTTTGGGGTTAATCCGTGGGGAAGACCTTTTCCTTCAACATGACAGTGACCCGTGAAGAAAGGCACGTCCATAAAGAAATGTTTTTTGGTGTGGAAGATCATTTACTGGCCTAGACAGAGCCCTGACCTC
The DNA here is from genome assembly GCF_004355925.1 of Anarrhichthys ocellatus. NCBI lineage: Eukaryota > Metazoa > Chordata > Actinopteri > Perciformes > Anarhichadidae > Anarrhichthys > Anarrhichthys ocellatus. The sequence goes on from NW_022280033.1 coordinate 2,804,010, forward strand.
AACCCCATCCAACACCTTTTAAATTAATTGAAAAACCAGACCTTATCTCCCAAAATCGGTGATGCTCTTGAGGCCAAATGGGAGCAAATCCCTTAAACCAGGTTCCAAAATGTTGTGGAATGCCTGAAACCAAAAGTGTGGAGGCTGCAACATCCGCAGATTAATGCCCTGGTTGGGGATGACATGCAATCACAAGTGGATATAGAGTACACATGTCCACATACAATCACATATTAGCATAAAAAATAAAGCAGAAGAAGAAAAAGCAGGATGAGGTAGTCGTACACGAACAAACGGGAACAAATAAAGATAGAAAACACACCCGAGTCAGAGCAGAATGTGCTGATGTGAACCTACTGAACAACACATTTCTCATCCAACATTACTGCCCCTGTTTCCCCTGTAGATGTAATGCAACATCAGCGTCCATGCTCCTCCAGTCCATCTGTATCCTAACTAGATGGTTTAATCAATGCCACAGAAGGCTGCAGGTTTAGGTCTGATTAATGTTTTAATCAGAGATACGAGGGAAACAACCATTTCTGGACAGGGGTTATAACTCTTCCTGACTGTTCCTAAAGCCACAGAGAGTCAGAGCTTCACCGTGTTGCACTGTTTGGTTCACAAGATGTGTTAAAGCTAATGTCAGTGTTCAACAATGTCCTAAGATGAGCAGCAATATAAGTTAAATAATCACCATGACGTTGCTACAATGGCTGCCACTGAAAACGGATCTCTATAGGCTACTGGATTTCTGTATCAGTGTCCCATGAAGACTGTAATGTAGTTCCCTCTTAAAAAAGACATCTAATGAATGAGTCAAAAGTAAATGCAAATATGAGAAGGAACAATTGAAAAGGTGGACCGTGACTGTACATTTTTACGGTTCAGCACCGCCAGGAAAAGGCAAAATCTTCTAATGTAAAAGTCAGTCAAGCATTATGTGTCTCCACAAAATCCGTCTTCTTTTTTAGTGCCAGAAGGGCAGGACAGGGCTATACGTCTGTTAGACAAATTATCCTCTCAGCTTTTTGGATCTCAATTTTTAGAAGGAACATTACAATCACAAAACTTAGTTAGATGTTTCCTGGCTAAAGGAGTAAAATACCATAGCTCTCGTGTCTCTGTAGCTCAACATAACCAGTATAAAAACCATGAGAGATGCCGCTATTATGCTGCCGACATGCTCAGGCCACATGGTTGGTGTCAAGAAGGCGAACCTCAACATACATGAAGTCCTTTACTTGGGGCACCAACTTGCCACCAACCCAAAAGACGCCAAGACACACACTTTCAAAAAAGCAATATGAAGAGACAAGATACAAAGGGATACCCACACTATCTGACTCTCAGAGCACAGCACTGGAACACCATGAGGCATCTACACAAACAAGACACACATACACAAACGTATTCATACAACCCCGATTGATACAGATAAGTTTTCAATTATTCCCTTATTATGTGGCTTTTGAAGCTCAGTGCTGTGACTGGAGACAGATAGGATTTGCCTCTCAGCATAAAATACGATATTACGGTATTGAAGAGACAATGAATCAATTCAGGCGCAGCATCCGCAGAGACACCGCTGGTTTGATCCAATGCTTTACAGAGGACACACATGGGTGCTCTGGTGGATTTACATTATAAAAACACTGGGAACAGATGCCAAATGTGTCTTTTGGATGTGTGCAGACATTCAGGTGTGAGCACAGACTGACTGACTAACACTGAGAAACGTAGCTGCCTCTGGAAATTGTATTTGAGCAAGGCCAAAATCGAGAGGCGATAACAAATCTCATTTCCTGCATGTTTGCCAAGTTTCCAGCGACATTTGTCTCCTGGCTGAGTGTGGTGAGTGGGATCCGAGCAGAGTAAACAAGGTCAGAGATATTCTCGTCCGATAGGATCTGCCACACCACACCAGCATCCAACACACCGTCCAAGTTCGTTGGACAAAGCACTTGATATTCTTGTTCAGTGGTGGCTGCAAGACATTTGGAGTGTGGTTCTACAAAAACCAGTACCACCAAACATCTGTCTGTAGTCATGTTTAGTGAGAAGTTCAGTTGAGAGCCAATGTCCCCTCTAAGGCCCAAAGCCCTAAACCCTATGCGCCTTAACTGACGTCACCTGGTAAATGCTTGAGTGGGAAAGGCTGCGAGGGCTTGGAATGGTATAAATACAAATGGCACAATGCGGCGACATATCACGTTACCTTGCTGGCACTGTAACATGTTATGTACAATTGTGGGTTTTTATCTTTATTTATAGTTTTTTTTACTGCCTGATTTGAACATTTTCCAGGATCTTGCCTTACGAGACAAGAGGCAATTATCAAATAATCTATTTATCAAAACGGCTTCAACAAGCAAAGTTAAAAAAACATGTTTGATGAGTAAACCAGGTGTGTGATATAGCCTATGCTTGCATACCTCTGATTTCATGTTTTTTTTATGAGCCATCTTAAATTATTAATGACGGGCTTAACACCTTTGTGCCACGCCTCCAGGCTTCCCCTGGTTTAACCTCACAACGCTGTGAATTGTGGGTAATTCCCTCAGGCAAAGTCATCATGGAGGGCTCAAAATGTCTGGGAAAGAGCCATCAAGCACTTGATGAGTCTACAGTGGGACAGCCCCGAGATAGCAGGAACGTGCCTAAACATGGACACGAGGACTGGGTCATCATTGGAATAGAAGAATGACTCAATAGGCGAACTACTCCTACAGCACAATCCACTTCTCTGCTTTCCAGTGTGTTCACTTTGTTCCAAACAACCAATACATTGCTTAATACAATGGAGCTTTGGAGCGTAAAGAGGATGTGCAAAAGAGAGGAATCAAAATGACTATAGATACCACAGCTCCAGCATATTCCACCGTTGATTTTTATGTTCCAAACACTCATAGTTCCTTCTCAGCGACTAGCTTTTATTTCTTGCTATCACCTCTTCATAGCCCAAAAGCTTTATCAGTAGAAGTATATTAACAAGTTAAACGCAAAGCGACATTTGTTTGGAACATACTGCACATATAAATGGGTAGCAAATAAATGGATTATGCTATTGGAAGCCATTGAAACTGCTGTGAATCAAAGCTGAATAAAGCTTTTTTTGGAGGTATGTATTCGTTTTTAGACCATCCCAGGAAACCATTGGCTTCCATTTATTTTCGTACAGTATGAAAACCAATTAACAGACTTTTTGAATTTCCCTTAATCACATTGTACATCAAGTTTGCATTAAAGTGTTTCACATTAACATTATATGACAGTGCAGTTCAGTGCAGGTGGTAATGGAAACAACGATGGAAACAACAATTAATGAAGACTCGATGTTCACTGTGATGGATTGCATCATTTGAGTTTGTAGAGAACGGAAATGATTGGAACACCAACAACCCTTCTGAAATAGGCGGAAAAAAAATCTTTATGGTTTGCAAAATGGTCTGTTGAGTTGAAGTGCTAAGTATGTGATTGAGAGGAAATGGGCTAAAACTTGAAGAAAAAAAAAAACACTGGTCCTTCAAGGTCTTCGCAAAACAATCAGTGATTGTAGAGGTGCTTATGTGCTGCAGGACTTTATGAGAGCTGGATTATCAGGGTTACGATGAGGGGAGATATTCGTAACGGTAGAAAGACACACACAGGCACTCAAAATGTCAAGGGTGTGTTTTTAACTTGTCCGATACGGAACCTGGCTCTAAAACCGTCCCTTTAAACAGCTACAACAGATGGAGGCAGGAGGTTACGACTACAGATCGAGTGAACTGGACAACCTGATCGCAGCAGAACGTCTTCGACACACACTGGCATGGTGGTAGAATAAATCCCCATTTGATTTGGAGAGCTAATTAGAGAGGGCCAGAGAGACAAAGCGAGACAGAAAAGGCTTATAGATTGTGTGGCTTGTAGCTGTTACTCTGAACAAGGCAGACACACTCTTGTGATATGACCAATAAGTCCCATTCACAGCAATTACTGCTAGCGCTTCGACTGGCGAGAGAAAGAAAATGCTAATACATGTACAGTTTGGTAGCCTGAACATTTTCAAAAGTGATTCTGAACTTCTGAGGCAGACAGCTCTCTTTGCACCACTGCCAGAAAAAAAAAGTTTGTTTTCTGCCGTATCTGCTGCAGTGGAATCAGAGCACTGAATTATAATAAAATTGCAATTTTAGAAACATTGACCAAATGGCACTTTTCTCACACATCTGGCTGTTTGTTCTATGCCATTGCTGAGACTATGAAATGTAGCACCTTTAATCAGTGTACCTTTAAATGATGATATGAAGAGTAACAATGTTTCCCTTAGTGTTTATTTTTCAAGTGTTTCTCAAGACAACACTCACATGTTGAGAGGAGGAATACCTAAAGTGACCAATAACTATTCTAATGTACATACGGCACAGTATTAAGATGGACTTCAATGTAAAATATCTTCTCACAGCTAATAAAAAGCAAAGTTTGACAACAATGTTCCCAAGAAAACTGTGAAAATGGAGGTGAATTTATCTGAATTTGAATAATTGATTTAAATTGTCCAGACTAAACATTCATGATATAGAGATTAGGTGTCTAAAGGCTTTACTGAAGTGTCAAACCACGAGAAAATATAGGCTGTTGAAATGACTCATTTTCTCTCACCGTCCATCCCTCTATTATGTAAAGATCGCCGTGTTAAGCAGTGTGGTGACCTGGTCCACTAAATCACCACCGCTAACAGACAGAGGGAGACAGACATAAAGAGAAAGAGAGAGAGACAGATAAAGAGAGAGAGAGCGAGCGAGCGAGAGAAAGCTGGAAGGGGAGAAAAGTGGGCCCTTTTCAAGGGTCATCCATAATATGCCATCACATTAGCCCTCATCATTGGCCTGCTCCGACAGCCATCATCTATTCCCATTCTCCACAGACCAACACACACAGACACACACACACAAAAAGGAAAGACCGCTGAGGATAACTAGGCTGTGTGTGTTTGTATCCTCGTCTCATCTATCTCTCCATCCCATTTTTTCAGATGGCTGATAAAAGTCCAGCAGCTGGAGTTAATCTGCTGTCCCTGGCACATCTAACTTTCAAGTTACACTCACAAGTTTCACAAGTGCAAACAGAACCGTCCGTGTGTGTGTGCCACACATTGTATTCTTCTGGTTCCCACGAAGAATACAACAGTGCTTTTATATAAAACATGTTTTTAAGATGTTTGCCTTTTATTTGATAGTGAAAAAAGAAATGGATGTCCCTCACCAGAATACGTTGTGTGTGTAAATTATATATATATATATATATATATATATAAATAAATAAATTCTACTTTTGGGGTCAAAGTAAAAAATGTTAAAGCCTTGTGAGGCAAATTTTTGATTCGCTGTTGTATAAATAAAATTGGCTGCCCTGGTTATATGACAAAGTTTGTAATTTTTCAATAATTATGTAATATAGCAGTGAAGAAAGATGTATTTTTGCATACAAGTGTGAACTTCTTTGTGAGATCCGGCTCTTGTACAGAAAATGTGTGTAGGTGTGTGTGTTTATAAATGTGTCTGCCAGAGGGGGAAACTGTAGGTGGTTCTGATTATCGCCTTGACAGCCTGATTTACAAGATTTAAACAACCGTACATCCTTGTGACCACAGTCTCACACAAACACACACACACACACCTTCCACAATGAGCACACTGGTCTGAAACACTGCCAGGCCCCAATAACACACACTGCGCTTCTCTCTTATTGCTCTCTCTCTCTCTCTCTCTCTCTCACACTCACACACACACACACACACACACACACACACACACACACACGGTCCCTTGGTTTCCCTGGGAACGCTGTTTATCCCGTCCATTTAGTCCATTTAGCCGTGTGTCCCATTAGTACCAACCTCCCATCTGTCTACCGGGCCCCCAGAGGGGCTCCAGTGTGTGTGTGTCTGATTGCACAAGTGTGAGTAACTGCACTGGTGTTTATGAAGATGGCAAATGTTGTGTGTACGTGCGAGTGTGTGTGTGCTTTATGTTACCTTCTGATCGCCACCCCTCCCCTCCACAAACTAATCAAATATCAGATTAACGTTCATCAATCCCCACCTGCACCAGCGACGCCGTGCATAATCATTATGTCTGACCTCTCTGGTTGGCTGGCTGGCAACCTTCCTATCCACCAATTACACCCCGCAGCCGACAGGCCAGCTGACTGCCACTTCCTTCCCCGTGTCCAATTAGATCGCGTTGACAAAGCGACACAGGTCGGCCGAGGCTGTGGACCCCGAGGTCGAGGAAAGCGGCTCTGATTGGGCGTTAGTGAGCCGTCAACCGCACAGGCAAACCTTTTCCTAATGAGATCATTACATCTTTATAATGCAGTAATGTGAGGAGATGTGTAATCATTCTGGGCCTAACTCGTTGTCAAATGTGATTTTATTCACTTTGAAACAACTTCATGGCTCTTGAGAGGGAAACAGGTCGACACAATAAACTCAGCGGAGGTGTCTGTAAGTGATGTGGCTGTAATTTGTCCGATGGAATGATTCTGGCTTCTAAGCACTGATTGGAATGTGCGGTGACCAACAATGTAAACATCTGCTTTAAGAACACGCTCCAGATTTCTGATGAACATTGCTGATTTTAATACTCAATACAGAAACACCAGTTCTTGCTTTTACTTCCCTCCACACCTCCTTCTTTCGTCTCTGTACATTAGGGAAGTTCAGTGTTACAATTCAGGTCGAAACATTTTCAAAGGTTTGTTTGAATTTCATTTGTTCCATTAATAAAGATACAATTTGGATCTTTTATTCCAGCTGTTAGTATTGTTTTTACCTTGTAAGTCATTGTGTCATCATGGCAGACTGTGGTCCTGGAGACCCCGACTGTAGCGAGACACTACCACAGTACCTCACATGTGTTAATATGCCCGTCTCTCACGCAATAGCATCACAACCGTGCAGGATGCGGTCACGAATCTCTACAGGTGTGTAGTTAAGATCAAAATGACGGTTGAGTTTGAACATGGGTGTGGGTGTGGCAAGGGCGCCAGAAGTAGGGGTTAGGAGGTGGTGTGATCCCATCGCAAGATCAAAACTAGTTTAAATTTAACTTTGGAACTAGGACAACAATTATACTTGTTTTAAACTTGCTTTAACTATTTGTTTTACATTCGTTATGCATTTGTCTTCTTTAGACTATGGTCATGTTTCATATTATGAGGTCTCTTATTTGGTTTTATGCCAAGTCGTCCGAGCAGATATCCATCGTTACTGCTCCCACCGGTTAAACGTATTGAACATACAGAGAACACAATCAGTATATTTAATCGAACTCAAACAAACCGGCTTGTTTCCTAAAAAAGCCGGAGTACACCTTCAACAATTACAAGTGGCCCGATGGGGAGTCACTGCGGGCGAAGCACAGGATCTTGACATCATGACATTTAATTAAAAAAATACATATCCTTGTGTTCCTTTCCTCACCATCTGTCTTTCACTCTTTTTTCATTTATCCTTGCCTCCTTCCTCCTCTCTCTGTGCCAGTGAAACCCGGGTGTAGAGCTGCAGAGCTCGGCACTGCTCAACAAGGCCCCATCTCATTAACAATGGCCTCAGCTCGCCAATATACACAACTCATCAACTGAGAGTGTGCATTTGTGTATTTTTGCGTGTGTGTGTGCGAGAGTAAACTAACACCGTGTTTGTGCGTGACAGGGGAGTCAGCAACTTTAACGCCAAGCCCTGCAGGCCTCATCTCGAGATCTTTTTAACAAGGAGCCGCCCGATCAATCTCTGATCGATAACTATCTGGAGCCCGCCAACATAAAAAGGTGTGTGCGTGCGTGTGTGTGCCACGCTGACTAATTCAGACATCTAGGCATAGCGCTGATCCTGTTGGGCCTCGGTTCAGTGCAGTGTGCCAGCTGTGGAAATGAAAAACCAGCGGCGTCTTTGGCTGAGCTATCGCCGTCCAGGAGGGGAAAGCTGGCAGAGAGGGAGACGTCGATAGTTTTGGGATAAGCAAATATTCTGAGACAGAGAGAGGTAGAAAGATAGTGTGAGCGAAAGAGAGAGAGAGAGAGAGAGAGAGAGAGAGAGAGAGAGAGAGAGAGAAGAGGGGAATTCAAGAGCAGAGTGAAGGAAGCCAACGGTTTTGCCAATAAACAAGCCAGCACAGCACTATTGCAGATTGCCATAGAGCTTAAGTATACAGGATAGAGGCATTAGAGAGTCGGCCCCATCAGAGCAACGCAACAAGAGCTGATCATGCATCTGTGTAAGTGTGTGTGCATGCAAGAATGTGTTGACAAAGAGTGTGTTTGCAACAGAGAGAGAGAGAGACTAAGTCCATGTGCATTCACGTTTAAATGCTCAATAAGCTGGTCCGAGTGGTTCAGTCTTAAATGGTTTCTCTATTATTCATTTGATTTGTCCGTAGACATGTCAATCATTCAACAAATTACACACTACATGGCTAAAGTCTGGTTTCCAGTTGACTCCAAATATGTTGGATGGGACTGAGGTCAAAAAAACATAATGATCATGGACCAGTCACTGTCAGACGGCCACCGTCATGTCAACCCTTAAGCCTTTCCACTGAAACACAATACTGTCCAAAATATAATGTTATGCTTAAGTATTAAGATTCCGCTTCATTTGAAGGTAAAAACAGCTCCAGACCAAACCACAGGGGTGTCCACATACTTTTGGCAATGTAGTGTATTGATTAACATCCTGATGTGGAAGTATGTATTTCATCCCTCACATTTCTAGACGTATTGTACAAGCAGCATAGTCATGATTCCATAGATGGACAGACAGACAGATTGAGAGAGAGAATGTTCCTTAAAAAGACTAAATAATAAAGTAAAATAAACCACAAATAATAAAATATATGATGTGATACAGATAGCAACATTCATAAAATAAAAAAGGAAGCAGTTTAATGTCATAAAGCTCACATATTTCTGAGCTGTTTTCCACAATTTCTTTATCTTTGTATGAAGTCTTGTTCTCGTTTTGATATCGTTATCATTACTGTTTGTATTATTTGTTTGTTTACTTGTCCGTCTTTTGTAACTTGACAGCATTATTAATGAGAATCCCTCCAGGTGAAATAAAGCTTGATGATGAGATGAAAGCATCTGAATGAACGCCTGCACATCAGTTGTCCTCGTGTAATCCCTTTATGTTCAGTTCATTTCAGCCGTGTATGTTCATGTGTGTGTGTGTGTGCGTATGCGCATTAGTGTGCGATGTGTGTATTGTAATTTGTTGCCCTGCAGCTTTGAGTAGCGGCTCATTATCTGAGCTGATTCCCATCTTCCCTCCCTCAGGGCTGTTACAATCACAAAATCATTGATTCGCTCCGCTCCCCAAAACAATGGATGGTGGATAAAACCTTGATGGAATAGATTTCCAACCTGCCTGCTTTAGCCGCTCATAAAACTTAGTTAATGTCTGTGTCAAACCAGTGGGGTTTGTTCACTTTCTTTCAAATCTCTTGATCTCCGTCTTAAAGACACAGTACAGTTCTTCCTGGTCGGGTTTAAGTGATAGAATCTCAATATAAACTCCAGATCCAGATTCTTCCCAGGTCTCCATGTTAGTGATTCTCACAGGTACAGCTGTCGTCAACTGTCTCATTCGACATCTGACATCCATTCATTGGGCCGACATACCCAGCGCAGCTGAAACCCGTCTACTCACACAGCATATTGACACTTTTATGCCTTTTTTTCCGTGGCAATATTTTCCAATAACTGGGAGGTCACTGGGTTTATTCTCAGCACAGGATGTGTTCCACTGCATTGAGTGTGAAGAGTCCCACAATGACAGTGAGATGCTGAAAAAGCTACATGAAAAGACAGGAAATAGCTCCTGAGCACAGAGGACAGAGAAGACACGCACGATTCAGAGCAGCGTCTAAAAGGTAAAGCACTACAGTGAAAGCTACTGGAACAAAGCGTTCCTCCTGTGTGAAAGCCTTTCGACTGTGTGTGTGTGTGTGTGTGTGTGTGTGTGTGCGTGCGCACTGCTTACTAGTCCACAAGTCAAACAGAGGTAAGGGCTCTCAGACTGGATGTTGCGAGCCAAAGTAGCTGGCAGAGTGAAGAAACAGTGAGAGAGCAGATGATGGATTCCTGCTGTGATAACACGCTACTCCACATCACACAGAGGTCAGACAGAGAGAATCTTCGAAGTTGCTCTTGAAAGAGGGAAAGAAGAGGAACGTAGGAGGAGAAAGGAATAGCACCAGAGCCAAACTTCTATATCTGCCGCTGTGAAAACTGGGTGACGAGAGAGGTGTTTGATGGGGGGAGGAGAAGGGGGTGGGGGGGAGAGAGGAAGGGAGGCAGCCAGGAGATGGAGATGGAGATAGAGATACATACGCTGTCTGAACCGCGGGTAAACAGAGACACATAGGGGACAAAGTGTTGCGTGAAGACAAAACACTGTTGCTGGAAAGCTGAGAGAGAAAGTGGAGAGGCAGCAGAGCGTGGAAAGAGGAGGAGAAGGAGAAAGTGAAAGTGGAGTGATTACCTCGATTTCATTACAACTTTATATTCTGTTTTGAACGCTGTGTCATGTTGTGGCCCTTTAGGCGAAGAGGAAATGAAAGACCTTTTGAAGTTGTTATGACAAAAGCGTTTGCCTAGTTGTATGTCAAAGTATCCTATTACAATGCTTTGTATGATATCTTATAAAAGTTACTAATTTTTTTGTGTTTTCCTACGAACGTCCAGCAACACGTGTCAGTTTCCTCTCGTTAGGTGCTTACAATCTTTTCAAAATAAACTCGGTGTCTGTTTTAGTCTTTAAGGATAATATACCAAATCATTTTGTGGCATATCTACAAATCACAAAGCATTCTTCTTCGTAGGTATAGCTACGAATGCTGGATGAGACCAGCCTGTGTATTTACACAACCAGCAAAGACGCAGTTTTACTTGAGTTTCCTTCTGAATTGTCATCAGCCAAGTAATACAAATATGCTTATTTTCTATTTCTAAAGGATTCTGAAGATGACTCGAACTGATTTTTATGACCACACAATAACACACTGGCCCTTTAAAACATGGCTATAGAGTAGAAAGAAAGAAGAGAGAAAAGCAGATCTATGTGCCGAGGAAAGAAATAAAAACCCATATTTTGTGCAGCATAGCGACATTTCAGCTCTTTTGTTCCAAACCATTAATAAACACAGCACTAATGCACTTCCATTAATCTTACTCAAAGCCTGGTGTTAACGAATATCAAAGCCATTGTTGGAACCCCCTCCTCTACACCTCACCATTCCAGCATGAAAAATAACCTATTTTCTCACATTATGCTATTTTCTGTTTTGATCAAAGACTTTTATTTTGACAGCTCAAAGTAACCCATTTCATTAAGAAAGAAACGGACCTTTATTTATATTTTTATATATATATGTTTTTTTATTATTATTTTCTTGAAATCAATTCCAGTTATTGAGTCACTTGGTTTCAACAGTAAAATCAAATGCCACTGCTGCATTTATGAGACTTGATGAAATGTGGCCAGACATGCATTTCCAGTGACATCACTCACCAGACAAACTAAAGCATTGGTTCTTTGATGAAACACCTGAATGATCTCCAGGATAAGTATGTTTTCACTGACAGGAAACTTCGTGTGGCTGAGCAAATAATAACTGTTCTCTGTTAGTGCAGTAAAACCTCGATGTTGGGAGGTCAGGCAGGAAGGCTGGATGTTCTACATGAGAAAATGCGTCCGGGATCGGTAAACAAGTAGTTTTGATTCCCTAAACTAAAGCAAACCTTTACCGCAGAGGTTGCACATCAGAAAATGATCCTTTGAATCTCTTTTTGTCGTTGGTGATGATTTTTGAAAGGCACTTCAAAACAACGTCATCCTGCTGGTACGTAGTGTCAGATCAGAAAATGATGCGTGGGTTGGTTTGGAGTATTTTGTTGTGAAGGTGCTGTATGAGGACCATGTGTTGTATTTGCATTCCACCTCACATGAGCTAAATTACATGAATGAGATACTGGAAGCATGGCTGGCAGAATATGCCAAAATGTCCTCTGTTTAACCAAATGTCTCAATCTGTACATTTTGTCTGGTTAATTAGCTAAGCGGAAGAGACAATCAGCTCTTTTTTCATGTCTGCCTCTCATGGAGAAGTTGACCCGGGATGAGCAGCTGCCCTTGATTGACAAAAATTAAAGAACAAGTATCCCCCGTGATTGGGTAATTGACTGATGAGGAGCAGTTGTCCTTCCGCATGATTGGGCAATTGACTCAGAAAGAGGACTTGCTCTTGGAATTTGATTGGCCCAGGAGGAGCGGGTCCTCTTGAGAAGCCGCCGAGTGTCACTCCAGACAGACGAGAGCGGATGTCAGCTCTCTACTCGGCTGCAATCACCTTCCTCCCTCCCTCTCTGTGTAACTCTCTGTCACATGCGCACACAGGCAAACGTGCACATACAATGCAACGTCTCAACCCATGAATGTACTGAATGACGGGACCACCGCAGTGAAGCAACAAGGCCTCGTACAAGAATGAAAAACAAGGTAATTTGTCTGGGTCTTCTTTAACGATTGATATGAGAAATGAGCCATAACGGTTTTCTGATCGGCCTCCATTTGGTTATTGTAGAAAACTATGTTGTATATATTAACAATTGATCAAATGGCAGTATTACTGTACTGCATGTGAGAGGTATTGCTTGCAGAAACAAACCCAGAAAGAACAATAAACCAACACTGAAGTTCTTCAGCGCTTTTAACCAGCCAAAAGACAAAGGACAAAGTTAGCAATTATTTTGATATGAGACTTAATATTCTCTTAGATTTTGGACATCGTAATATGGCATAAGTGTCGTCTCTTCCTGGTTTTAAAGGCTGCATTACAGTGAAGTGATGTGATTTTCGGAACCTGCTGTTATAGCTGTTCTTTTATTTGCCTTTACTCACTTCATCATTACAACCACTTCACCTATCAGAAATATCCCTATGTCAATGTTTTGTGAAAGCATCAATAGCCAACCCTGCAATATCATCACAATATCGATATAGAGGTATTTGGTAAAGGATATTGTAATATGGGATTTTGTCAATGTCGCCCAGCCCGAGAAGAAAGTGAGGCATCTTGCAGCCTAATTTCACCAAAATTGAAACACGACGGCTGCATTTTGCAAACTAAGATGAGAGTGAATACACAAAATGTTGACAAAAACACAAATCGGCGATTTCAATCTTTCACAAAAACTAAAATGGGTTGAGAAAGTGGTCCTACCTCTTCATCTGAATAAACCATTTAAAAACATATTGAATTTGATAAATGCAGTCACAAGGCCGAAAACTTTTTTTTTACGATCTTGCCAGAGTCACCTTAAATACTAAGTTATAGTGAAGGTGTGAATGGTCTTCCTTCTCTCCGACATGAACAGATGCAAAGACACATCTTCCCTCTGCCCTCTCTTCTCCCTCTTCTTTCTGTGTTACACCTCTGGCAAAGCATTTAACTTGTGATGAACTCCTCTCACTGACCCACCCGTAGGCACTTAGAATAAGTAGACAAATAGATCCTTCCAGATCCTCACACATCCTGACCAGACAAGATACGGGCCGGTCCCTCCCCTCAGACACCTCCGCCAATGTTTACGACCTGTCCGCTCTGTCTGGCTGCCAGCGAGGGGGAGGGGATTGGATCTGCAGTGTGTCCGTCACAGCTCGCCACCCACCGTAGCCCGTTACAAGACGGATAATGGAGCACGGGTCACGGACCACGCCTCTTCAGCCTCGCTGCGCCCAGTGAGACGTTTCACAAAGAAAGAGGAAAGGAACCACGCAGTCACAAGTGTCTAGTCCACACATGTACAGTCACTACACACACACACACACACACACACACACACACACACGGTCCAGTGCTCACAACCTAGAGCTCCTTCAGTCAATAGCTGGCAGGGCGGAGTGGTGACCATGGTGGAGTCACTGAGCTCGGAGGAGATGTGATGTGATGAGGTCACAGTGATTACCATTACAGAGCTGGGTGGTCCGATATTGTGGAACTGGGTGACCAGTGACCCCCCCCCATCGCTGTCGATCCATACATTCATCCATGTTCAAGTTCTTAAAGTTCTTAAGGTTCTTAAAGTGACAAATGCAACCATAGCATGTACTCTTGGGATTTTCACAGCAGTTGACAATTCCTCTCTCACTAATCTGAGGTCCTACAGTATGTGGTCTTACTGGCGATACGCTGCTGGAAATGGTAATGGATCTGTGTGTGTGTGTGTGTGTGTGCGTGCGCAGTAACATCTTTGTGTAGATGGATCTGTGTGTGTTTTTGAGATGTCACCCCACTTAATCCAGTAGTGTTTTTATGGAGGGTCTGACCTGCATCTTGTCGGAACACATCATTACCATCACCGCTGCGGACATCTGCCGCGTGCACTGTGGGTGCAAAAAGTCATTACCAGTTAGCAAAGCATTACATGGTGGTTAGCCCGAAATGTGTTAAAATGACATGTCGGCAGCATGAAAACAATGCTAATGGTAAGCCAATTAGGATCTTTCTTTCCCGTGGTGGACACACAAATTAAAGGCATCCCTGTGAATATGCAACGGACCGAGTTGGTGACTGTTGCGGGCGGGATGGGAGGTGGCTGCGCCAAACAAACACAGGACTTTCAACCACAGGATTGGTGTTCGTAAAAGAGTCAATGTGAAGCAACGTTTATTTCCTGAACCTAACTAAGTGGTTTTGTTGACTACCGTTTACGTGCTTATTTTTTTTGTTTATTATTATTAAATGTAATTACATCAGGGACCATGTGAAAAAAATACATTCATCTCAAGAAAAAGAGGAGACGCTTTGTACCAGACTTAGCCAACTCATTTCCAGCCAGTCGCTGGGCAGGTAAACGAAATACAACACGGAGCAAAACCTATTGCTTAATTATCTTCCATCATTCAAAAGAGAATTTACTTTGTAAGAGTCTATGTCAAACTTTTAAAAGCTCTCATTCTATCAAAGTCTTCACATTCATTTCATAATAATAATAATAATAATGTCAAACTTTTGACTAATCTTTTGGATATCAAATGTCATCATTTCTGCGTGGCAGCTTGGATCCTGAAAGCCCTGATGGCTAAAATGTTAATAAGCTAGCTAATAAAAGGAAAGGAACGGTATTTAGGCTGTCATGGCTGGCTTCTCAGCTGCAGGGGCTCTGTTGTTTGTTTTGAAGCACTAATAATGGCTGCGCAGACTTATAATTATGAACTTAGTGAGGTGAGGAAATTACTAGAGATGAATAGACAGCAGGGGACCAGATTGTTGGAAGGCACATATCAGAGTCTGTTCCTGACTCACTCCGATGACGGGAGGTAAAAACACAAAATCATCTCCTGCAGAATACATGCTCACAGAGAACAAAGGCATATAAAAGAGGAATAATCTGTCTGGAGTTTGTATCTCGATGAAGTGTTCTACAAAAAACATGGTAGAAAGAGACTAGGCTTCTGCTCAGGTTGAAGTCGGGAGGAGAAATGTTGGGAATTATGCTGGGTCACTAAAATCTGTGCAGTGATAAAAATAATGACCGTCTAATGGGTCCCCATTATGTTCTATTTAGTCTCTCAGACAAATTTCAGCCGTAAACACCACTTTTCTCATATCACTCACACTGATCTTTTCTCTCATTCAGTAAATCTGTTTTGTTGGGTAAGTTCACTATTACCTCTTCCTCCTTTTCCCCACTTTTTGTCTTTCATTCTCTCTGACTAACCCACCAGCTGCAGTGAATAGACATCCTTCCCACCTGTTTCCCTCCTCTCCATCCCCTCCTTCCGTCTCCTTCCTAACAGATGGCAGACAAGTGCAGGAAAAATTCCCAGAGTGCCGTGGAAGGTGTTTCTCCACGAGCGTGTTTGTGAATGTGTGCTTAGACCTTTATTTACATCAGCAGGCGTGGCCCCGGCCGCCGCCTCCCATCTGTCAGCCAACCACGAAGCAGCACTGCCGCAACCCAGAGATACAGACAGTTGGTGCTGACCCTGTTCACAGAACATGTGAATGAACATGTTCATGTTACGGTGGTGTTGACTTTTTTCGTTGGAGTTGGATCTTTGGGGGATTTAAAGGAGACAAAGCAAGTGTTGTGCGTGTTGCCTTCTACTTAATTTAACCACAACATTTGAATTTAAAGCTTATCTGGGCCGATCATATATGCATAATATTGCCATAAGCCCAGTGGACTGGATTCACTTCACTGGAAGGTGCCCAGCAACACACCAAAAGGAGAAATCAAGAAAAAGAAAACAATGTTCAGGTTAAAAATAAAATGCCTCTCGTCATCCTCCTCATCGCTAAACTCTCAAATGAAGCATCAGTGATCTAATGTAAGCATTTCTGTAACATGTTTAATGTGCTAATGCAGCAATGCAGCAATGCTACGCCAAGACAAAACAGGACACTCGAGGAAGTAAGAAACTTAGCAAAACATTAATAATAAACGAAATCTAGAATTAGAAATTTAAATAAAACTAAAATTGCCTCTTTGTGGTTGTTTGCCTCCACCAAAAATCGCAGTTTGCATCCATGTCTGTCCAAAATGTCAACACTTCATTTATTCTTAGTACAAATGTGTGTGAGATTGTTATACACGGCGACGTCTGACCTCCAGATTCTAAATCGGTTATCCTTTGTGGATGTTTGCGCTAGAAGTACAGAAATGTCATTCATCGCTTTCACAAGAAGGGGAGTGAGTTAATCAAAATCAAATCAGTTCATCCTTGGCTCCAAGAAGACGTTAGTGCCAAATCTGAAGTCTTATAGATATTGTACTTTTTGAAGATGTTTTGCATCTGGCAAGGAGATTCGTTGGAATTGCATAGATTAAAACTATTTATACATTTTTCAAGGGCATTTGCTAAACAACTAATGCCCTGGGAGGGGCAGTCCTATGTATTAGATATACCACTACAAATAATAATGTTAGTTAAACATCAGCCAACCTTCCCCGAAATTCATTGACATTAGCATAAATTTGTTCAAGGGTTCAAAGCGGTCACATCATATCTTTTGCGTTTACTGTGACTAGAGACTATTTTTGATGTGAAAACTTTGCTGAGGCCGGCCTCAAGCAAACCCAGCAGTTAATGACGGCAGATTGCATCCACAGCAACGCCGCTGACAGTAACCACAACAATAACTATGAGACTAATGAGTCTGTTTTCCATCCCGGAGTTTGTCTCCGAGTGTTTCTGTGGATGTGCGTGCGGATGTGTTGTGCTGACCGATAACTCCCGCCGCCAGCTTCATTAAAAGTTAGATTAGTGCTGTTTAATGAGAGGCGGCGGCTTGTTAACAAACAGGTCACACCGGAGAGAGAGAGAGAGAGAGAGAGAGAGAGAGAGAGAGAGAGGGAGAGGGAGGGGAAGAAAGACGGGTAAAATATCCTCATCAGAGGTGGTGAGGACAAAGCTGGAGCTTGCATTGAATTTGTTTTGATGGTGGGATGTTTATCTATATTAAAAGGCGCTGTCAGCTAATTTGTAGCTTTTTGAGCAGTGCCAAGTCTGAGAGAACAACCTCTGATGATGTCATAGTGATGTCATCAAGGTTACCTGGCTTCGAGACCACCCGTTTTTTAATGCGTTACAAACTAGGAGGTGTGGAGGTTGAAAGACGTTCCCTTTTTACCGGAAAGAATGAGTCTGATGAACAACACTATCAAGTTGCATGATGGGTAAAGTAGGATCCATTGTTTTTGGAGTCTGACTCATAGTAGGAACAAAATGTCAGGATATTTCTGCTGTCTCCTCTAAGTCCCCCAAACAAATATGATAGTGTTACTAAACTAACACACTTCTGAGTTCATCTCACCGGTCCTCTTTACATGTTCCAAAAGCCGAAAGCTGTTTAAAAGGAATGATGTTGAAATATTCCCACGAGCTTTGGAAAACCTGCAGGATCAACACGATCTTTTATCTTTGCCTTGAGACAATATCACACACAGACCTTGTGTGACATTTAGTTACAAATTGAAGTAAAACACATTTTGTCAATGTTGTAGGATGCTGTGAAACGACAGATAGCATTATTATAAAAATGTTTGGGTGACTTTAGCTGGACTTAAGGCTCGAAACAACGCTTTAGACAATATTTATGTGTAATAACTCGGCGGGTGATAAATGCGCACATTTTATTCCACAGCCTGAATATTACAACAGGGTGACAAACCCGTGTGAACCCTGTGGACATTTGCTGCCTTTTAAAAAGGACGATGAATCATTTTTTATCAATTGAAAAAAGCTCCAAAACAACTTGTCACCACAGCGCTGGGACAGCTTCTGTTTTCACCGTGACGTACAGAATATGTTTTAAAGCATTTAGAAAGTACCTGCACACGACCGACACTTACTACAAACCTTCCCCCAGAGGTTCCTTCGTGTGGAGGCTTGAGCTGTTTCAATATGGCATTAATCACACTGGCAGGTAGTCCTCCTCACCTTCTGTTTACTTATTTGTTCTTTCTCTCTTTTTACTCAATATTTTTCTGTCTTTATTTTATTTCACTTTTTTTAATACTTTCACATTTCTATTTCTTGCCTTCTTTTACTGACTTCCTTCTGTTTTTACTACATTATAGTCGACATTGTTTCCCCTTCTTTCCCGCTTTCATTCCCTCCTTTCTTTATTAACTGCTTTGATGAGAAGTTAAATGAAACTCTTCTGTGAATCACAGAATTCAGTTAACTGTAAATACTACATTAGTTTTAAGAAAGTAAAAATCTGAATGCAGGACTCTTATTATTGCTGCTTTTACTCTAAAATATTTGAGTTCTTCTTCTTCCACTAGTGTGGAAGAGTACAAACATATCAATTCAGAAAATATAACTGGGGAGCTTATTCAGGGATTAACTCTGGAAATGTCAGGCTTCTCTCAGCTCTCCTGTCCCCCTCTCCCTTTGTGACTCTCCTCTCCCTCTCTTTACCTCCACACCTTCATTAAACGTTTGTTAAAAAGTTTGAATAGTTCAACTTCAGAGAGAGAGAGAGAGAGAGAGAGAGAGAGAGAGAGAGAGAGAGAGATCTGTTTTAATGAAGACAACAAAGCTCTATGCATCATTAAGTCGCACATAATTAAAGAAAGAAGAAACTCAAGTGTTTGATTAAAAGAGCTTTTGTCTGAAAAACACCCTCAAATGCATCAACACACATGCACGGACACATGTACACAAACAGACAGACACACGGACATGACCATGAATACACAAACACACAGAGTATGAAGAAAAACACGGCCCTCTCTTTTTTTGAGGTAATGATGTCAAAAGCAACGGATGAGGGCGGTTTAACTTGATCAGAAAGCTCTCGCTCTCGCTCTCTCTCTCTCTCTCTCTCTCTCTCTCTCTCTCTCTCTCTCTCTC
>NW_022280033.1:2823436-2840514 GCF_004355925.1 Anarrhichthys ocellatus
CTCTCTCTCTCTCTCTCTCTCTCTCTCTCTCTCTCTCTCTCTCTCTCACGCGCGCACACACACACACAGGCCTGTGTCCCGATGGGGGGTTAATGTCATCTCTGTTTGGTTGATTGCAGTGGCTTTTCGCCCCTGGAGACTTTTCCACTAGTCTGCACAGTTACACTCTTTATCTGCTCTTCATCTCCACATGCAGGCAGAATCAAACACGCTGACAAACACAGAGCGGGACAATCCAGACAGAGGAAGAGACAAAAACACTAGAAGCCTCTCTAATTATCAAATGCCCTTCAAGGCAGGTTGGAAGGACAGATACATTTGTGAAACGTCACATTTCTACGTAAAAACCTGTGGAGCGAACATGAGCAGAGCACGTAAGCACATCATATAGTGTTAGCACTTCTACGCTACGCGAGAGGAGAGAACAGAATGCTATTCAGAAAGACATGGATAATAAAGCGGTTTGAGGGTTTACAAGGGAAGTTTAAAGCATGACAATTATGTGTGTGTGTGTGTTTGTGTGTGCATTAAATCTACTGATCATTAAGTCCATCCGCTGCCGCTGTCTTGGTTATTCTAAGAGAGACGGTCTGAAGCTTCTGCCCATCACCTGTTTCTCCCTCCACTGCACAACCGTAATTACCTTCTCAGGCAATCAAAGAGAAACATGTACACTCCCACGGCCTGAAGAAACCCTCTGTTCCAACCAAGGCTGCCCTAGAGTCTGCAAGCAAAAAGTACACTATTTTACTTACATGACTTCTGCTCATCTGCATTACCTGACTGAAGATGTTCACACCACACTCATAAAAACTAAACTATAATGGACTAAGGAGGACTCTCTGAGGGACCAGCTTATGGACGTTGAACAACAAAGAGGATCGCAAATTATCCTTTACAGTCTGAAAAAACTAAAAGAGATGAAGTACACAGTAATGGAAGTTGGAAAGTTTTTGGTCAGAAAACATCCACATCACAAATATTCATCATTTTGGTTTAAACAAGACTCCAAAGTATCTCTGCTCTCTTTCACAGCCCTCAGTGGAGTCCTTTTCCACAATATTAAACCAATCACACATGTTCGATTAAGAACCATTAATTTGCCAAAATGCAATCCCACTTAACCCATCAGAGGGTTTTTAAATCACGGCCAATTACCCTGCCACCGCAGCACTCTGCCTACATTACTGAGCAGATCACTCAGTCGGAGAGAGGCCCTGTCCCATTACAGTCGAGCGGGAGAAGAATTGAAAACTGTACTCTGTCAGACCTGTCCAGGAGGTGAGCAAGAGGGACAGAAGAGAGCAATACTTTCTGTAAACTTTGTTTCAGTAAAATGTTATAGCATCGGCTGGCATCGGGGCTCGTTGGTCACAATGTCGGTAGTTCTGTCTCACACAGGCTGTGTCCACTATTTTACACTTTTCTACAGCACCTCACCTGAGCAAACTGAAAGTTGCACCGACATGCCCGGACAATTTCTACTTATAAATAAAGGTGTTTGTATACCAAGTACATTTTTGTTGTCCACATATGTCAGATGTACACATGGAGTGTAGTTCTGATCTTTAAACTACAGCTCCAATGCTCAGTTCAAACGCATGGACGTTGAATGAGCTACCTACTAACTCAAAGTTAGCCTTGTTGTGAGCGTGTCTTTCTATGGTTATGATTCCTGTGATTGACATGTGACCTATCAAGGTTTCCCCCCACATTTAGCCCAGAATGTCTAGAATATATGTCCTTATTTGATGATTCTCCACTTCCCGTTGGCACAGAAAAGAGGGTGCTCTATGCGTTTGTAGCTACTGTAGAAAGTGAGGGTGTGGGGGTCAGGGTGAAGGAGGGTTATGAACCCTGTCTGACTTTCTTGCAGGACGCTGGAGCTCCAACATGTTCCCAATACCTGATTGTCACATACCAATGTCAGCGTCTCAATAGAACGTGAAAAGGTACCCTTTGGCTAATGTGTAGTGGCGCGTCAGGCTTTCAATGGACTCCTATGTTAACCCATTGCCGGCAATTTTAAACATGAAGAGCAGGTGCTCGGGTCATCTGATAAAATGTTTACCCAACAGCAGCAATATCGGACACTTTGAGCTTTGTGATTCCCGTCAGAGATCCGAGGCAGGACACACATTATCTGCCTGAATATTGGATTCAGTTCAACATCTGAAAAATATATTTCCTCACTGCCAATTCCATTTTTAAGGTTTTTGAGGATATTCCCAATATTCATAAAGATACAATATGGGAGTTTCTTTCATAATTAAAGAAAATGTCACTGAATTTGTGAGAAATCCTGTTTTTTTCATCACTTTTGCAAAGCAAAAGGCTCAATAAGATGCTAATCAAAGCTGGGTTAACAGAAGCTTAGAGCAGTTGTTTCCACAGCTCTGCTGGTGTCATCGCCACTATTTCACACACGCTACTGAAGGATGATTAAAGGTATATTTACTGTTGATTAGCAATGTTTTCAAGTTCAACATCTGTCCAGAAGATATCCGTCTCATTACAACTCAACAAGTCCTTACAACTTGAAAAATTCATGGATAAAAAAAATGTAGTGTGTCAGATGCATATTTGAAAATGTACAATACAGACAAAGTGATGCACTACAATGGAAATACATGGCAAAAAAAGAAGGAACAATGGGGTTTATGTTAGTCAGCAAAATGACTGTAGAGGTTTGTATTTATGATCTGCATTATGTAGATTATTGTGGAATCATTTGAGTGAGATGCTTTTCTTCACAGGTCGATGCTTCAAAGTGGTAAAATTGAAAAAGGTATGACTTTGATTCACACATGTCCTTTTATATGTAGTTGCTGGTCTGTGCTCTTGCATGTTCTTTTCTGCCTGTTGTCTAGGTGAAGTTAGAAATGAACTGATAAGCACATTAGATTATGAACAGGAACAAGAGAAGAAGAGGCAGAGAGGCAGAGGAGGTGAAGACGCTGCACTCCGCTCAGAGATGCTCTCATTAGAGACATTAATTGTTTTTCTGGCAGTGGAGTCACACAGGACGTTGTATGTGGAGCGAGTGAGCAGTAATGTGTGTCTATCCGCCTGCAGGGCTATGCAGGCAGGTGCTTGTTGCCAGGCTGCTGGTTGCCATAGAAGCTGTTTGTGTATTGAAGCTGATGGAGAGAGAGAGAGTACAATGTGTTGACTCTTCAACCTCAATGCTCTCCTGTCCTTCAACTTTACACTAAATCCACAGTTACAGTTAATCAATTATGGAATTTTTTCATAGTGAACTATCAATGAACGACACGTCTAATACCTCTATTACCTAAACAACAGATCACGTATTTCGTCATTTTATTTAGATGCTAAGGTAGTAACTAGTTACCAACATAACTTGTTATAATCCTCTTGGAACCACTACTCTTATCAGAAAATAGTAAAAGACAAAGTCTGGACTTGTAAAGAAGGTGTACTTTGTGTGTTTGACAAATGCAACAAATAGTAGTAGTAATAGTGGTTCATAATTAAAAACAATAACTGAAAAATGTGGCTGAAACATGTTTGGTGTAGTGTCAGTGGTTGTAAGGTAACAGCGTTAGAATAATTTTAACACGTGATACTAAAACAAGATGACGGATAGAGTTCTGTTACCGGCAGGTTTTTTTCTTCCATGAAGAACAGTTAGGTTTCAGTCTGACCCTGTTTATGTTTGTTTGTGCATCATGAAGCTTTTCTTTCCAGCCACAGACTCCAGCAGGTTTGATTTGACTCATTAATTCCTCCTCTCATGTTGATGTTTTGTTAATCAGTTAAATCACTGCACTGACTCCAGACAGAATCATTACTGCTGCCTGTCTATCGTGTGAATGCACACATGTGAAGTAGACGCAAATATTTTGACATTCATAGGAATTTCTGATTTTCATGCTTGTTTACACACACACACACACACACACACACACACACACTCAGTTGGGTTTTCATGACTTTTGGGGACATTACATTGACTTATATTCATTTCCTGGAGACTTAGCCTAACCATAACCGCTACCAGCCTCACCCTGACCCTGATCATAACTTAAACCTTACTATAACCTTAAACCAAGTCTTTACCCTAAAATTGTATGATTAACGTTATGAAGACATGCATTGTGTCCCCATAAGGAAGGCGAGTCCCCACAATGTGAATGTGTTTGCGGATTGATGTCCCAACAAGATGGGTTAAACACACACACACACACACACACACACACGGAAGGGAAGATGAGGACAGGAGGATTTGTGAAAGGATACAGAAGGTGAACATGCTGAGGATCAAATGTGTCTTTTGTTTGCCATTCCCAGTGTTTTACACACAGAGACACACACACACACACACACACACACACACACACACACACACACACAGATGATGGGCCAAATGCCCTGGGGACTAAGCTTTGGTTCAGATGTTAAACTTTTAATAACTACCAGTTCTCAGAGTCGTATCACAGTCGTAGTGAGGACGTGTGCCTGTGTTTGCTTCAGACTACAAAGTGCTTTTAGTCACAAAGGACGACTCAGTCGAGTAGAAAAATGCAAATCTCTCCTCA
The DNA here is from genome assembly GCF_004355925.1 of Anarrhichthys ocellatus. Classification (NCBI taxonomy): domain Eukaryota; kingdom Metazoa; phylum Chordata; class Actinopteri; order Perciformes; family Anarhichadidae; genus Anarrhichthys; species Anarrhichthys ocellatus. The sequence goes on from NW_022280033.1 coordinate 2,827,999, forward strand.
CTTCCTGCAGACGGCCTCAGGATGAACCCTCATGAACACAGACGGTGGACAGAGTGCAACAATAGAAAGAAATGATCTCTCATTCAGCGGCTCTGTGACCGGTTCACACAGCATTGAAGACAATGTTTAGTCGAACAGCCTCGGAGTGGAAAGTGAATGTCATTATACGTTGTCATGTATTCTACTTCTAATGAACACAAAGTCAGATCATTTGAGTTTTAAGTAGAGAAACATGCAGGCACACACAGACCTATCACCAGAATATTCTACACTTTTTCAGTGACCATAAATTATGTGAACGCTGTGCTAAAACAAATTGCTTAGTAAGCAGAAACATTACATTACTATTAAAAGGGGAGTCAGCGCTTCGGGGGGAAAGATTGTTGATATTTGAACTCAACTCCAACAAAACAAATACCCCCCCCTCCTCCAGATTTGAGTCCCTCTCACTCCCGCTGCCCTTCTCTTTATATATCCGTGGCCTTTCAAATGTCCTGAGCACGAGCACAAACGCCCCCTGAAGCTGATTGAAATAGTGCTGTGTGGCTCGGTCCGGGGCCCTTTGCTTGTTTAGCATTTACAGAGCCTAGGCTGTGTATCAACACACAGGTCGGAAAAGCTAGCAGACCATGAGGAGATATTCGCTGAATTTGAGAAGAAGTGTATTGGATCAGAATCTCTGACCGCGCCTTTAAATGATCATTTTGACAAAGTGAAACCTGTTTGGGTTTCAGGATCAGCAAGGCAATGTCAGTGTACTGGGAATATTCACTTTAACCTCATGTAGACCGACGTACAGACAGACTCTTCACAAGGGATTATAAATGAAGTGATTTTAAATTCACGTTGAAAGCGTTGCTGAGAGGGATCTGTGCTGTTGTGATGGATGGGTGACCAAGATGCATTTCATTCCCTCTTTATGATGCTTTTATTGCATTTCTGTATGTGTTTTTCAGTGAGATATCTGTCTCTGCATTATAAATGCTGGGGATCAATAAGTTGCACTGGTCCGTGCTATGCAGTTGTGTACAAAAGCTCTTAACTAAAAGGTCAACTAACTAGCTTTTTACACTAAATTTAATGCCATTGCTGATGTGAAAAACTGAGATACTGCACATTTTTTGACACGTTTCTGACAACTGGGTTGCCAATTTCAGTCAAAGAAATGCCAAAAAAAAATGCAAAGGTCTTCATCAGCGGATGATGTTTGCTCAGTTGTCATGGAGATGTGTGACAGCATGCAACTTAGCTCATATTTGATGAAGACCTTACGATGCGGTTGAAAGCTCAAGAAAAAGTAAGTGGACCCTAAGATAGGATATATTTGTCAAAATACAATTTCATGGTCAAAAATGACACTCAGATTATTTTTAATGTGTCTGTTTTTAAAAGGCAAAGGAATTAAATACATTATAAATAGATTTAGTAAATACTGTTCACTAAGACGTACAATGTGAATTTAACTTTAGTTTTATTCCTATCATATTCCATTACAAAATCCATGTTAACTTATCCCTCATTCCATATTTTGAAAGATGAAACTTGAGATGTGATTAGTCTAATTGCAGATCCTTGACACAACAAACAGTTTAAACTCACACCAGTAAAACAATTTGCACTCAGAGTTCACTGTGTTATGCAAACTGCTCTCTCCGCAGACAAACCTCATTATTGTTTTGTGTGTGTACAGCGTCTCATTTAATCCCCACAAGCTATTTGGCTTCCACTCATTCTGAAGCAAAAGGGTTCCCTGATATCCACCCTGATATTCGTTAAGGTATCCGAAATGAAGTTTGGTTCAGTTGAGATTCAGTTTAATCTGCTTCCTAAACAAATCAACAATCACTGCAACAGCAGTAGTTCCTCTTCTGGATGCATCTTTTGTGCGAGCAGCTAATTGGACGGAGATTGTTCGACACTCAAGGAATTAGCTGCATGTTGGGTTTGCTACATTCAACTTTAGAGAAAAGTTTTAAACTAAAGTGACAGAGTAATTTACAGTTTTGGGTAATGAGTGTAGATATGTTAATTTGTGCTTGACGTGAAAATAATATTTCCTTATTAAAAAAAACATGATAAAAAATGTAATTGCACACTAAACAGGTAAAGGAATGCGTCTTTATTCTTGTTTATTGCCGTTTCTGTAACTCTGCACTAAATTGTGTCATGAGAGTTTGAACATTGAATTCCTACTGCGGTAAACATCTGAGATACACACTAAGCTAACATCAAAGTGATGCTGAACTTTATCGAGAATGCTTTGAATGTGGAATTAAACAAATATACTATTTTTACCTTTTTCCCCCAAAAAGATTCAGGCACTTGAAAGCATGCTTACAGTATTTTGATGAGATAACACACCTGCAGGAAGTCTACAACCACTTTAAAACCCAGATCTAAAATTCAGTAAGGTATATATAGCTCTCATCCACAGTGTGTATTCAAAGTTCTGCAGAAGCACCCCCGTGTGTGTGTGTGTGTGCGTGTGTGTGTGCCTCCAGTTTATGAAAAGCTTCTTAGTGCAGGATTAGGATCATCATTGTCCACTGGTTTATGATAGGACAAGGATTACGTTAGTACAAAGATATGTTTAGCAACACATACGAGAACTTACACACCCACACCGGCCCTGTATGCAGGGAGGGAGCTTAAAGACCACTGCAGCGACTTTATCTGCACAATTTAAATTCAAAACATTCTTCCTAGGTTTCGGCTTTGATCTGTGCAAGGTTTTTTTTTAACATGCAGGACACACATAGTCAGCTATGATGGTACAATTGCATGATGAAGTTTGGATACGAGGCTCCGAGATGATCCACAGCAAGACAGGTACTGGTCTACTTTGTTTAGGCAACTCCAAGCACTTAAGCATGCTGACACGAGTACCAAAACCGCCATTGTTCCCTACTCGTACCAAGTGTTTTATTAGCCTAAACCTGCCAACATGTCCGGTGCTTTGTACTCCCACAGTCCATCCAATAATGATGTTTCTGTCTTTTGTTTCTGTATGTGAGGAATGAGGAACAATGTGAACATATTTTATAGACGAGAGGGTTGCTTATAATCAGGGACAGATTATATGTGGGCCCAAATGGTAATAGTCCAAATTCTGGTAATTAATCACTAGTGTTTTGAGGTGGTTTTGGTAAAAATAGTATTTTTGAAACTGTACAAGTTGAATGTGTAAGGAGTAGGTGCGAAGTCAATGACTTGAACGAAATGTTTTCGCACAAAACGGATTATTGCAACCGTTCCAAACTAATAATCATGCAGCCTAAAGGTAAGACCATGCGTTGGGTTAAAGCGTCAGTAAACATCAAACAAACGCACACAGTGATTTTTATATCAGTTGTCTGTCCATATGGACATGCAGACACGCCCCAGAAGACAGACAAATAGCCAGTTGAGGAAAGTTCTAGGAGTCAAAACACCGATTCAAGCGTAAAGTCAGTAATAACAGCCAGACCACCCATTCCCACCTTGAGTCAACATTGCCTGTCCGTCACAATGACAACCGCGAGCAGATTTCTCGGATAGCGGCAGAAATAAAGACGCAGAGAAACAAAACGAGACGGTTGAGTGGAGTGAAAACGGAGGGGAGGGAAGGGAGATATATTAACACAGACGGACGGCCTACGGCACTTTCCGGTAAAAAATCCTAAACGGAGCAGACAGACAAACACAACCCAAAAAAAACAAAAAAACTATCTCAACCACCATATGGCTCCGGGGAGATGTCCTTGCTGTGTCCCTCACAAAAACTCCCCCCTCTCTTCGTTCCTCTCTCCCCCCCTCCTGTCTCTCTCATTTCGGCGCATTTTGAAGTTTGCTGGTTTGTGGTGCTGCTGAATTCCTCTCTGTACACCGGCACCTTCAAGCTAATCTGGATCTGTGATGGTGACAGCGGTCACCTGGGCTGCGCTGATAGCAGCGAGGCATCATTAACATTTACCGCATCTCATGTTTTCAAATTCCTTATTCTCAACTAGAGGATAAACAGAACTTGAAAATTCCACTGAGAGTTTCCATCGCTGTCACTGTGTACATTAGCATGTCAGAAATACTTTGCAACACATACATGTACAGACAGAGACAGAGATGGAAAGAGACCTGCATACAAGTTTAGGAAGAAGGTTAAGGCAAAATTCCAAATACTGCTGTGTGTGCGTGTGTGTGCGTGTGCGTGTTTCATAACTGTTCTTTGATGAAAATTACACACCACAGTTGTTCATCATATTGTGTTGGATTTCATTCTTAAATAATGCGGATATTAGAATTTAAAGTAGTTCTTCTTTCAGTTAAACTTTTCTGGAGTTTTTCTTTGGAGAAGAGCAACAAGCCTAAAGCAAAACTGTTCACACAATTAGTAATCTGCTGGTCTGTTGTCTGATTGAAAACACATTATCACCAGAAACTGGTCCCTGTTTATGAATTAAAACAATGATATCTGCCTCAGACATTGGAAGAATCTTTGGCTGCCTAATGTGTGGATGAACATGTGTCATCCAACACAGTGATGTAGGGAAGAAAATGAAACATCACCAGCAGGAATGTTGCCAAAGTGGTAGATTAACAATCACAGAAAGATAAGCAATAATAATACAGTGATGCATAATCTAGCAAGAGCTGGAGTCTGCAGCCATGCTCTCTGCTCTGTGAGGCTGTATTTTGAGCTAAGTGCTAACATCATGCTCATGTACTTCGCAATATTAACATGCGTGGATGCCACAGTGACAATAGATCTAAGGCCTTTAATAGTTTCCAGGAAATCTAATCTGCTTGTCTAATAGATAAAACTATTGACTGTACTGTATATAACAAGTGGACGTAGTAACCATGACGTCATTCATTTGTTTGTGTACTTTCTTTTTATAGCCTTTGGGAAAACACGCACAGTCGACACAGTGCATGCGTCAGGCTTTGCAGTGTTATCTCAAATTACAGTAACTCCGCTTGACTCATCATTGGCACACATTCATTTTCAAACAAGACTCAAAATGTGTTTTTTTTTCATGCAGTACCTTATGAGCAGTACTAGAAAATAAATAAAAGGTCAAACGTTCTCCGACATCTCAACACTGAAGATGTCAGAATGGTATTCTGTTTTCCAGAAAGTTGATTGAGTCGCTTCAAAAAGCACTCATTTGAGCTGCAGACAGAATAAACCACCATTACAGCCCCCCGAGATACGGGATTTCAAAGATGTTCTGAACAAACCGCCAGCATTTCTAGAACTTGACAAGTTGATGACCGTCGAAAGGGCTCGCGTACATATCTTACTCACGCATAAACATGGAATCAAATCAAAACATTAGCTGATGCTAGTCAGTAGTTGCTAGCATGTAACCTGATCTCTGCTGATCTGTGCCCAGGTTCTGCACTGCTTACAGGCAAACAATAGCACTTTCTCACGTTAACTCAAGCCGGCATGCTGCCTTGTTGAGTGTTTGTAGTTTTAGTTATATTACACGTTGGCTTGTTGAATCAAGTTTCTGCTGGAAGATATGGAAAATGTGTTAACTCTTTTTAAAAGTTGATGTGATTTGCTTAATTGGTCAAGGCCTCTGACTTCATGTGAAACTACTTTTTAGCTATATACTGTATGTTTGTGCAGTTGGCACACTTGCTATTGTGACTGTAGAGTCTGTGTGGTCGGATGTTAAAGCAAATGCAGCATGGTGGCTTGTTGTCGTGTGTGTGTGTGTGTGTGTGTGTGTGTATGTTCCTGTCTAGTCCCTTTGATTTGTTTACACAGCGGCCATCTACAGACACCCAGCTATGCTTGGCCACATTAAACCTCTTCTCCTAATCTGTCACCTCGATTAATGCCAGCTAAAACAAAAAACGCACGCACGCACGCACAAGTGCTTTGGCATTCACTGGTCCAGACGTGCTAATCTCTCCAGCTGCAGATTGGAGTGTGTTGCTGCCAAGGACTGAGCAATCAGAGCACGACATCATCTCTGCAGAACTCGGGGAGACCTAACAGTAACAGTTACAGAAGAGAAAAGCCTTTGTTTGGAAAACAAACAGCCACTGCAGCAGTCAGTAATCACATTGTAAGCTTCTTTGTGTATCTATGTCCAATATTGCCTACTTACTGTCTTAATCAATGCCCATTGGTTCAATAACTCCATAATTTTGACACAATCTTTCATTTAAATTAACTTAAGCACCTTTACTCATCAACCAGCAGTTGGAATTACACTGTAAGAGACCTCAGGAAACCATTTACAGCAGCATAATTAGTTCCACAGGCCGGCTTATTGGATGCATTGCAGGGCTGACAAGTCTTAAACAAACAAAACAGCCTCACAACTTAAACTTTAATCAAGCTCTCTTCATTACGCCGTGAATTCTCAGCCTCCTGTAATTCAGAGTGGAATATCTCGGAGTGCAATTCCGTAATGAGTGTATAGGTTAAAGAAATGACACATGTTAATTGCCTCATGCAAGAGGAGGAGCACAAACATCTCATTTAAGAAAATGAATGTGGGAGAAGGAGGGGCTGCTGTATATGTGGGGATGACAGCAGACGCCGTCAGCTAACAGCAAACTCTTTACAAATCAGTGTAACGCGCTCAGAGGGAGGCCCGTCTGGGTCTTCAGGAGGCCGAGTCCGAAAAGTCTCAGGACAACTTATCGATGGTGAACTGTGGCAACATCTGTCTCTGATGTGAAAATGCTCCAGCAAAGAGATGAATAAACAAACCGACACAAAGTTTTAGAGAGAGACAGATGGACGGGAGGTGCAGAGAGGTTTTAGTGTTCATCATCTGTTAGGCAGTGAAAAAGACGAACGCGGAAGCTATCCGCTTGTTTAGTGCAGTCGTTTGTTTAGTCTGGCTCATAAATTCAAATGATTAATTATCAAATATCGGACATATTTTATTTTTACAATTCAGTGGTTCTCTGTCCAATATTCCTGTTGTATTCGTACGTGTATGCGTCTTTATTATTGTTTTTATGTATCTGGTTTTATTTTAATGGACTTTGGTCTGCAGTTTCTGTGCTCATATTTAAATGTGCTCTGTAAAAAGGGTCGACTTTGTATGGCTGGTGTTGTTTCGTTGGATCGTATTTGTTTGAGCTGAATCGACATATATTTCGTTGTTAAATTGATCATATTTCAAACTGCATTACTGCTGCGTCTATAAACATAACAAATAAATGTAAATGAGAGTTTAACAGCGTCTGAAAACATTGTGAGAGCAAGCAGCCGAAAATCCCATTTTTTGCTGACCTCCGATGTTTTTACGTCTGAGCTCGCTGCAGTGATGTAGAAGTGCACACCCACACCCACACACACTACTGACCACACCCAACCACAGTGTCTGATACAAATATTGAGATTTATATAAACTAAGCTTAGCTTTGCTGACAATGCCATGAAAACGTTCTCTTAAAACGAGTTATTTGACGCGACGGGTTCAAGGCAGAGGAGAAGAGAATGAAGAAAACTGTATCTGAAGAAGTCCACCGGGAGGAGAGGACCTCAATCTTGTCCTCCTGGTTGGCCGTCTTTCTAGCCTTTCACGTCTTCTGACTTATTTATCTAGTCGAGAGGCGTGGACTAGCTGTGGTGGATTTGAAAATGCAAGCCCACAACACACAAACACACACACAGTCTACAGAGGGTTAACCCGATTACAGGAAACCAGAGAAGCCTTGCGCAATCTGTCTTTGCGCATCAGCATTAGAATTTCAAAGTAGCTTTTGATTGTTTGATCTCATAACCAAAAAACGATTGTTGGTTATAAAAAGAGCTATGAGGGGGAAAAAAGCAATTAACATAAAGCTGTGGTTCTATTAATACTCACTGTTCTCTGTGGTCTTGTGGCTGGTTGTGATTCATAATTAACTGTGAAGGAATCCCATTTTCACCTTCTGCTTTTGTTCCCCACTAGACCGGCTCTCTGGAGAGCGGAGGAGAGCGAGAGCAGCGAATCACATGATGCTCCACGCTGCAGAAAGACTAGAAAGAGCTTCTCTAGTTTCTAATATCACAATCTGACAGAACGGATGTCGACAAATATAATGCGTCGGCACAAATATTCTTTTAATTTGTATTCAAAGGAAGCTGTACCGTTGAACAAGTCCATCGTGTTATTAAGCTGTGCTGCAGATCTGCATTGATGTTTTCAAATCGTCTCAGAAGTGTTTTACCTGTTGAGGTAGCTGCAGTCACATCTACTGTACAGCTGAGTGAGAAAAAGCATTTATATCTACGTATTAAACGTAACTATCGGGTGATTCTGCAAAACCTGGGATTCATTCCCGTCTCGTACAGAGTTACTGTACATTACCATAAAACTAGACTCATTCACTTTTTTGAGGAAAGCATGTTTTCTCCCAGTTTACAGTCGCAGTTTTAAACAGTGTGAAGCACAAAACAAGATGAAACTACCTGGCTATGCTCAGTAAAAATGATCATGGTTTGGTTTAAAATGAATACTACGTGCAACCAAATCACTTGGTTAGAGTTAGGCAACAAAACTACTACCGTGTAAATGCTAACTTCACTCAAAACACATTGTACCTGTATTTTAATTTCAAAATATTAGATCTATACTAGAACACTAGATCTGATATCGCAGCACTTTGCAGTTAGGTTGATGTGAGATCTAGATCTATTTGGAGGAACAGAGAAGAAGCTGCACACGATCCCTATTTGATATCACAAGCTGCTCAGTGATAACAGCTCTTGCATATCACAATAACTATATCTATATATTAGGTCAATCTGGCTGTGTTGACCATCTCTCTTCCGAGCCCCCGAGGCCCCTGACAACTGCAGTTTGTCTCCATAATAATCAGGCCAGCGCTAAATACATCAACACAAGGAGATGATAAAAACACAGCATTCAGCTCCATTGATTAGCATTGTTAATTTCTCGCTCGGTGGTGCAGAGTAAGTGAGGCTGCGTAGCTGGCTGGGACCGGATCTTCATCTCTGTTTGTGTCTCTGACTCTCTCTCACTGTGAAGCTTCTATCATATATGAGACAGTATAGAGGTCAGAGTAAACTAGAACCTTTGGTTGCTTTATCTTCTGAAGGCAAGCGACCACCGGAAGACTGTTTGTCGTTTTTGAACAGCCGCTCTGCCGCTCTATGGCTCAACGGTTGAGGTCTAGTTTAGTTCAGGCAACTAAAACTAGAGTTTTAAAGTGAGAGAGGAACTTGTTTTTGTGACGACACGAGGAGGACACCTGACCGATAAATGGAAGCTTGTTTTAAGCCGTCATTTTTGTGATGAGGATGCGCTCCATGTCCAGGTGGATTTTTAAGGTGCTTTCCAAGACCAGCATTCTGTTGTGACGCCTACATTACATCTTCATCTACAACGGTTCATAAAGTTGCCGTGCGCATTGTATTGTGTATTGCATTGCAGATACAGGTGTTGATCACATTGAAATCCAAATGGTTTCTGAAAGAAACGCATTTGAAAATATCTTTGAGACAAATAGAAACAAACACTATCTGTCTGGCTTTTCTCTTAACCGTTTTAAAGTATTTTTTTCACAAATTCAGGGCAACACAGAGCTATAACTCATATACAAATACATTTTTTGGGGGGTGAAGTATTCCTTTGAAGGAAAAATCTGACATTTTGAACATTTGCCTGCAACAGGCCGTGTTCCTGTTATAGTGACAGGGCCTCCTCTGCTGACACTCGGCTCATTAACATAGCTTGCATTGTGGCTCACTTGCTTACAGCTGTTGGTTTTTAGTGATGACATTTTTAGGGAAGCTAAAAGGGACAAATCCAGAAGGAGCTTCCTGTAATGTAACAGCTGAGTGGTGAAGAAAATAAGTACATTTTTTTGGGAAATGTCACAGTCTCCCTCTAAGCTTAGCTGAGTACCATTACTCAGTAAAATCTGTGGAAATGTGTTCTCTATTTCTCCAGTCAGCCACTGCTGGAGCTGCCCTACAGTGGAGAGATCACGCTTTGAAGGCATTTCATTTGCTTCCTTTGTGGATGAATTAATTATGTGATGAAAAAAAAGCAACATAGGGTGTAAACTGTAGATGATGATGAGAACAAAGTAAAGTTGAATTAAGAGTTCCTACAGTGATGATTTGTCCCTTAAAGGCAGAGGTTTTCATTTATTAGATCCTCCATTATCTAAAAGGAGGGATTGTAAAAAAAGAGAAGAAAGAAATCTGCCCCAAGTGAAAGACGAGGATAAATAGCAGGGAATCCGGGTAAATAAACCAACAGTGCAGTAAATGCAGCATTGCGGTTCTGCTGCGATATGAAACTGGCTCTCATAAATAATGTAGCTGATTGTCGGCCGGCCTGCCAGGAGCCGGAGCAACGCTCCTCACACAGCAGAAACACGGTGCGAGGTGGCCAAACACACAACACAGTGCCGGTATCAATCGCTGCACTGTCAAACGTGGAACCCATGACATGCACACCGGTGTGCACAAATACAAAGAACTTCTTATTTCTGCGGGAAAGGTGCCGCGTTGCCATCTTTAGAATGAATGCAGCCGAAGAACGCGCTCCATCCTGTGTGCCTTTCCGGCTTTTCAATCAATACATTGCAAATGCTGCATATTATACCTTTAAGAATATTAGCATCCTAACTGAAACTGATTCTTTATGAAAGACCATTAAAGTAACTTAACATCTCGGCAACAGTGTTTTCTGCATTATGGCAGAACAGCAGCAGTGGCAGGAGGGGGGGACCTGAAACCAACAAGTGTATTTAAGCACAATAGCTCCCCGCGGAGCGCCTGTGAATTACACCAATAAAAACAGACTATTATCTTCGCTGCTCTTAAGCAACACTGATTCCTCCCTGGTGACTCAGACACAAAACACTGGAAATAAAATGGCAACAAAAACACATTAAACAAGTGAGAAAGTGACTGCGGGTTATTACTGAGAAGAGAACAAATCCAAAGCAAGTCAAACAGTGGAGCTGGCGAATTTAAACAGTGTGTGTGTGTGTGTGTGTGTGTGTGTGTGTGTGTGTGTGTGTGTGTGTGTGTGTGAGAGGGGTCAGGAGTGAATATGAAATGATGCAGCATCTGTTGAGTCTTTAAGTGATATATCACTCCATTCAGCTTCGTTTAGCATCACTTCGTCTGAGTTAATTGGTTCATGAGGAGCACTAATTAAGGGGGATGGCCTTGTTTATTGTCATGGCGACACTCGTTAAGCGGATATATCATTTTTTTTCTTCAAGACTTGTGACATTAACCCACCCTTCACAACTGCGGGTGGCGTGGAGGGGGGGGGCAGTGTATATTTACTTTCATTTTAGATGTGGCAGCTCGTGTGTAGCAGAGTGAAGCGCACACACACACACACACAGCTTGACACCACTCCACATGTGCTGTAAACAAATGTACGCATATACTGTGTAACGCATTAATACACAGGAAAACACATATTATACATGCAGTACACACACACACACATGAGGATGCGTCCTACCTCTCTACGTCGTGAGGCCCAGCAGGTCTGTTTGACTTTCCAAACCACAGCAGCGACCAGTAACAGAGACAGGAAACAGCTGGAGAAGGGAGAGGGACAATTGATCAATCAAAAACCAATAATCTTGCATGAACAAAAAAATATGCAAACATTATTCACATCATGCAAAATGCCATGGTGCAACTAACTGACCCAGCAAGGCACCACTCTGGCTTTCCCAGATAAGTCTGTTTATCTGTCTAATGTGGGTTCACGTTAAATGTTTCTGATTCCAGAATTTTCTGTTTTCTTGTAAAAAATACTCGACAATATTACTCCTGCTCTTCTCTACAAAATAATTACATGAAACAATTATTCAACTACGACAATCTGCGAAGGGAAAATAACTGTTGCTCACTACTTTTAGACACATTCAACCTTTCAATGGGGCAACAAGTCAAACAGGTTTGTAGCCACTGCTTCAGGTTTCATTTGGATAGATATAATAATATATTGTGTGCACACTTATAGAGCTAACAGACGAAGCTGCTGTTGACAAAAACATGAATATTAATGAAATGCTCTCATGCATATAGTGTCCTTTGTAGTTTTCCCTATGGAAATAGGTTTTGGTACATCACTAACACATTGTGCTCCACATTATACAACTTAACTCCAGTATCTGCGGATAGCATAATAATTGAAACAGCGTGTATTTCATGCTCGTAGTACTGTGTAATTGGCCTTAAAAAAACACTTCAAGTGCAAAGAGAAGAAAAAAAAGATGAATCACACAACCACAACACAATCAGAGAGCAGTATCTTCACACCCATTTACTGTCCTCCAGCTCCAGTTTCCGGAGAGCAAAGACGACAAAGGAGGGAGAAATTCTCGGAGTATTTGTGGCGAGATACGAGGCCGCGGTGACCACAGACAGCTGGGGATTTTAGGACAGCAAAGGGGGAGCGAGAGGTCAACTAGCAACATGATGCTCTCTAACAAAGAACAAGGTCTCATGCACACACAGATAGGCGCGCACACACACACACACACACACACACACACACACACACACACACACAC
>NW_022280033.1:2840524-2842157 GCF_004355925.1 Anarrhichthys ocellatus
ACACACACACACACACACACACACACACACACACACACACACACACAAACACACACACACACACACACACTGCCTGAGCGTTCACTGTCTGGAGGGCAAAGTTATCTGGCCAAACACAAAGCTCCTCTCTCAACCAGAACTTCAGACAAGAACTCAAAACAAGCGCACCCAAAGATTTAACAACAGGAAGTCCCTGAGAAACTGCTGAGGACAGCAGCTCCGGAAAACAATCCTCCTCTTCATCTATCCGTGTGTGTGTGTGTGTGTGTGTGTGTGCGATGACTCTCTATCTGAAGACGACAGCATTGTAAAGGGTATTAGTGCCGTAATGAGCGTGGCATTTTCAGAGCCAGTCTGCTGAAGAGGCTGCAGTCATGACCTCTGCTGACCACCGCCGTCCCCTCGGCTGCATTCAGACCCATCGCAAGCAGGAAATCCCCTCCGGTGATGAGGACGGGATGCTCAATGCTGCTGCTGCTGCTGCTGGATGAAAACCATCCGCTTTCAAGACTTTTTCAAGATAATGAAAAGTTTTCATGTAATGGACTTGAAAACGACCCCGACAAGGTAAATATGTACTTTACAGATATGATTCAACCACAACGGATAATGTCCCCTCGTACTGTTGTAAACAACAAACACAGATTTCAGTTCCAGAGGAGTTTCAGTTTCTGGTAATGGCACTTGGTAATGGGTTTCTGATCAGGCCTGCAGTCCCGCTACTGTACAGCTGATGCTGAAAACTAGTTACACATCATTTAGCCTCAGTTTGATCTGATCAGGTTATTACAATTCTATAGCACCGATAAAAAACTTATTTAGAAGACTTGTTGGGATATAATGGGCAGCCTAACATTGTTACCTGGTCTTAATATCACTGTTTACATTTCTTTCTTATTGCATTTGTATATTGTCTTTTTGTACAGCACTTTGCAATGACTGGTTTTGACAAGTGCAATTTAAATTAGCTCTATTCTATTGTAAATTATACAATTTCCAAAATTACTTCCACTTGCTTCTGCTCGTCTTCGTTAGCTCGCCAGATGTGTGGCCACCCCCACTACACTGAATATTCCCCAAAACGATTAAAGCGAAAACAAATACAGTCAGTAACTCCCCCGCCATGCTTTTTCCATCATTCAAACGCACCTTTAAAAAAAAAAACCTCCACTGGCTAAGATTCAAATCCAATCAGGCCCAACATTCTCCATTCCGTCCATATTAACTCAGCGCACCATTAATGGGCCACAGGGCACGAGCTTAGCCATCTAACCAATGGAGCGGATTGGCTAATTGTCGCTATTACCAAGGCATTAAGGAGAGGGATGAAGGGGGTGGAGGCGGAGGGGAGGGGAGAGGGCTGGGAGTGTCCTGTGGGTTTGTTAACACTCCACTGAGCCTCTTGATAGGTTTAGCTTTAAGACTGTTCAGCCACAGGTAATAGCAATTGAACTGATTAAGCAGCCAGGGAATGTGGTCCATGTGAGAGTGTGTACATGATTGTGTTCCTGCTCTTTTAAGTGGTGCGGTGGCTTGGTTTGAACAAGCAACAGCAGACGTCCAAAAGCACAAGACGTACAGTATCTCACACACACACACACACACACACACACACACACACACACACACACAC
>NW_022280033.1:2842167-2849492 GCF_004355925.1 Anarrhichthys ocellatus
ACACACACACACACACACACACACACACACACACACACACACACACAAGCAGGAGAACACAATGAAACATCTGAACCCCAGCGGGCAGAGCGGAAAATCAATAAGCTATTCGTTGAACATGAGCCGCAGATAGCTCACAATCGGAAACAGCTTTCCATCTGCACAAACAGCAAATCAAGTCGCTGGAGAGACGGGACAAACTGTTGCCTCCAGTCCTGAGAGAGAAGCTGCAGCTTCTGGTCCTGTAACATGTTCAACATTTAAACCTTTATCTGCTGGTCACCCTGAGGATCTGTGTCTTTTTCTAACTCCTTTTTTTAAATATTTATATCTTTGCGTTTTGGACTTCAGCAAATGACGATGTGAATTAAGTGAGTGAAAGTTCATCTGTGTACCAGATGGCTACTTTACATATCTAGACATCCTAACAAACTCATTGCTATCCCACCACACAGGGCTGCTGCCTTAAAGAAAAATAGACTTTCTTTTGTGGGAAGAACTGAATGAATTTCCCATCGTCAGTCAAAGTGTCCAACCAGCTTCCCATGCAGCACGATTGTCCACAGACCCAACACAAGAAAACCTCGTAGGCAGCCTACGAACTTAGTCTCGTCTCAAACGTGTGTACCTGTAAACCTTCCTAACATTCAGAAGGGTCAAGAGTTACTGAAAATCTGAAGGAATGATTGTAGTTCTGACACATTCTGCAAGCTGCAATTACAACGCACAATACACTTCATTTTCTTTGACAGTCTGAACATCTGTGACATTTTCATATGGCAGATGTTAATAGTGAGGGACACCACTAAAGGCTCTAAAATGTCAGTCTAACAGGCAGAATGTGAGATTTTAACCCTGGACGACCCTACCTTTTAATGATTCTGATTGATAGTTCTTCTCTCTGTTCAGCCACCCATAAGAGAAGAGTTCGTACAAATGGTGACATGAACATCAGAGTTTCTTTCAGTTACTACAGTGCACTCAAAGCGATTAGCTCGTCTAATACCGACACTTGAACACTGCCTCTTGGCACTGCCTTTAGACGCACTAGGTAACCATGTCAATATGAATGCATAGTGTCCTTTCAAAATAAACGTCTGTCTTCGCAGGAAGTAAGGCTTAGGCATCTAAACCACTTAGTGTGGTTTGTGAGTGGGTAGTCACTTCACTACGGAGTGACTACCCACTCACGTAACTCTCGTGACTAACGACACTATCGACCCGAAACCTATATGTTAACTTTAAGTTTCACACGGGACGCGAACACCGCTCTCCTGGTGGTAGTCCTGTGATAGTTTGTGAATTTACCTCATGTCACTCCTGCTCCTCTGTGTGTGTAAGTGCCCTCGCTTTTTTGTATTTTTTTTTGAGACAAATAAAAGATATTTGAACGAACAGACTAAAATCTCCACAGAGAATCCTGGTGGGAGTGGACGTTGAGTGGGATGGTCATTTGGAAATTAAGTGGGCGAGCTCCGGGAGCCACTTAGTGCCGAGTAGGTTCTCTGCTGTTTTAGGAAAGAGAGCGAGGAAGAGCGAGAGAGCAAGAGAGAGAGAACTGATTGCTAATCAAGCGAGCGAGAGCTGGGAGTAATTGGACAAAGCTGAAGTGTAGTGTCACCAATTAGCATTCCAGACTATGGAGAGTGGAGACGTAAATGCTGTTTAATTATGGCCATTTTCCTTATTTCTCCCCTTCATTTAGAGATGAGATAGAATACATGAGGAGGATGGAGTCAGAGACAGGAAGGGGAGGAAAGTTTTAAACTTTTCTAAATCTTTGTGGAAGGCGATTTCACAGCTAATCAGAGAGAGACATATTTAATAAAATATAATTTAGACAAAGAGTGTCCTCTTCATTACCCATCCATCGTTTCATTGTGCAATGAAAGCCTGTTGTGTCTTGTACAGAAATATAAAAGGGTGCCGTGGTGCGTCGGCATTAGACGAGTGGAGAGTGAGACCGGGTTAGACAGATGCATCAATAGAGACGGCTCTCCAATCTCTCCTTTTAGTCACTTTACTTCTTCCTATACTTGCTGCCTAATATTCCTCTTCTCTTCCATCCCAGTGCCAGACTGCATCTCATAACCATGCCTTCTGCCTACAGGCTACCCCTCTCACACACACACACACACACACACACACACACAGAGTCATGACTCAGGCTCTTTGGCATCGTGACTCATGACCGCATCAGCACAGTGGAGCCAAAAGAAATACAGATACCCACACACATCCATGTAATGTAGAGTTATACATGCATATAACATCATACGCCTGCATCTCTGACATGCACACATCCTGAGACACACAGGAGGAAGAAGCAGTACTAGTACAGTGTTTCTTCTATTAGGAAACTGAATCTGACCATTACTTCATTTTATCTAAGCGCTGCCATTACTTCACATCAGCAGTTGTTCTGTAATAGTAAGGAGTGTAAAAATAATTACATTTAGATGCACGGATGCTTGGAGCTCACTGAAAACAGCTGCCTGCGGCTGGAGATGGAGTTTTTACAGAAAGTTGAGACTGAACTACACAGTAAATGTGCTTTGAGAAACGTTGAGCTAAAAGACGCTGAACAGCTTAGTAGAGTTAGTGTTCATTTGTGTGGGTGTGTCACCACTACATAGATTACAGATTTGTTTGATTGTGTGTGATTAATGCAAGTTTAAGTATTATATTATTGTATTATAATGTTACTGAGCCTTTTCCCACTGTGGTAATGGTACTATTATATAAGTAAAGGACCTGAATACCTTTTCCAGAGCAGAAGAAAACATGCACATTGCATTATATAACCATGGCAGTAAAAGAACAACAACAGATAGAAAAAAAGTCCTGTAGTTGTAGCACATAACCTTTTCTCACTGAGAATCTAGTGCAGTGCAGAAGAGAGAACATCATAAACAGAGCAGTGACTAACCCACACACACACACACACACACACACACACACACACACACACACACACACACACACACACACACACAGGCAGAAACACTACACTGAACTCTCCCGGCAAAACTTGACACCGTCCCCTACTGATGACATCATCCCTCTGTGCTGGCCTAAAGGTCGCTGATGTCTGGAAGCCGGCCCTGGGCACTAAAATGGCTCACTTCCTCACATGGCTGCACAGTGACACACACACACACACACACACACACAAGCATGAACACACAGTCAGCCGGGTTACATACAGGAAACACATACACACTCACACAGCTGAACACACACACTTGTCCAGTGTCGTAGTTGAGTGGCAGAATCTCGCCTGAAGACACCAGACTTCATTCCAGACTTCTTCCCCAGAACACTATCTCATTAGATCCCCTTCCTGTCTGCACGGCGAGCTGTAACACACACGTCTCTCACCCAGTCCCAAAGAAAGGGACTGCTTTCAGTGCTAAGCAGGACATAAGGACCTTGAAATATAGTAAGTCAAATGTGATTAAAATAAAGTTTATTCGGAAAATCACCTACACATTTTTTTACCTGCATCAAAACATACCTTCCTGCAAGATTGTTAATTTGGTTTTGGCTTATTTTCTAGAGCGTAAAACAAGGCCCTTAAATAAATCGAGGATCGTTGGTCTTTCTCGGCAACCCCAGCTGGCCCCTAGGAGTTGCCCCACACTTGTGTTTGCTGCTGTTGAGCAGATGTAGCAAGAGAGCTGGGGGTGAAGTGTCTCACCTGGGGCTGCTGCCACATACTGTAACTCAGTGAATTCAGGTTGTGCAAAGAGTCTCTGGGAGCAGCAAAGCCCCGTGAGGAGTGGCTGGATGCTCTGCAGAAAACACTGCAAATAAGATAATAAGTCTGGAAAACAAAACTCACCTGAAGAAGGTGACAAAGAACTGCACGAGGTCCATGATGCTGTTGTGCTGAGAGAAAGCAATCTGTTGAAAAGAGGGACAGAGAGAGAGAGAGTTCAGTACACAGTGCAAAGTTTAATGTCTAAAGTCAAAGTTTAATGTCCAAATATAAAAATACATAAATTGCACTCGATAAACTTTAATTGAGGTGTGAATATGTCCTTATGCTGCAAAGGATTACTTTACACCAGTACAAACACAATATTTTAATTATTTTTTTATGTGTACTTTTACAAATCTTTTCATTTCATTTCTGCATGTGAATATACCTCAAACATGACAAACAGCCTAAGATGACCACATAATTAAAATGTTTGCCATTTCTGCTCTATGTATTGTAATGATCACCCTTTGTGTGTGTGTGTGTGTGTGTGTGTGTGTGTGTGTGTGCTCTATTCCATGTTATTTCTGTAGACAGGGGAACCTCCAATTCAGTCTGACCTAATTTACTGATTCTTTATTTTTTTTTTCTTTGAACATTTTCTGTTTCACAAATAGAATAATGAGTAACTGTGTCAGCAATAATTCTCAGTTTATAAACTCTATTATGTAACTCCAACACAGAAAGGCAAAAAGGTCACACTGGTGAAGACAACTGAACTAGATCAGGCCCGAGATTACTACAAGTTTTGAGAGGAACAACTGCATGTATTGAACTGAGTGAGGAGGGACAACTGTATTCTGTATCTGTGGTATAGTTTCCCACGGAGCAACCAAAACACTCACTCACGATACATTCCACACAATTCAGCGGGTCCTTATGTAATGCTGTTTTCCCAAACATGTGTGGTTGAGCATCGTGTGAAGCTGATGCGATAACTGTGGAGTAACATCTTTCTTACCTAAAGCCAATGTTCAGCCCTCTTACATAAGGGCCAACATTGTTATTTCTGCCAAATGCATTCTCACATGTTCTCTATCTCCACACACACACACACACACACACACACACACTAAGAACACAATGCGAGCCACTGTCCATATGGTTTGTAGGTTTCTATAAGATTAGCCTGTGAGAATATCACAGGAGCCTTTTGTGCTCTCCCGTATTCTGCAGCACTTTGTTCAATTGAACCCCGACAAACCTCTTGGAAGCCACAGCACCACTAAACCCACTGACTGCACCATCCATCATCATCATCATCATCATCTTCTCTGTGCTGGGATGCTGGTGCAGCGTGTGGCCCTCTGCTGTCCTGAGCCAAGCATCTGATACGTGTTGACTCAGACATCCTGCAGGTTTACGTTAAAGGGTCAATTCACCAAAAAAACAAAAAATAAAGGAAACATCTTTTTGCGATTTAGTCCCGGTGGTGTTTAGTCACGCAGATAGTTTCTGGTTGCAAGCGCAGATATTTTAAGATATCTCTCTGTAAATCATCTGCCTCCACCCAAATATAATGGAGGGGAATGGGATTTTGTTCGTGCTCCCCAAAAACACTCAAACAATCATTGTAAAATCTTAATAAAAACTTGACTTTCCAGAAACTGTATCCCATCACTCGTCGTTTATAACGTAGTCCACGGTGATTTCAGTTCAATTTATGATCAAGTCATCATCATCATCTTTTGTTTGTCTGACCTTGTAACCCATTTTACAGTAATGTAATCTATGTTGTCAGTTTGTGACTCCTGGTTGCTGCTCATTAGGACATTTAGAATCTTATAGAGGGACCGATGAAAAGCCTTCTAACTCGATTGTTCAGGCAGACATCTCAGAGAAAGACAGGTGGCAAATGAAACCAAAACAGTCTGCATGAATATATACCAACGGAGCAAAGTATAAAAATATGTGTTTTTTATGATTTGGATGGACTAATTATTTACATGTTTTCATATGTTGATTAATGAAAGGGACATATGAATTGTATTTATTTTCCATATATGTTGGAACTTCTGTACATTGCATCAGTGAATAAAAACAAAAAAATAACTAATAAACATGTTTCCACTTGTTTCATCAGCATACACCCACACATTCCTCTCACCTCACCTCTAAAAATACAATCTATCAACATTACTGTGTGTGTGTGTGTGTGTGTGTGTGTGTGTGTGTGAGAGAGAGAGACGCACCGCTCTGCTTCAGATCCTCAGCTATGAAAACTCCTGAACAGCCATTGTCGTCAACGTTCAAACTGCCTCATGTTAAGAGGATTATTTATTTCAGACATAATTGATTTTCCATCCACTTCTCTGCCCTGAAGGAAGAAAACGGAGACAAGTTTTCTGTTGGAAGAATCACAGCCTCCTGACGACTTGTTTATGGATGCTCGGTAGAATCCAGTATTGACTGTTGACTGGATCACACCGCGGTTTTTCGGGTCAAAGTTGCACTCACACACACACACACACACACACTCAATGTCACGCCTCCTCCACTTTTGCTACATCGATGGTAATTCAAGTGAAGGACGTCTGTTGTTTTATGCCTGCAGCTTTCAACAAAAGTATGCTTATTTCTATTGTAGAAATATTTCTGTAAAAAAAACAAAACACAAATGGCGCAATGTAACAATGTATTCAAAGCTCAGTTAAAACAAAGGTATGCACATTAATATTCAAAATGGAAAATACTGCAATCAGTGTCGAGTGAGAACAGAAGAAAGAAATTGGATGACATTGACTTCAGCTTCCAGATTACTGTGGATGAGGACATCGGCTGTAACACTTTGTTGTTTGCTCGGCTGTCAATGTCAAGTCTTTGTCTTTATTGTAAAAATAAGTTCTAATTCATTCCTAAAACTAAGGCTGCTACTTAACTTTAGACATGTCAGTGAGCTGTTTCATAAGAAATCCGGCCTGTCAGGCAGACCGGCACTCTTTTATTCCTTTTTCATGTTTTACTTTAAGGTGAAGTGATATTTCATTATAATTGGTTTTAAAAAAAAAAAGACTCAAAGTCCTGCAATTTCCTTTACAAATCTTTTAAGACAACGAGAAAGTTGTAGAGCCGAGGACATCCGATGTGCAAATTAGCATGTGACATCATCTGATCCTCGTGACAGGTGGACTGCCGAAGATCCGTTTCAAAATCAGTAAAAAGCCGAGAGCGGCGCTGCAGCTAACGCGGACTGTAAAGTAAAAACACAAAGATCACAGGCATGACAACGCATGTGACAGCAATACATTTCAAGCGCGTTCGACACGGGATAGCCGGAAAGGCTGAGTCTTTATCTTCGGTGAATCCTCCGAGACTAGCTGGGAGGGGAAGGGAGAAAGAAATGGGGCAGAATGGGCTTAAGAGGTTTACTGGCATTTGTGCAGCAGGTAAAATGGCCTGACAGTGAAAAACCTGCAGAAAAGCTGATTTGGGTCCAGAGGGACGCAGCATTAATACAGGCACCAGGGAGAAAAGAGCCTGGCTTTGCATTCGGGCTTCCAATGCAGCAATTTACATCACTACCCCCTGACAATATGAGGAGTTTTCATGAGTGCAAACAAAC
>NW_022280033.1:2849953-2874311 GCF_004355925.1 Anarrhichthys ocellatus
CACACACACACACACACACACACACACACACACACACACACACACACTTAATGCAATCCAATACAATAGTAAAATATACTTCTGTTGTATAATGTTCAATTCCTACTGAGACGGTAGAGGTGGTAAATCTATTCTATGGTCCTTTCAGAAGCTAATTTTGTTTTGTCAAAACAATCTATATTCTGTCTCTTAACACAATTCATTCTTTAGAGTTAGAGAAAGCAGCGCGTGATTTAACCGTTGCATTTACAGCCAAACATTACAGGGGCCACACAATGTCACGATGAGGAGCTTGAAAAGTCTGATCACGGTTGTGATCGCACCCTTAGTCTTAGGCTAGGAGGCACATGTCAATCTATTTAAAACAAATTAAGTAGTTTGAATGGTTTTAGGAATGCATCTAAGATTACGAAGGTTTTAGGCTCATTTTAGACAGAGAGGAAGCGCTCAGAAAATATTATTATGGTCAAAAGAAATATTTATTTTCCATAGAATATAATTGTTTTGATATCAGGGGTCAGCGGACTGTTCAGGGGGAATAGTTTTGTAATCTTGAAGCTAAAACTGCAATTACCACAGGAGAGAGTGTGAGAACAACAGAGAGGGACTGAGGGGGGAGGCAGAGGTGAGAGAAGAGGAGGAATGACGACGTGGTTCTACAGTCCAGTCATTACTGAGGGCCCACGGTGGCCCTCTGGGTACAAGCCCAGCAGCTGTGACAGCGGTGGGCTGCCTTTCATGTCCCTGACCCTGAACCAAGGGCTTGTTAAAACCTGGGATGAGAGAAAGTGTTTGGCTAATCAATAAGTGAAGGGAGAGGGGGGGGGGGAAAGAGAAAGGAGAGCAACAAAAAAGAAAGAGTATGACGCAGGTAAAATAGATAAAGTAGAAGGAGGAGAGAAGCTGAAGCACAAGATCAATGGAGAACTGTGAGCAGGAGAGAGGACGGTGGGGGGTAAAATAATCAGTTCATGTACTCTTTGAGCTTAATCCTCATCAGACACACCGGTAGGCGATAGTTCCATCAAGTCAGTGATTTGTGTTTCAATTACAAATCACCCATTTTTATGCTGAATACGATGTATTTCATTCCCTCAATTTAGTCATTAGTTATCTCAAATAACTAACTCTCAGACACTAAATGATGCAACCACACAAGGTAATGTTCCTCATCACTTCATTGTTGTAAAAGACAGCAGCAGGCCTTCGACAAGGAAGTTCAAAGACATCAAACACAATACTGTGCTTAATAACAGTCAAAACCTGGAGAACTAAATGTGTTCAGATGACTTAACGCGCTTCGTATTGTGACTTTGTGTGGATTGTGTTGTCCCCGTCATAGAGGCAGCGGAACGTAACATTCACATCTACTTGTTTTATTCCCACAATGAGCGATAATGTTTAGGGCACACCAGCATTTTAACACATTTACATGAATGTCCCAGTGACTGAAATGCATTTACCACACACTCTTTCCTCAGTATTTGCATATTCATGAGGACCTAATGACCAAACTGAGGCAGTTGCCAAGTGCCGCCTCCACCTACATGGTATGCAAATGAGCTCAGCTCTGCCATATGTGTGCACTTGTTAGGAGAGCTCAACGATGCAGCTCCTTTTAACAGGTGCTTAAGACCCACTTCTGCATCAATCTGCAGCTCAAACAGCAGCGACAAACCGCAGTGTGTAACACAACATGATATAATCCCAGAGCAGTCGGAGTGCCTTTCCACGTGTCACTTATTAGGCCGATTTTCTTTTCCTTGGATTGCTGTTCACTGTGGAGAGTCATGGTCCATGTTGTCATGCACTATTCCATCAGTGGCCATTAATAACCAACTAAAATGAAAAGTGCACTACTGTACAGCTTTCTGGACATTAAGCGTTTACTTTCAGGCGCTTTCACAAGCCAACATCTGGCCAGTTTAAACAAAATTCTGTGCAGTTCCTTTGGGCAGTTGTGAGCGCATGCAATCGTACTCTGGTGTGGCCAAAAACAACAGGTCCCAGACCGCTTGCGAGAGGTGGTCTCCAGATGTTTCCAAACGCACCCTCGTGCAGTTCGATTGCAGAGACAACCTAATCCGACCCATCTGCAGGAACTAAACCAAAACACAGGCTGCCTGCCTGCCGGGGCATTTAACATGATGAACGGGAGAGGACTGACCCTGCATGCATCCACAAACGTCCTGCCTAATTTGTACTGATGTAGCTGATGACTGCTGATGACTTCCTGTCTGGTTAAATGGGGAAGCACTCAGCGTTCCCTCTTCTCTTCCACCGTATGGAACATAATACTGCCTCAATGAGATGCATCAGATAGAGCCTGCTGCTCCTCTGTGTGTGTGTGTGTGTGTGTGTGTGCTGGTCATACAGTTAACTGTTTCAACTTCTTTTAAAATCCAATAAAGGACACTTTATCACTGACATGATCAGAGAGGGTGTGTGTGTGTATGAGAGAGATATCTGATTAGCAGAGGCATCCTATTTAATGATGGCAGGCGCAGAGGATAATAAGTGACTGAACGGCAAATCAAATCAGCCGACCAATAACACCAGCCCTGACTGAGTTCGCCTGCAACAGAATGGGCGCTCACCTCTGACAGAAGGCTTTTAATCAGCTGGCCTGTAGGCCATGATGCATGCAGGGCTGCAGAGAGAGAGAAGCAGGCAGATGGAAGCGGACGCGAGGAAAAAAACAGTGTTGTACCGCAAAAACATGTTTTCTGTTTCCTGCTGTCGATTCAAATTTAGCACCTCAGAAACATAAGGAGTGGAAACAAAGGGCTGTTACAGTCCTCTCTTGTTGAGATAACATTTTCTGCTAAATTACAAACAGAGATGTTCAAATTAGAAACAGGCACAGGCTCAAGTTATACAATCTCTGGCTAAATTATCAGTTAGTTCTTTCTCAACAGAGAGATGAAGAGACAAACTGGGTTGTGTTCCCAGAACGTTTGTGGCCTCAATCAATAAAACATGATTTTTGGGATCAGAAAGGAATCCAGGCGAGTCCTAGTTTGTGGAAAAACTGTGTCAAAATGAACAAAATTTCTACTTTAACGCTTCACAATATACATTTTAATTTCTGTTGATATTCTAGAAAAGTAAAGCTCTGAAATACTTCATTCTAAAGCTTAAAGTTTAAGGTCTAGAACAACTAATAAAGCTGTTGAATGAATGGGTGTTTCTCAAAGTCAAGGGTGGTTCCTTGGTTGGACGGGTCCTTCCAGGTCGGGTTGTTCAGAGGCTTGGAAAGCATTCGTGGAGTATTCATTGGAACGGTCTAGAGCTTGTGCCGGTGTGTGGAAGAAATGGACTTGTTTTCTTTTTACTTGATTTTGAATAATTCAGAACATCACACTTTGTTGAGGGGATATTGATTTTGCATTCCTCAAAACTATATACACAAATTTAAAATGTGTAGGCGTATTAAATTGTTTTTAAAAACAACAAGGATTGTTTTTACAATTATCCTGATTTATAATCCTACAAAACATATTTATGGGTGATTTAAGATGGGAAGGATTACACACATGCATCCTTGAAAATCTTCTGAACGAAGAACTCCGTCCTCGGTAGAATGCGAAGGATCCTTGAATTTGAAACAATCCTTCGGCGGGATTGGATGACGCAGCATCCTTGAAATTCAGCCAATGAAGGATCCTTCCTTCACCTTGAGAAGCACCCATCGCCCAATAGGTTCTAACCATCTTCCTGTTTCGTTAAAGCACCGAGTGTGGAGCAGAAACTAGAGACATATTTGTCTTAAGAGTCAATACCTTCCTGTGTGTGAAGTGAACAGCAAAAGGGATCCTGAATAAGGTCTGCGCCGCCCCCTACATACATTGCAACCAGCAGCATTCGGATAAATGTCGTGTCATGATGGTGAGTGCAGGAGAGTGAGGACGGAGGTGCAAGGTCAGCGTGACAGAACCAATCAACATCTGTTCCAGCAGAACGACCGATTCCAACACCTCCCCCTGCCTCACAACCAGCCCTCGACTCCCGGCGGACGTCAGGCCCGCCGCAAGGGAAACACTCACATACTCATCCATTAGTGTGTGTGTGTGTGTGTGCGTGTGTGTGTGTGTGTGTGCATATATACTATATGTCAGTGTTTTCATGGATTTCTACCTTTCTAAGGACAAATTTCACTTTTCGACCTGCTGGGTGAGGCTAGTTGTCCGTGTGAGTGTCTACAGCAAATCTGATTTTGTTTGTGTTTTAACTTGTCTGATTAAGATTAAAAAGACTTTCCATTAATTCTAGGAGACACCTTCACCTAACTGTCTGTTGTAAGTCGTTTAGTTATTAAAACATTTTAGTCATTATGGCCAAACAGACTACTGTATTACACCTCTTTGCGATCACACTTTGAGTGAATCTGTATGAATTTATCAGAAATGTAAAAACCCAAACGGTTGCCATTTGGGTTTCTACATTTATGCTTGTGTCGTACAAAAAAAATATCGAAGTTGGTTCTAATACGAAAAACTATAAAAATAGTTAGGTATTTCCACGATGGTGCACATTTAGATATTTTTTTAGGTTAGTTTTTCCACGATAGTCCCACTGAGATTTAAAATCTTTTTTCCAACGGAGATCCTGGCAAAGACTGAAGCATAAAAGTTCCACTCATTCCTAACATGCTACAACTTTGGTTTGGGTTTAGTTAAATCTATAGGACTAAAACCACATGAATATAGTTTGAGAAAAGTGACGTTCACAGTGGAATAAGTCAAGGTTTACTGCCGATAAGAGCCGGGATCTCTAGTAGCTTAGTGTGTCCAAACATTCATCCTCTGGGGAACATGAATATGCACAGCTAATGTCACAGACATTTTGTGTGTACTGGTCAAGGAGAAAGTTTGACCTGACTGTGAAAGGTCAGATGGGCTTTAAAATGATTTCAAATCATCGCCCGTCATGGAGTAATGAATAACTATTCCACATTCCCCGACACCTGAACAGCAGTAGTGGAGATCTGTCTCTTCCTCTCTCTGTCCTTCATGTTCGTACGTGAGTGTTTGCGTGTTATTTCTTGTGCGCCTGTGTGTGTGTGTGTATGTGCATGTCTATTATATCAAATATATCAGGACGGGTCATTACCAATTCTCAGGACAATTTCTCATCCTCGGCCCGTTCTGACGTCGGAAGCCACCAAGGTCACAGGACCGGACGCCGAGTGCTTCTCCTGTTACACACGAGCACGTCTGACACGGCGGCGGGATAAGATAGGCCTCGTCTACATGATTATCATATCACCTTTCAACCAGCAGATTTCTAAAGTGATTATGGTTGATATTTACACTCTTGGCCAACGTGACCCTGTTCAGTTACACAAACATCCCCCGGGTTTAATAAACAAACACATGATCAAGTTCGTCACATGGTATTGACAAGGCATGACAGAAATCCTCCCTTGGAATCTTGTGTTCCCAGTTTGATGCCCAAATGGTCTAATTTTGATTTCTTTGCTCTGATAATGCAGCATTAATGGGAAATGCATATTAGGGGAGCGATCGAAGGACAAATGACCCGTAACGAGGTGCAGGACACTCTGCAGTAAACGCTAACATCCATGTAGACCGAACGACAAGCGGACTGGTATCACGTTTCCAAATTATGTTTCCACTAAAAACTATGTGCATAACTTTAATACATTAGGTCTCAAAAAAAACATATTAATTACAAAAAATAACATGTTTGGTAACATTTTACCAAGTGAATGGTTGCATACAAGCTAACCTTTTAGCAGCAATGGACTGAACGGGCCAACTCTGTATCTGTCCTTTAACTTTTACCTGAGTGCTTACGTAACCGAGCAGCTACTGTAGTCCTTCCCATTCATCATCACTCCATTCATCAGTCCATCCACCCATCCATGTATCCGTCCTCTGCTTTAAGTCTTTATCCGTCTCCAGACCCGCTGTCCTTCTCCCTCAATCTGTCAATTTAGGCAGCCTCCATTTTCTCAACGCCGGACATTTCACCTGTATAATAATCTCAACATCAGTTAACCAGCGGAACTTCTAATTTCTCCATTCTGTCACTTCTTGAGTCCATCCGTCAGCGCACGCCCCCGTACCTGCATGACAGTCGTCCTAAAATATCACCGCTAGAGTCTACTTCAATTTAACGGATCATAAGGCTGCGGCGTGAATATTCAGTGTGTGCGGCTGCTGCCTGGAGATTCAATCCGGTGCTGCATAATTGATGGAGAGACACTGGGAAAACTCACAGATCATTAAATGTGATAGCAGATTTGCCAAACACTTTTCAGAATAGTTTATGCTCAATGTCCTGTCAGGGCGATATGTTTTGCAGAAAGACAGCTCCTGGAAACTGGAGATGATGAAGATCATGATGATGATGAAGCTTTATCTTTTTCATCCACCTAACCTGACTTACTAAGGCATTCATCATTCACTATGGCTCTACGTCCCTTGCAGAATATTTCCTTTTCTTTTTTAGTTTCTGTAGATCACAACATGTCAGACATTTAACAAAAACTGTTTTATTATTTTTTCTTACATAATTAGGGGCAAAAAATGTACATCTAAAACAATTAATTTTTTTCTGATTTAGATTATTTATCAATCTATTTGAACCAGACATTAAGTTTTAACGGTGTACAATATTGTTCAACAAGCACGGAACTTTGTTACATTTTTAAGAGTGGACCAAATGTCACAATAAAGATAATAATAACCTTTACTACACTAAATCATTTCTGAATGTTCCCTCAACAATCACAGCAAATATTTATTTCACAAACATCTGTTTACTGAGTTTAAGTAACGTATATAGTGTTTAAGTATGTGTGTTGGTCTAACCATGTTGTCCCAGTGGGTGCGAGTTCATTGGAAATAAAAAATGCTCTTGCATTCATTTTGAATAATGTCTGTGGCCCGCACTAAGCTAGACACAACTCTTATTGTAATCTACTATTGTAATAAACAGACGTGCATCTTGTATCGTGTAATTCACTGATTACTTGGATAACTTTGTCATTCCCAAAAGGAAAAGTGGTTAACAGTGTGTGCACTGTTAATACTGTTAATACTACACATACAAATTAAAAACAAAATTAAAAACACATTAAAATCTATTCGGGAGCACTTGCACAATGCAGTGAACTGCAGTGCATGTTCAAACATTGTTGTGTAAGATGTAATAAAAAAAACAAAATATATAATTAATATTGTAAATCATCATCATCATCATGTCCCATATCAGCAGCAGACTTCTCTTTCCGAGGCCACATACTGAAGCCATTAAGCAGAACAAAAACACATTTTGAAGACATTAAGTCTGAATTTGTATCTGTCAGAGCGACTCAATGTCATTTCAGTTATTTTTGTTTTCTTATTTTCCTGTTTAAGTATCTGTCTGTATGCTCTGTATGTCTGTATGCAACTCGGCCGCCATTACCCTTCATCCCCCTCACAACCAAACCCTGCGTATCCTTCCCTCCCCCGAGCCTCTAACCTGGATCTTGATTGGCCAGCTGAAGTTGGACACATAGACGTAGAAGGTGATGTTGTGGTGAAGTCTGAAGTTGAACTTCTCACACGAGAAACTGTCCCGGTGCTCCTTGATGTTGGTCCTCGCTATGATGGGCATCTCCTCCCCCGAGATGGTGCCAGCTGTGAGAGACCGAGAGTAGTTTAGGTAAAATACAGTAAAACAAAGTGTAGACAATAAGGATCCTTTAAAGGGAACAGAAACACAAAGGACTATATGGCCATCCGTCAACGAAGTTCAGTTCCCATCAGCCACTGCTTTTATAAAAGGTAAAGTAACAAACAGTTTGAAGGTGTTTGTTGTCTTCCTGCTGCAGAGAAACAACAGATCAACATCACAGCTGCTCGCAGCGTTCCTCGTTTTCAATGAGAAATGTCACCGGAGGTGCTCTCAAAGGTGAAGGATGTGAGAGTGGACACGCATTTAAAAACCTCCACCAAGGAAATGCACTGTCAGTTGTTTTTGAACCCAACCATGTTCTATGATCTGTCGACTGATGTTTATACTTATCGCTGTAGACCTCCGGTTCTATTAAACCATTGTGGACAATTTTACAAATCAATGAACGGGATTGTTAAAAGGCAATACTGGATTTACAGGAATCAATTTCAGACTAATATAAGAAAGTAGCTTGATTTTCTTTAGGTTGTTCACTGTGATGTCTCTCTGGGTTTATATTATTAGTGTTTTTTGAGATGGTCTCTCATTAACTGATGCACTGTAACTCACACATGTCCCACAAAATCAATTTGTATGTATTCCACATAATCGTGAACCAGGAAGTACAAAGTGCAACAAACTAGGGAGGAGGTGTGTGTGTGGATGGGTCCAAAAACACCAGACTTTCACACAGGAGACCGCCGTTATATATACAAGTCAATACTGATTTATTTGTCACGTAACTTTCGTACTTAAGGAACTCCTCTTCCGTAGTTATTCTAACCCAACCATGAACCTAACCAAGCATTTTTATTTTTTTTAACGAGCGAAAAATTGTCACGTGTCACTGGACATTTGTAGGAGAATGCATGAAAAATAGGGAATAACTTTTCGTAACACACTGTTTTATGAAAACACGAGACATGTCAAACCAAACAGTGAAGCCTCATCAATTATCACTTGCAGTCAACTGAGACCTGTACCAGGTCTTTCCAGCATCAGGATCTTTTGGGGATCTTGTGAAGAGACCTTGATGCAGAATCGTCTTCCACGGGAAATGTTACTATACTGCAAAGAAAGAAAACTCTGCAGCCACATGAGTCAAACGGAGACTGTGAGAGCCATTGCAAAGATATCTTTACGCAGGAAAGTGGTATAAGAGCAGGTTGAGTGAAAAAAGTCGTGCCAGTCATCTCACGCAGGCAAATTGGTTCTGATGACACCTCACAGTGATTCAGAGCGAGCTTGACAAATTTCTCTCTGCGCTGAGGTGGTCCGATTTCAGGATCCCTGGGAGCATCATCAGCAGTTCTGTGTTAATGGCCGTGTTTTTCAGTCATTGTGAATAACATTTTCCCACCCCCTGCTTTATCAGGGCTATTAAACACTCTGGAATAGTCTGCACACACACACACACACACAAGGCATACAGTCCCAAACTGGAGAGGCTCTGGGCCCCAAGACACCGAGTGGTGAAAGCAGAGTGCTTTTATCTTAATTAAAATGTATAAAACAGCCTAATGCCAAAATTCTAAAATAGCTTCTGATGTGTTTTGTCAGGAGAGGGAATCCCCGGGAGGCGAGCAGGAAGTGGATCCGACCATTTTACTTCAGGACACTTGGCCACCAATGAAAGATACTGACTGTGGGATATGTCTGCAGAAAGACGGCTAAATGACGGAGCTTCAGAGACCAAACAGATAACCACCGTATCTAATTCAAAGTAAATTACACTTTATATTACAGCTCACTTTCAGTGTCATTAGACAGAACAAATGAGAGACGATGACTAAAGACTGTTTTTCAAAGAGAATATTGCTGTTTTTGTAACGCTATGTTCTTTATGAACTTACCTGAGACAGAATTCTAGATATAACGAGTCTTTACTCTACTTAGAGTGATACAAACTAATTAATGCTAACAGAAGAGTTAAGAACATGTTTCAAAATGAGTATTGTTTTCAACGTATCCTCAAACAACGGTTTGTTTGATATCTTACCAAAAGTTACTCCTCATTTTTCATGCGTTTTACTACGAAAGTCATGCCGAACGTGTCAATTTCCTCTCGTTACACACATTCGGTCTTTTCAAAATAAACTTCTGTCTTCACAGTAAACTACTCTGTTAGGTTTCGGCAACAAAAACAACTTAGTTAGCTTTAGGAAAAGATCAGCGTTTGGGTTAAAATAACAACGGAAGTGTTATACAGTATAGCAGTGGCCACCGTACTTTTGAGACTAAGCACAGATATGTGAACATGTTCTCTACCTGTTGAGCTTAAGGACCAAGTGATGTTGAGGTTGAAGTTGTTCGAGGCATTGATGGACATGTCGAGGTTCTTGTTGGCCTGCACAAAAAGACAAAAGAAACACACGCACATGGGTTCCTGAGCTGGACGTTAAAGGCAGCACTAGTGGATAAACTGATTACTGTGATTACACTGTGAATGATGACGGCTCCAGATGCATTGAATGGAAAGCAAATTCTCGCTGTGTTTGTTTCTTGGGTTATTTATAGACTGGTGGGGTTTTGCAGTTCATGTTGTGGTCTTCCTCCGAGTATATACACTTTTACTTATTTCCCCTCCGGCTTGCCGACCTTTTGCACTTTCGTGTGTACATTCACTAAGTCCAACAGCAGAATTACTTTCTGAAACATTTTCAACTTGAGCCTCTCCATCTCCGCCTCAGCCTGTGTCACCTTGGGCATATTTGAATCTATTGGCCTATTTTTGTATCGTTCTACTGATTTTGTCTGCAATGCTGCCCCGATATTCAACTTTGAGTCGTATCTGAACACATCTTCAGGCTCTGAGAAGAAGAAAAAAACCCAGCTCGGATAAAACTCAAGAGTTTCTTGAGTCTCTCACTGTAAACAGCAGATTCCTCTGTTGTACATCGGGTTATGACGGCATGTCCTGTTTATTATTGTTAATTATTATTTACATCCTACAGTAGATGTATGAAAGTTCAACTCATAACCCCCCCTCCCGTGTGCCTTTGAGTGCATGCGTTACCTGTTCAGGTGTAGCCATGAAGTTGATGCTTGTGTAGTGGCGATCATCTTCTTGAAGAAGACTGAAGGTGAACTGGTAATCGATCAACAGGTTGTCTAGGCATTGGCAAGAGAGACAAAGACAGATGAGACACGCAGTCCGTTAGCAGTGGTTCATTACAGCTTTATTTGCATGTGTTTCAGTAGTAATAAATACTTTCTTTCTGGGGATTTCTTTCAATTTTTGGTGCCAGAATGCCGATACCAATTAAAACTTCCGCTCCTTCTCGTTTTATTGACGAAGCACGGACAGATTTATGAAAAACATGGCCCACGCTGACCGTGAGTCGATAGTCAATTAGACAAATGAGACTACAGTGGTGGAGTTTAGTTCAGAGATCTCAAGTAGTGACAAAATAAACAAGTGCAGCGTGTGTGTGCACGATGACACACACACACACACACACACACATTTGTTTTATAAATATGAACACCAACGCTTCACAATGAAGTCGCCGGTTTCTTAGACAGGCAACCGGTCCGATCAATAGAACATGAGTGAGAGTCTAAATAATCATGTTCTATGAGACGTTTAATCATTTCTGAAAGCGGCCCTCATTGAGAGTCTGGAAGCAGCTCTTTGTCAGCAAGACAATGGCCACCGTACAGAGGGGGAATCACAGTGATTCAACATCTGGACAGACAGCAGGAGCCACGCTGGGTCACCTTGTCCGCCTGACGGGGGAGAAAAGGGAATAAGAGATCGAATAGAGAAAGCAGCTATGTGGCCATGAGAGGAGAACGGGGTGAGAGGATGTTTTCAAACTTAATCATCGTGACTGCTGAGTGCTAACCCCTCAGGGTAATCCAGGTGTGTAGGTGAGTGTGAGTGAGAGAGAGAGAGAGAGAGAGAGAGATGCATCCAAGGGCAGCTCAGGCAGGCAACATTTATTCTTTTATTTACATCTCAAAGAAAATTCGATGTTCTAATCTCGGTCCTATTTCCGTAAAGCTGTGGCCATCAATCAGACCAATTATTGCAGCATTCTATTCCACTCATAGATCAAATGATGGGAGCTGTTAGACA
Organism: Anarrhichthys ocellatus; assembly: GCF_004355925.1. NCBI lineage: Eukaryota > Metazoa > Chordata > Actinopteri > Perciformes > Anarhichadidae > Anarrhichthys > Anarrhichthys ocellatus. The sequence goes on from NW_022280033.1 coordinate 2,861,724, forward strand.
ATCACTTAAAGTGAAAATGTAGACAAACCTGCAAAAATGTCAGGACTTTTCTTTCCAATTAGACAATAAAATAAAAACAACACAAGTGGTGTTCAGCTTTTTGCCTTTGGAAATACAACCGTGTCTTTCTTATCCTGTGTTTTGTTGCAGCACTGCAACCAGCCAATCACGGCCCAGCCTGACACAAAACATCCTGTTGCTTTGTAAATTAAAAGACTGATTTGCAGTCTGTCAACCTTCGGCGCAGTTGAAGGAAATTGTGCTAAATCAGTCTTAATGATGGTACAATGACTTTACAAAACACTGCTGATTGGCATAATTCATCAGTGTGTCAGTTTGAGTCCGTTACCACACATCACTTCTCAATTACTAAGGTTTATGAAAATTGCATTTATGTTTTATATATATTTTTTAAATTTCACCTTTATTTTGCCAGGATAAATTATTGCAAGCTCATAAAATATTCTAATCAATAAATGTCTCTGTAGCTCACACATGGACACGAGGGTCCAACAACTTTAAAACTGCTTTCACCAAAAACAACGCAGATTCTAGGAATGACGTACTGAACATTGATAAGGAGGCAGTTTATGTAATATGGTCTTATTGTGGACTTTGTATTTTAAGTCTCGAGTTCGGCGTTTTTGCCATCGTCATCTAGGATTAAGGCCGTCGCCATCTTGGCCTTTTTGCAACCAGTGAACGTAAGTGACCATATTTTGAGTGCGGAGGAGTGACGTAGAGATAGCGTTTATGCCTCTGGTAGCGGTAGCAACCTGTCAATCACAAAGTAGCCCGCCCTTAAGAATACCCTGCTTTGAATGACGTGCTTATGGTCTATTTTACTCTCAATGGACCATAATTTACTAAATGAACATCATGCTGTATTGAAGAAGACTTGAAACTAGAGATTGAGACCATAAACTCATGTTTACAATGTTTACTGAGGTAATAAATCAAGAGAGAAGTAGAGTCATTTTCTCATAGACTTCTATACAACCGGAGGAGTCGCCCCCTGCTGGCCATTAGAGAGAATGCGAGTTTGAGACACTTCCACATTAGCTTCACTTTCAGTACCGGAGGTTGCCGCCTGATCCAAACTCCCTTTAGCTCCAAAGAGGAGCTGTTCAGCAGAGGACTGTGGCTGTGCTGGGCAGACAGTCAGTCTGTATCAATGTTGCTGAGAAAGAACATCAAGTGCTGCTACAGGAAATCTGTTGCTGTCTATCACTGAGTGGCAGCAGTCAGCACTGGAACAGCTTTTTCAACATACAGAGCAGAAAAAAGGACAAAAAAGAGACATGAGAGATGTTTAGTTATCACTTTTCCTTTCAGCTTCACAATCCCGGGGCTTCACCGAGACGAAAGCAAATTATGTTTGAAAAACACCCTTGTTTTGTTCAGCCTTCATGGCAAGTTAGCCCGAACAGAAGATATCATCAGATCAAAGACAATATTTCCCCCCCCCCCCTCCAACATCTCTCTTCCTCCCTCCCTCCCTCCCTCCCTCCCTCCCAGGCAGACGTGCACTGCTACTGCTCAGTTGTTTATCCCATAAGGGTCGTAAGTACAACTTCAGAGTATTTGGGGTTTTTAATACTTTGTATAAGTGATAGGATTTATCTGTGTGCATATTTGTGTGTGTGTGCACACATCCACGTCCGTGCATGCGTGTTTGCGTGGTTGTCTGAGTTCATGAGAGTGTTTACAGGTGTGCGCGACTGCATGGTTAACCAAACAAATGACAATATACAGAACAAAAGAAACCTCACACCTGTCCCTCTGCGCCTTCCCAACATGTTTGATTTCAAGGCTGTTAGAACAAGAGCACCAGCCAGGTTTAAAAGTTCATCTCAGCTAATTACAAATCCCATCTGAGAAATCTGACAGCAGTTTCACTTAGGCAAACTGAATTACACGCGTGCTTGTGAGAATTCTCCCTCTGGATGAATCGTATCAAGGTATCACTAAAGGCATTAACGATCCCCAGAAGAAGCGAAGTAGGAAGGGTCCATGGCAATTTCTCAGGTTCACAGATGGGTGATCTTATTACCATAATATGTAAGCTGATTCAGCTGATATGAAACAAAACACTGATGATGGGGAATGAGAAGGCAGAAGAGAAAGCCCTCAACCGGAACGTAATCTGATATTCCAGCAGTCTGCTTCAAATAGGAATGACAAAAAAAAAAGGCGTGAACTCACCTACAATGTCAGTTAGTCAGAATCTCTTGCTGGAGTTTCATTTAATGCTTGTTAACAACTCATTATTTCCCATTTGCAACACCTGCCTGACGGAGCGCAGGCCAGACATTACAGCTTCACCTCACTGAGAAAACAAGCTAGAACCAGGGCAGGAAACGCAAGGACAACACAGGCCTAAATGGAGGTCAAGGTAACCTGGAGGTAATGTATGCATGAGGTCAGGTGACCCCGGTTTATTAGAAACTCACCGCTCCTTCACAACGCAATTATCTACAGGGATGGCTAGTCGCAAAGTTCACAATCACCAGTTTCTCAACTGGAGACCATTTACTAATTCTAAGCACACAACGTGCCGGAATAAACATGGTAATCAATACTTTTTTAAAGGCGGTGTGGATGGTGTAATAGAGGGAGCCTTGTTACACGCACATCAGGCTGTTTAACAAAAACGGCACAGATGGAAACACCTGCACACTCATTATTCCAGTCTACAAAGTTACTAAAGGGGAAATGTTTTGATCCCAGTCGGATCTTCATCCGGTCACAAGGGTTGAAAATGGTTCCCACAGTGTGGTTGAAACATCGGATTGCTGCATTGAATATGGTGCAATTTGGACATGCGAGACGTTTAATATTAATGAATTTGAATAAACAGGCGATTTGCGCTCCGTGCAGCAGCAGCAGGGGTGGAGCTTCAGGGCTCTGCGGACTGAGTGTAGCATGTCCTCCGCAGTGAGGCTTTTACAGGCCGCTGCTCATCGACTGCACTTCCGTCTAGTTGCTGGATGTTAGATATACTGACGATAAAAGCAAACTCTTGCCTTCCCTGGAGACAACAAGCAGTGAGTGGTTCCCGACAACACTGCACGCATCCAACAACGGACATGCCCTATGAATGGCCATGCGCACAAATCATTGAAAAAGATTCAGAAGTAAAGTTCACAAAAAATTGCAATTATTTTTGTATTTTCCTGCTAAATCAGTTTCATTGGAATCCATGGTTTGATATGGAGACACATTGATCGGCCCTTTTCACAGCAGCCATTTCGACATGTGATTGCAGGGTAAACACAGGCGTAACTGATAAAAACTGATAAAGGTCTCGTTCTATGTAGTGTCGCAGCCATTACAGTGAGCCAGCATGCAAAATGCCAGGGCCCCAGCCCCCCTAAATGGAACAGGGCCATAATTCTGTTTTTCCCCAATCACACCTGTGTTTACCCTGCAATTACATGTCAAAATGGCTGTTGTGAAAAGGGCCTATTGTGTACATTTCATCTTCTTCTCGTGCGTCTTCCCAAACACTGTATTAATGCGTATCAAACTCTTACTGAAGCTTAATGAAACTGATTTAAACTTATTTATTATTTAATAGTCTGTCTAAGTAAAGGGTTACTAATGGGTTGCAAAACAAAAAAGGGTTTTGGCCTGATAGGACCAATTAATCCTCGATGGATATAGGTGTCCAGAAGGACTGCCTGTCAGCAAATATTGAGGCATCCTGGACTGATGCCAGATCGCGGCCTAATAAACGCCTTAGGCCACGAACGTTGTTGATTGCTGATCACTGCCACGCAACTACTTTGAGGTTTGAATGGGCCCCAACATTCACAAGCTTATATTTTAATTGTCTTTGATATAAATTTAGCACTATGAGAATAACATTTAATCATATTTAGTAGAAATTAGGGGAATGACAAATCAGCCCTCTCCATTTTTCTCCTATCTGATTGTGGACAACACGTCATTAATCAGTCCTGTTCCGTGCTGTTCATCCCTGATTGTCATTTTAATTGGGATTGTGAGGCTGTCAGTAAATATTGGAGCCACTGCTGTTCGGCCTGAGTGAGCTTTCCAAGCACGCCTGAGGGCAACAAGCGGCACTGACTCTGGACTGACTGGTGTTAGCTGGTAATCCAACCGACTGCTGGTCTCTCCAGTGGAAGTGGCGGGACACTCGGTGGCCGTCCCTAATTAGACGTCCCTTGTAGCTGACTGAGATGGAATATGACAGTGGTTCATTAAAGCATTGTCCTGGTGATGCTGCTCATAAAGGCCAGCCTGACTGGGGGCAAACTCATTAAACAGCAAAGTTGCTTTTCATCAATTGACTGGTGGTTAAATATGACAGCGCTAACTGAACCAAAGCGTTGCTCGCTGCACTTAATCCCCCGAGTGAGACGAGGAGCACGGCTGTCAGTAGCTGGACACTCGCACGTATCAGTCTGATGAAAACGTTTCATCAACATGGATTTCTGAGCATGTGTCATTCTGCGTTTTTGTTCATTTGCAGTATTGTACAATAAAGCCGACTGCAGCCGTCAAGTGGAGAGCTTGAATGATGAAAATGACTTAATTTTCCCCCCCTTTATTATAATCAACCAATCACAAAACAATATACCGATGCCTTTGAATGATACGTATGCTTTTTCACATGTGACCCCTTGACTTCAAACACAATGCTGCCGTAGTGTGATTGAACACATACACTACAGTAGTTCAATGAGTCTGTTTATGACTGACTTTCAAACAGCACCGCTATAGAAATGGGTAAGAAAAGGAAAGAGGAGAGTAGACTACTAAACACGTCTGATTCAGAGCAGATGTCAAGGGGGCCAGACTTATGATATCCAGTTCCAACACTGAGTGGTTGTTTGGTTTAGATAATGGTCTTCTATTCACCTAGCAAGTGCTTAACCTCTGTTGCTGGTCTTTTGGTTGCCTGTAAGAGTTTTGTGTCACGGCTGCTGCTTTCTAAAGCCGACAACTTGCAGTTACTGCCACAAGGATGGAAGCAATCCAGCCTGGTGTACTCTCTGGCAGTAGTGAAATATCACTTCACAGAGACTAACAATATACATTGATTATAGCTGTCACTTAAAGGACGGAGCTCACAAAGGTTGGCTGAACCTGCACCTCCTCCCAAATCCAGAGAGTCTACAGAGCATTCATCATAACAAGTTCCACACATGTGGCCACATCCTTCAACAGACGGCGCTTTACGAAGGCGTCCCCTTTGGTGGACTACAGGTTAGAAGGCTGAACCTGTACCAACCCGAGTTCCTGCCCTTAAAGTGACCTCCTGTAAAGTGAAGCAATGTTTGCTCTTCAGCCTGTGCTGCAGGTTGCCCACAGAATCAATTTCCAGTCTCCCTTTTTGGATTGTTCCAATTGAAAACCATGACTGAGATGGGTTTGTCTCTCTTTAAACCAATATGTCAATTATTTCTATGACAAGAGTTGTATTAATTAGGTGACAAATCTGTCAGTACACTATGAGAGGTCTTCCCTCATCACATTGTAGGAGTCTGCTCTCTCTACTGGCCTTAATTGTTGATGTTTACCTTTTTATTTTTTCTTCTTCATCATGCAACAACATCCTCAGATTTATCGTGCAGCCCCTTTGCAGCCAAGTAAAAACACAAACAAGTGTAAAAGACTTCAAGGATCCAAAGGGATACTAAGGGCGGCAAAGCATCCAGTAAACTGATACGTCTGAACAGTTCTCTGCTGGAGCCGTTGTAGTGGAACAGACGGACAGACCCATGTTAGTTCCAGACGCAAGAGATCCCTAAAACACGGGACACAGCTTATTGACACACTTTTTTTGGGAATATGATTTTGCATGAAGACCACCCTGGACTATCCTAAGGCTAATACTGACAACACTGTCTCCTCACATTCCAGTTAATCTCTCTGCTGTCAGCTGTTGGACAACTTTTCACCATCTCCTCACATCATAAGAAATCCACAGGTGGTGCAGATTTCTCAAACTTCTGCTCTAAATCCGTCACAATCCCCCAGCCGGGACGGTGCTGCCACTCGTAAACTCTGCATGTAATTTCTCATGACAGAGATAAAGCTTCTTTTATCAGCACCTTCCTTCCAATGACAGTTAAGGCTAATATTGACCTGGCTGCTTTTCCTTAGAGTCCAAGGGAAATGGATGGCTTTTAAATCTGTGATTTATACACACCATCTCTCTGCATGTGTGTGTGTGTGAGAGAGGGTGTTGTGTGCATTCATGTGTGTGCGTCCGAGTGTGCTTGCCCTTGTTCAAACAAAACTAACCCCGTTTCATAGACGACAGAAAAGATAATGTCACATTAATGACAGAACATAATGTCTCCAAATGCATCTGGAAACACCGCTTCAGCTGCAGCCATGGAGATATCGAGGAGCCGAGCACCTACAGACTTTGGGAGCCATTAAAAGCTGTGTTTGAGTGTTTCTATGCATTTAGATTATCTAAAGCCCTTCACAATACTGGGCAACGGCATCGCATTAGTGCCATCTAGTGCCTCCAAACCTCAGTCCTGAATCCAGCAGACAATAACACCATGCCATCGATGGACTTCAAAATAAAAATGAAACTTTAGATGGCAGCAAAGGTTCAAACTGTCATTTACAGGAAGTAACGGCGGATCTTCTTTACGGCATTATTGTGATCTATTTGTGAAAGGGGCTCCTGTAGCGTCCGGTCTTCTGAGCTCTGCAGGAGCTTGCTGATCACGTTGAAGGTGCAGGTACGAGTTTTGATCGTCTGTTCATTGGTTTAAGCGGCGCTGGGGTTTGCGCTGGCTGAATTCAAGCTAACTGCTAACTGAAGGTCCGGGACCCAAAGCTGTTACTGCTCTCCTTCTGCCCACGGAGAAGTCGTTTTCTGGCGCCGTGGAGGACCAAACGATAGTAGGAGTCATTTTCTCGTTTCTACTACTTTAGATTTAATCCAAAAAACAAACTATTAAAGCGCACACAGACCGTACAGCCCCAGGTTATAGTGTGCCCCCTATTCATTTGGAGCAGGTGGCCAGATATTACACACTGCACCTTTAAATGACCGCTGAGCCTCCTTAACGAGCATACTCATCTAAACTAAATGTCTGATTCTGTGTCTTAAAAGGAAGATAAATGACATTTTAAGATAAAAGCTTGGCAGCAATGAAGGTGAACCCATGTGCCCGTCTTCAATCACATTCTTGAACAGAAGTTGTTTTTGTGATCAAAGACATATTTGAGGTGACCGGTGCAATCTGTGGCATGACTCCTCTGATTGCTGTATCCTTTCGAGCCTCCCTCACTGAAACAATGATAGGCCCACTCAGGCTAGAGGGCTATTGACATTGACAGCACTTGAACTTTATTCTACTGGGTTATAATATTAAAACTGATGATGGCAATTCGTAGACTGAATGTGTGTGTGTGTGTGGTGTGTGTGTGAGAGAGATGCAGAGTGAGGGAGCATGTGCTTGTGTGCCACAAAACATCTGTTTTGACTACAGCATACCTCCTCCGTCTGCCCTTTAAAAGGAAAACCAGCAATTTGTTGCAAATGAGCTAAGTCAATGTCATCCCTGCGAGCATCTGGAAACAGAAAAACAAAGTCCTGGACGGAAAAACACTTTCTCTCTGTTTGCATCCCCCTCCCCCCTCTCTCTCGTCGCGCACCTGAATAGGTGATAGTAATGGAAAACCTACTAAAACCTATTTATTTGTACGCTTAAACCTGTTTTGTTCACATTTGACTGATAAATGACCTTTAGTGGTCTTGCAAAGTGTCTCCAAGGTCTACAACGAATCTCTGGTCATGGTTACTTGGAGCTGAGCATCAGCTCTGCTCCATTTCAACACAAGAAGGCTAGCGGGGTTAACAGCTGCTTTCTGGCTACCTTACTTGTTTGGGTACAAAGATGATATTCGCAGGACACAGATTGACATTGTACACAGAAACAGACTTCAGCTCTAAGCCTGTGTGTGTGTGTGGGGGGGGGGGGGGAGCTGAGGGAGACTCGGGTGTAGTGGCAGCAGGATACTTACAATAGCATGTTCCCCGGAGAGGGTTGCCAAGGTAACGGTTCTCTGAGTCACATCTGGAACGACACAGGAAACAAGAGACAGGCAGAGAAGAAGAAGAAGAAGAAGAAGAAGAGAGAGAAAGAACAAAGGCATTAACATTCGATAAGGGTTTCATTTTTACAAAGACACATTTTTCTGTTACAGTGTGTGTGGTTGCAGGTAGTGTCTTCCCCCAGCTCTTTGAGCTGCTCTCTTTTTCCCCAGGGTGCCCACACACACACACACACACACACACACACACACACACACACACACACACACACACGAGAGGGAGAGAACATCTAGCCTCTTTAAGTGCTCGGCTCAAAAACAGATCCCCTTCATCTGCAGAAGCGTCAGAGGATCTCCTGCTTAAACATCTGGCTAAATAATGTTGATGAATTGTACGCAGTGGAAAACTCCACTGGAAATCCATTTATTGGGGATCAAATACTCTCTCACTGTTGGCCTGAACAGTGTCAGTGAAAAGTTTAAAGCTGCTCCTTCATGGAGGATAGCAGCTGTATTGATCTTGGCCTCAGAGCTGTAACAGTGGAGACACTGTCGTGGCAAAATAAATGTATGAAAAACTGCCGACTGTATAAACTCCTCAAATCACGCCTGAAGCATAATCCACTTCTCCAATGTGTATCCATGCTCAGTATGTTCCAGAATAACCACTGCTTTGTCAATATATCGCTGAATATGAGACTTGCGTGGAGCTTCGGAGCTATACGCATAATGTGTGACACCACATTTGTAAAATTAACTTTATGTTTGCCACTTTTCAAGACTAAAGAGACAGAAGTTCAGTGCAGTTTTCCTTCATGGCAGCTACTGTAGCTTTTTAAATCAAAGTCAAAAGGTTTGTTTTGTATTCATCTATTTCATTCAGATGTTTATTTCTCTTTGGATTGACAATCACTGCCAGTTCGTGGAAAACAAAATGCAAAACAGACCTGAAATACTTGTGATAACGGCAAGAGCAAAACACCATTAACCACTTCCATTTTGGACAATTTGTCCCAGAAAAAAATGATTGTAAAAACAAATAGCAAATGTTTATCGTAAGAATCTACTCACTTGTTTCATTTTGACATTTCAGCCATTTGTCTGTTAATCACTGTGACCAGATAGAGGAGGACTATGTGTTGCTGATGGACAGTATTTGGCTGTTGTTGAAAGTTGTGACCTTTATGTTAAGTGGAATCCTCTAATGACCAGAAAGCTCCGCCGCAATACAATTAGGTAAATGTATATATACGTACACATATATTTCGAGATTTATATAGATTTTTCCAGCAGAAATGAATTTTTCGTGGTGCAGAAACACAGGGGCTCTTAAAGATAGTGTAAATGTTAACACTCAGCAAAAGCAATTAAAGACAAAATATCAGGGTTAAAGGTATTTTCTTGAGTTATCATGAAGAAATGATGTACGTGCTCCGGAGGCCATTAAAGTGTCAAGATGGACGACGTGCACCTGAAGTACTGATAGGAAAATGATTACCTGGCAACGGAACAAAAGCCAGTTATTAAACTTCCACTGCCAAGAAATGTTGGAAAAAAATGTGCTAAGAGAACCAAATGCGAATGTGATTATAATGTCAATGCTTTTAAAACGTCTTTAAAGAGCGTTTGCATCGCCCCGATGGAGTGGTATACATCTGTTGTTCATTATTGTGTGTGTGTGTGTGTGTGTGTGTGTGTGTGTGTGTGTGTGAGAGAGAGTGACTCTACATGACATTAATCTGGAAGGCTTTAAAAAGAAATACAAAAAGAAGTGTTTATGGATATTGCAACCGCTAAAGTTCTGCATCGTGGCCATTTAGAAAAAAAGAAATCCCATCGCTTATCAAACCCATATGCAGATATTTCACAAGCTTTACTAGAAAAGCAACTCATCCAAAGCACCCACTGTGTAACACAGGAGGGGCTGGAGGATTGAGAGGGAGAGAAAGAGAGAGCATGAAACAGGAGAAGATGGACAGGAAAACAGAGGAATAAATGAACAAGAACTAGAGGGCAGGTGAGGTTTACAGCCGAGTGTTTGTGAATTCGCTTGTAGCGCTGCAGCAGGTCACAGAGCAGCGCCGGATACTGAATATTTCATCCTTCTCTAAACCCCCGGCCAAGGACGAGGCCCTAAACCACGACCGCCTCTCTGAGCTTCCATCCTGAATCAGGAGTTTAAGGACGACAATAAAACAGATACAGAAGCAGAACCATACTTTTAGTATAATGGTGGCGCGTGAATCAGTTTAAGAGGCCACTTGACGTCTCGACCAATGTGTTCCAAGTAACTGAGATTTCTGCTGAACTACAGAATGGCCCTTCGCAAGAAGCTGAATGCGCTCATATTATATTTTATCTTGGCAGCACTCGTTGATTCATTGTCTTGCGGTCTCGACGCAGAATTACTTACTGGGTGTCATCTGCATGAAAGAAACAAGGAGAGAAGGAAAGAATAGTAGGACTTAAGAGGAGGTGAAAGAGGCTTATGAAACAAAAGGTTTTGGGATCCAGAGAGGACAGTCGGACGGTGAGCAGCGTCATCTCAAGAACACTCTGTGACTTCAAAAGCTTTGGAGTCGCCTCCGGCCGAGACTATTTTAGCAACAACAAGATTTATTGTGATGAATGTGATTGTCATGAATTGCATTGGGCCCTCGTTGGAGCCAAATATGAACTATGAAATACTTCTATCAGATATGTGAATCAATGAACGGATTTCTTTTTTTTTTTTTACTTGCAGTCACAATGTGCAAATAATACACAAACATTTGCTCTCTCTCCCCCAGAGGAGGCTAGACATCAGCTTTGGCTACTGAGGAAGCTAATAGGGATTTAGTGTTGTTTAGCAGGCTGGAGGCTAGCTGACTCTGCTGATAATAAAACGTGCTCGTGTAGGTTAAACAATCATGACTGCATGACGTGGCTTTGCAACATTTTTACACTCATTTCAAACAAATACTCTGCAGAACCAGACACACAGAGACCGATCGCACTTCAAAGTTACTTTTCACAACAGAAAGTGTCCTTATCTACAAATACCGATGTTTCCAACATCTCCAACTGTAGCACAGAATTGATAAATACTGTAAATGCAAAATACATGTTACGTACTCTCCAGCCAGGTAACCAAAGTAAGCGACCCTGACTTTTCTGAACTAAAAAGCTAGTTAGCTTCTGGTAGCGGCTGACTGTGCCCTGATGCTGACACTGACCAAACATTACATTCACGTATGTGTTCAGAGAAGAAGGATAAGCAGACCTGCAGGCTAAGTAAGGGGCGAGGACAAGACATCTTCTCTCTTGGGGGACACTAAAGATCTGGACGCAGAGCTTCAACAAAGAGGGGACGCACACTTAAGCTGCTTACAACAGCCTAATGGGGACGAGTTAAGGGCCACAGAGGACTGGGCTGCCTCATCACTTAAAACACACTCTGACTCAGCTACACACACACAGACGTACACGAGTGACAAATATTTTTGCTCCGCTTGCTGTTCCTGTAAACCCTCTGCCTCGATAAACAAAATGGAGATTAAAGGTCACAGTGATATTGGCCCTGCTTGCGTGCGTGCGTGCGTGCAACTGTTAAGAGTTTTATAGGCATGAAAAATTAATCAATGCGCAGTTTGTCAATCACAAAACCACATACCGCATCAGGCTCTGTTTAGCAACCCTGAAAATGACAAACATGCATACGCACAAAGACACACAAACACTCCCAAGTATACAGTTAAAGATGCAAATTAGCAGGCAATTAGCGGAGTTCTCTACATTTGGAGAGGAGGCCAATTAAAGCTAAATCAACACAATCAAAGTCAGTCAGACAATGCAACAGGAGAGAAAGTGCTCAGACTCGCACAGTGAAAATAAAAGTCTCATGTATGTTGGACTTTAAATAGATTGTTCGTACATGTTGTAAAACTGTGACCACACATAAACAGCTGGAGGACATCTGGTGAGCAGCCGAGTGCTGATACCAGCAGCTCAGGTAGACACCCTATTCCAGCAATCCTGACCTGCCACATTCATGCTCCGAGCTGCCTGTAACAGCTGTGGGTGTCAAAGTGCATATATACTGTATATAAGATGCATGTCACAATGCAATTATGACTGAAAATATTTTGAGGCATTGCCGGAGCAGCAGGTCTGACAAACAGAGAGAGAAACACATTTTCTGTTTAATATGAATGAAATAAAGTATGAAAGTCAGACACACAAATGCAGAAGAAGAGACAATATAACCATTAACATAGACGTGTAAGGATGTAAGCACGCAAAAAAAGGCAAAAAAAAAAATGCTTCACAGCCTCTTTATTTCTGACTCTAGAACAACACACGCTCTGAAATACGCATCCACACACCTGATGTAACCTGGGGACACTTAGCGTCCGCCTCCGGGGGGGGAATTGCTCGTTCATAATCAAAACGGCAAACAAATGGCCCTCGACTTGGCACACCATTTTGGAGTGACTCAAGCAAAACAAACAGCGCCGTGACAGAGAGACATTTAGAGAGACAGAGGTGGGGGGGGGG
>NW_022280033.1:2874411-2876915 GCF_004355925.1 Anarrhichthys ocellatus
GGGGGGGGTGTCGGAGCAAATCAAAGGTGAAAGCGACTGCAGTGGCTTAGGGATGCACAAGTGAACACAAATCGACACACCACTGTGGAGTCTCCACCAGAATAATGAAGTATTAGTGCGTGCTGAAGAGAAACAATACGCTGAAAAAAAAAAAAAAAAAAAAAAAGATCCCGACACAAATACCAAGTGACCAGGAGTACTGATGCCGTACGGCCACTTTAACATTCAGTCTCACTCAACTGCAGTATTGTATTGTTCCACATTTGACAATATTCAGTCTGTTAGTTGTTATTTTCCCCCAAACTAATCGGACGTGATCACAAATCCCTCCATCCGACATGTTTTTTAACTGACGCAAATGTTTTGGTAACTTCTTTAGCACTGTTTTTTTAATATATATATATATATATATATATATATATGGTATATTGTAAATAATTAATGGCACAATTCTGCTCACGTCATCCGTGTTTAATCAGGATTAAAATTGATATACATGAAAATTATGTTCCTGACCTTTAACCAGCATAAAGAGTTGGGATCGGCTCAGGAAATGTTTAAACGTAGGAAAAAAACCATTAGTTATTTTTAACATAACATTAAACATCTACATAAAAAGAAAGTTCTTCAATGAATCAGTGCTTAACAGCGTCTTAAAGGAATACTAATGTATCACGCTGATCCAAGTTGACAGTACATATGTGGAGAGAGTCTTTCCGTGTGAGGTCATGTTGGTGTCAGGAGCTGGAGTTGAAGTTGAGGATCACTCAAAGGTTATGTTGAGGTTAGCGTAACGCAGAGAGCCAGAGGTGAAAGTCAGAGTTTAAGTTGAGGGGTCAGAAAGTTGACATAATCGGCAGCAGATTCAAGTTGTTTGTGCGTGGGTGTGTGTGTGTGTGTGTGTGTGTGTGGCTACAGTATTTTAAATCTGCCAGCTGCTTGTTACTCCCACTAGACACATCAGTTATGGTTTGAAAGAATCTGACACACTAGACCATCTGCATTTACGAGCCAGTAAAAAGAAAAATGAAAGATATATCCGTATCAATAAATCTATAGCAGGCTCACAGATTAAGCAGCACCACTTTTACCATCGATCAACCTTTGTGCAGCTTGTTTCCCTTCAACGTTTGATCGTTCTGTAAATGAAAGAAACTAATCAAACACATTAAGAAATAATTAGCTGTAATAAAGTGAACTCTAACGCTGCAGTCTCCACTGAGGTACAAACCAAGGAGCCATATCTGACTCTAAATAAACACATTAGCAACTGTACTATCATATAATGGGAGCGATTACAATCCCAAAGCAAGTTTATGAAACCTCCACTACACACACACACACACACACACACACACACACACACAATCTGTGGCATTTACAACATGCAATCCCAGTTTAAACAAAGACAAAAAAAAAGTCTTCTATGTCCCTTTTCCTGGACAGGCTAACCCACCACACACACAAAAACATCTACACACACACGCACACACACACACACCCACACACACACACAGTGTACGCTCTGTCTCTGCTCTCTAGCCTCGCCCGTTAGATTTATTGATGCAGCAATTTTTAGTCTGTCTCTCTGTGGTGTGTTGGTCCGCCAAGCCATTCAGGATATTGTAGTGCTGCAGCAGTTAAGTCAGGGGAAAACCACACACACACCCACACACACACACACACACACACTTTCTGCCTTCCCGATAACCTATTTTCCAAAACTAAATTCAAATGAAAGTAACAATGTTGCCTACTGATGAAAGTATTGAAATACCTGGATGTCTGTGTTAAGTTACTGCGAATGCAAACCCAACATTTCCTGCTGCTGCAGCTTCACATTAAAGTATTTAACTGGCACAACAGATGTTGATTTTTATTCTGAAGTATTCTCAGGAGAAACAATGCATTTGTCAGTGAGCTTCATCAGAAATGTGTCCACAAAACAAGACAGCGGTCGCTTTTTGATGGCGGATGAGTTTGAACTATTGCAGGTAATAATGGAACAGTCAGGAGCAGCCGCGGTGAGCTGTTGAAGAGCTGCAGGCTGCTCACTCAGGAGCTATTTTAGCTTTTGCTGTTCAGATCACGGTTGCAAACACAATAATGAAAAGAAAATGGCAAATATTGCCCAACTTCTTTATTAAAACGACAACAGTACTGCCCCGCAGTATTCTGGGACCTGTAATACTGAACTGCATTTGCAGTTACCACCCATGAACTGGGTCTGTGATATGTGATCGCTACATATCTTTTGTATTATTTAATACTAATACCTAATAATGATGACCTAATGCTCACGTGACTGGGTATTTAACCATACTGCGGTTGTATGACAGTATACTCACAGTTGACACTGGTCTCCCTTGATTCCTTTAGTGGTACAGAAGCACTTCCCCGTGTTGACGTGGCACACGTTGGCATGGCTGTTACACTTGCACCCTGCAAGGGGGGAGAAGAGAGAGAGAGAGAGAGAGAGAGAGAGAGAGAGAGAGAGAGAGAGA
>NW_022280033.1:2876925-2880739 GCF_004355925.1 Anarrhichthys ocellatus
AGAGAGAGAGAGAGAGAGAGAGAGAGAGAGAGAGAGAGAGAGAGAGATGTGTTGAGATTTGATCTCTGGAATTTCAAAAAAGAATCTGTGTTGTGAAGACAAGATGACAGTTTTCAGAACATCTCAAAGATGTCGGGTCAAAGACAACTTTGAGAAGCGACTACTGCTTAGGTGCCCTTGAGCTAGGCAGTAATCGACTGTAGTGGCGCTGCTCAGCGTCCGGCACAACAACCTGCATAATGTATAAAATACACAATAATCCCTTTTAACATTGTGTTGGATGTTCGAGTTGAGGGAATAAATGCAGACAAAGAGCGTGAGAGGAGGCAGGGGAGGAAAGATGAGAACGGGGGGGAGGGGGGAGGTGAGAGGGAAGGTACGGAAAAAGGTGAAGAAAGCTGAGATGGAGAGAGGGGAGTGTAATGAGGAAACGAGGGAGATAGAAAACGACAAATCACTCACTTTCCGAGAAACACTAAAGCATCTCGATGCTCTGAGTCGTTCGGCACTAATAGGTGTCAAGTTCCTGATTGGAATGTTTTCTCTTGTTTCCTCGTTCTTAGGAAAGACTGAGCTGCATGCACCTTTACCTAATCCTACCTAAAATAAAATCATTACTTTCACAATGTGATGCATTTGCTTACAAAACAGTTTGAAAGGAAAACTGTTTCTGGGAAACATGAGGTCACCAGTGAGCTATTTTACAGCATTAAAAAAAAAAAAAAAAAAAAAAAATTCAAGTGCCCATTAGATGGAACACTTAAGGGATAAGCTCACATTTTTTTTCAAGTAAGTCTTAGAAAATATTGACATGCCCATGTGAGCATTGAAAGAGTTATTGCTCACTGAAATTGCTCCTCCTGTCCGTGAAGATATCACACTGTAAAATATGTTCAAATCTAACACGCGGATCATTCTCTGAGCGCATTTATGTTCCCAGAGGATGTTTGATTTTAATGACGCCAAGCTCCTCTTCTCAAACTATAATAACAGATTTTCCTTTTTTGGCCACTTGGGGGCAGCAGAAACCAGCTGTGAACACAACGCTGACATATCGTTATCTTTTAAATCGATAATTTCACATCCAGCTGTTACGGAGCAACATGATCATTAGGAGTCGTGTTTGTGTTCCAGCATAAGTTCGACATTCACTCTCTTCTAGCCTTGATTTTGGTCTCCACCCACACCTGAGAGAAACATCTGTGTCTTTAGCTGCTAAATGCTCCGCTACGTTCACCAGCTAGTGTCTTATCTGAGTCTGTCTGCTGTTTGCTGCTGAGCAGGAAGGGTAAAGTGGCTTTTTACATGTTTCTGGTTATAGACCTTTGGTCCTGTTCTTCATTATGACAACTGCCAAGTCAAAGCCACGATCAAACACGAATAAGACACAGAAAACACGCAGCAGTCTGTGTCAACCTAGGATATGGGTAGTCCACCGGGGAAGGGAAAAAGGCTAATGTGGAAATAGGCTGTTTATCAACATCAGATTTGAAGTGCAATCAGGCAAGATATAATTCAAAGTAGAAAAACTTCTGAAACTTTTTGAACTGCATGAGGTAAAACCCTGGATGGTGAAATGTGTCTTTTGGAAGCTATTTATTGTAGCTAGTCCGCTTCTGATTCGTCACAGAGATGGGGGCCTTTTTAAAAAAATCCTTTTAATCGTTTTGTTATGCTAAAGCAGAGCATGATGTAGCCGGAGCCGAGCCTGTAATTTAGACACTAAATCACTTCTGCATGGAGTGACTAATGGCAGAGACAAACAAGAACGTTCGCTATACCCTTGTGTTGCGGTGTGTACGTGTACGTGTGTGTGCGTGTTCACATCCACACAAGGCCACTCTCTCCTGTGTCCCTCTCCAGCTGAATTGACTTTGTGCTTTGTTCTTATTCCTTCCAATTGGCACAGAGACAGCTCCTGTAATAAAACGGTGGCGCGCTCAGGTCAAGGTAAAGCCAAGGCACCGGCGGATAATGAGAGGAAAACAACGTCCTCTGCGAGGGAAGAGAGGCCCTGATCTGATCACTTACGCTGAGCAACAAAACAAGGGAGCAGACTTAAGCGCAGCTTTAGATATTTAGATTTTGGAACACACACACACACACACACACACACACACACACACACACTTGAGTGGCTGAAACACAAGGTTGTGCAGTGGGGGGTTTAAATGTCAGCGGACTGAAAGTCAAATTGCCGTTCTTCAACTTGACGGCAGATGAGGCGTCAATAACTCAACACAATGTTGATCTATTACTTGAAATCACTTTGACCCGTCACAAAGAGAGAACACTTCTTCGGAGCTGCACACTGAGCCGCGAGGGTTTGGGAGATAACGGAGCCGGAACAGAAAGTGGCTTTTAGATTTGAGATAATAGACAAATCACAGGTGTGTTAGCGCCGGGCTCGGGTAACCCTGCTGTTCATACAATATTGATTCAGGAGGCAGTCAACAAAGGCATACAAAGGACAAAGCTAGCAGAAATGTGTATTCATGAACTCACACAGATTTCGCCAATGGGCACTGGAGAACAGCCAATACAGACAGACAAAAAAAAGAATGAGCCGGAGATGAAGAATTCGGGTTAACGGCTTAAAAAACTGCCGGTTACTAGTTTTTGGTTTAGAGGCTAATACAGAATACCACAATCATCTAAAGGACTTCACACACGAGACACAACAAGGAGACTTGGACCGCTCTCAGCTTTCACTATCGCATCATCTCAAAGGCCAAATTAGAAACCCAACTAAGACACTTGAACAGACAGACATAACACAAGCTCTGAGGCTCTCAAATATAAAGTCAAATTATTTCAGATCTCGCAGCGAAACAGAGAAAATTCTGTGACAGAGAAGTGCATTAACTTCTCCCCCCTCTTCAAACAAACATGAAGCCAGTGTAATAACCGAAAGCAGCAAACAGCATCCTGCTTCCAGCAGTGCAGTCCCAGCGCAGACCAGCTGCCTGCTCTGCAGACTGATGAGATGAGAAGCTACTCTGACATTTCATCTCCAGTCTTCCACTTCAATATAAGAACTAGAATTTGATTTGATAAATAAAGTTACACTCATTTGATAAAACGGCAAAGTCAAATCTTGGTTTCTGAGGTTGCGTTATTATTAACCCTGTATTAAGCTGTTATCTACGCTTTAATTGATTCATTATTAACTACCAGGTTTGGATTTAGATGGGGCAAACACTTATCTCAATTATTATTGTTCATCACCGGCCACATGCCGATGTTTGTTTTTAATGTAAATGCATAGACAACTTAACTGAAATGTCATTTGTTGTTTTATTTCCGCAGTGATGCGACTTAGAGACATTCCCCGTCTGTCTTTCACCGTTTATATTCTGTGCAAAAGCTGCTGATCAAACTAAACTAGGAGTTTCATCTGCGCCGTCAGTCTGCCGTCATCGTTCTAAGTGTGCAACATTCAAAGTGAGTCTACCGAGGCTGCCGGGGCATTTCTGCATGACAGATACATGACCGAAAAGCTCTTGACACGGCTCAGACTGCGGTCTCTGTGCAGAATGGATGCACAACACACAGACTGGTAACTGTCTGTATTGAAGAGGACTTAAAAACTAGAGATGGAGACCACAAACTCATGTTTACAATGTTTACTGAGGTAATAAATCAAGAGAGGGACTTCTGTTTGCATCAGAGGAGTTGCCATTAGAAATAATGGCAACTTTAAGGCACTTCAGCATTGGCTTCACTTTTTAGACTCAGAGGTTGCCGCCTGGCCGACACAGAGAGACAGAGAGACAGAGAGAGAGACAGAGAGAGAGACAGAGAGAGAGACAGA
>NW_022280033.1:2880749-2927394 GCF_004355925.1 Anarrhichthys ocellatus
CAGAGAGAGAGACAGAGAGAGAGACAGAGAGAGAGACAGAGAGAGAGCATTTGGAGATGAAGGGGTGTAGGAGCAGGGGATTCATAAAAGAGCACGAGCATGAATGAATGAAATGGACGGAGGAGAAAGCACATCAAGCAACAGACTTGCTGACAGCAAAGAAATAAGCGGCGATATAAAGAATCCTGATATCTTAGCAAAGAAAAAATAAAAAAGGTTGATTTGATATAAATCATTTTTCACATGACTTGTGCGAGCCCCCTGAAGAGAGCACAATTTCTCACCCCACTGCCTCTGCATGCACAATACAAAAGACGCTGTTGTCGGGTGTGTTTGAATGTGTGTAGGTGGGAACTAGGCTGTGTGTGTGTGTGTGTGTGTGTGTCTCTCTATGAGTCAGACAGGTAAAGATGAGGAAATAAGAAGACATTAGAGAAGAATCCTCGCTCTGCTCCGTCTTATTCCCATGGGCCGTGCACTTATGAAACTCAAATATAGCTTAATGGGAAAGAAACAAATCAAGGGCTCGTGTGGTGCTTAACATTTTTGTGAATTCTTGTCTGCTGCTGCTAAATATCGCTTGGTGGATATTTCAACAAATGTACGTATTCTCCACCTCCTCTGCTCCGACAGAAAGCGATGAGTTCACACCATGAATACAATAAATGAATTAGGGCCAGCTGTTTTTTCTCCTGACCATGTGAATCATCTCTGGAATTTCATCTTCCAAATGTTTTTTTTTTTACTATTCTTTATCTTTTGTTCTTTCAGAATCTCTCCATAAAAACGACATGCCGCTGACAGATAAAAAGAAAGAGAGGATAACCAGATGGTGTGAGCGGGAGTAGTGTTGAGCAACACATTTCCATAACTCCTGTTTGACGTCTCAAAGACTTCATGCAGTTAAGCAAACAAACAGACAAATAGCAATGAAATATTTGTTTAGGTTTATAGAAACCTGCAAAAACAAGATACAACATACATATAAGCAAAGCATTCAACTTTTATTAAATGCTGTATCAGCAAATCAGTTGTATGTCTTCTCATGTACACAGTGTAGCATCTTGATGCATGCTGCAACATTTATAGCAGTAACCTTAAAGATACTTGTTATACACCTTCCATACACTGAAGGTAGAGTGTATGAACCTGCCCATCAGTTAGGGGTTCAGCGCCTTGCTCATGGACATTTCACTCAATCCCTCTAGAGGTGGCGGGGATCGAACCAGCAACCCCATTTAAAACACAAATGGTATTTTTTGTTTTCTTCATCACCGATTAGACGAGCTGGGTTTAAGAACCTCATTTACAATAAACGTTGAGCGTCTTCTTGCAGCAGGAAACAATATTTGGATGTGTGCGTTTGGACATAAGATCTAAAACACAATTGCAACGGTATTTATAAAACAGTCAAACGTGCCTCAAGCCAGGTCCCCTGTGCAGGCCACATTAGTGAGAATCACTAAGTAGAGGTCACGAACCTCAAACAATGTGGCCGTCCTAAAATCAAATACGCAGTAGTTCCTAGTAGATTCCTAAACATTCAGCACTTTGCAACGCGTTCACACCTACCAGAGGTGTTGATTGATCTACAAGGAAATCATCTGTGAATATTATACAGCTGGAACATGTGTGTGCGTGTGTCAATGTGCTTGTGATGGTGATTGTGTCATGTATGTGTGCACATCTGTGTAAGAGTGACACCTTTAATTGCCGTCTTATTATTAGTCGTACTGTATATCTCAGTGGCTCGTATAGAGAAGAGGGCGGCTTCCAAACAAGCAGCATGCAGCTAATAAACAGGAGTCTCTGATTCTTAGCTTGCTTTTCATGATGTAGGACAGATTCATCACCGTTTCCTCCAATTGCAACAGCCTGCTGTACACTCTCAATGAAGGCTGAACATCAACCCGCTCACCAAACATATTGGCGATGTTTGATGAGTCCGTAAAACCCTTAATTATGTTTAATGTCGATGTCTTTAAAAGGAGCATTACACGAGATTCAGAGCATTAATGTGGCAGCATCGGCTGTCAGCTAGAGGTGTGTACATCTGCACCGCTCTCATATGGCGGTTACAGCTGATGACGCCTAAAGATTTCTCATATTGTCCCTCTGAATATACCTGTACTAACCCTCCGTTTTAGTACCCGTCTCTTTAAGCCCTCCTGAGATGCAATACTTAACACACTAATGAAAATAAGTGGTTTTGTAAATCATTTTTGCCACAAAATTCGATATTCCCTTTTCTTCACTTTGCCATTTCCCCCAGATTATGATCAAACACGCTCATCTCCATGAATATGTTTTCATCATCTTCATCATCATCATCAATGTCACCTTCCACCTACTGCTGACTCCTGCTTTTCCTTTGTTCAGTTCCACAGACGGGGCAGTTTGGCTGGATAAGAGCGGACAGGGCTTTATATTCCTGTGTTTGATGAAGGGATGATGGGGAAGGGTCGAGGGCAAACATCACAGAAGAGAGTGGTGGGAAGTCTGTAAAATATGTGGAACCACACACACGCATATATATTCGCATACGAAGAGAAAAATGATTTTCAAACCAGCGATATCAAAGAGCCCTTCAATATAGATTGCTTCTCTCAGCCGTCTTTACTTTCCTCTGATCCGTGAAGCTGGTTAAAATTATAATCATGTTAGCGTCAGTTATTTTAGGACCATTTATCGCACAAGATTAACACAATAATGCCTCATAATTACATACTTGTATGATTTAAAGCCGATTTCAACAGGAATAAACCTTTGTTTTCATAGATACATTTAAAAATAGATGCATCTAAAGAGATGTATGCTACAGTGTAAGACTTTAAAGCCTAGTGATCAAAGTGTATATGTTTGCTCACCTGATGCAACTATAGATTTGCCAAATGCAGTCTTCCAAAAAGGTTGGTCAACTTATGTGGATCTGAATATTACCAAAAGCAATCATTTCACCTCAGAACACAAGAGTATACACAAAAAAACACTTCAAACAATCCGAACCAGCCCTTTCAGTCATTTCCAAACTTAACCCAGCTAACGCTGACTCAGCTCGTGCGAGCGTTCACACTATTCATAACCTTATTGATGAGCTTACCTTGGTCTCCTACGTCACTGCATTGTGCAAACGGCTGAGTGGGCGTTTCCTTTTGAAAAGCCCGGGAAAACAACGCAGATGAACCCGCCCTTTAATATAGTCCAAATTTATTATGAAACTGTTCCGACATCTAATAAGTTCTGTCATCCACAGGACAATCACTGATGTAGGAGCTGAGTGGCTACACGCTTCCCTTTCACGCCTCTCTTTCTCTTTCTAAAGCTCTGTGATATGTTCTGTGTGTGAGGCGGCGTGGTTGCATTTTTGTGGCGCAAGTTGGTCTAAATACGGCATTTTTATTCAACGCTACTGCTTGTCAGACATGATAGCATGGGAGCCAGTTATATGTATTTTATGCTGGTTAATGTGTGCGTGAGCTGTCAGCCAAGAATGAAAGCATGGCATCTCAAAGAAAGCAGCTAATTCTAGACAAAACATGAGTCACAGCAGCAGCTGACTGGAGATCAAAAAGCATTCAAAAGCCGTTTGAAATCATATTTAAAAAATCATTTGTATGTGTGTGGCTTTGTGTGTTGGTACTTGTGTGTGTGTGTGTGTGTACTTTTGATTTTTCTATGCGCTGGTTTGTTGACCAGGCTGAAGCCAGGAATAGAGCTGCCAGAGGGAAGATGACTGGATACCGCTGAGAATGCTGGGTACTTCCGCCACAAGGCTCCACAGGTACATAAACATATATAGCACACATCACACACACACACACACACACCGACAGACACACTTAAGACAGCAGGTGAGAGTGGATTTGGCAGCTTCTCCACAGAGAAGGCTGAATGGAGCGACTCTGCAGGCAGCATCCTTTGTCTGCTGCTGAAGCTCAACAACAGCTGGCTCTGTCTGATCCATTACACACACACACACACACACACGACGCTGCTGTCCTGTCTGTCCTGACTGTCCTAGTCTCTCGCTGAGGCTGCTGGGTTGCCAGTTTCTTACAGAGACATCACTCAACATCTCTATGGCTCCTGCACTGAACACAAATTTACAAAGAACTCCCGCTGTTGCACCCTGCTTAGTGACTGTGCATCAAAACCTCAAAATTAGGGACAGAGACAGAGAGAGGGAAGATGAGAGGGGGGGGGGGGGGCAGGAGAGACCAGCCTCACAAGAAAACATCACCATTGGTTATTTGTTTAAATTTAAATCTATTTTCAGGACTTGTTTTCCTGACAAGCGACCTCTTGTGATGGTAAACAGAGATTCTTTCTTCAGCTGCCTGTGTAGTGACGGCAGGAAAACAATGTCATGTTGCTTTCATTTGGAAAACAGGACACGATACATTTACAACAAAACCGGCAATTTGTCCACTTAAATGGAAAACACACATTTGATGTCACTGGAGACGTTTTTTGTATTAAATATAACCACAATCTTACCCTAACATGAATCAGTGTCCATACATATGTAGAACACTGTCAACGCTCAAGTCACGACAAGCGGATATCGACCTCTTTATGTTAATAGAAAACATAACGGACATAAGTTCACTTCAAAACATACTTGATTTTGCAAATTATTTGTATTTAATCATGCTTTCTGGGTGACAGCGTTGTGGTGGGACACCACCAACACCTCCTCCTCCATCACTTCCATGTTAGCTGCAGATAGAGGAGAGTCCTTGGTCACGTTTCCACAAGCGGTCGCTTCACAGGAAAACATTAAGTCAAGTAAATGAAGGACATTTTAATTGGTTGAACAAACGACCGATGCTGTTGCTTTGGTACGGACGGTCTTGAGGTAAAGTTGAAATTTAAAATTGAGTGTTTTGTTGTCGACAACAAGATGTGACATAAGGCAGGTTTTTGAGTGTTGTTAGTTTCGCTATCCAGATGTGCGTGAGGTTAATGCAAGAGGCATTTGGTCATTCTTCTTCTTTTATTTTGAATTTTGAGAAATAATTTTTAGATGGATGAATTCAATGGCTTTTAGGAATGAAGAGGGAACCCTGCCATAGCCAACTGGAGGTTGGTTTTAGTTTATGTGAACGACTGAATGCTAAAAGTCAGCTCATTCACCCTAATTTAACTCTACAGCTTTGTTTACACTCTTGGCATCGTAGCGTGGAGCCTGCGCAGATGCGCGTAAGCTCCGAGCGTGCACAAATGCGCTTATGCTAAAATGCGCTGCTTGTTGCATTATTCTCAGAAACGCCAGAGGGCATACAAACAAAATGAACTGCGAAGAATCAAAAAGACAATTAGTGAAACTGTCAAAGCGCCATAAACCAACTTCCACTATGCCGAGGAGGGATTGTAATTAACTGTAAGCTCATATCTCATATTCACGGACTACTTTATTGACTTTGTACAAGCCCTGTAAAGAAAGAAGTTAAGTATGACATGCATTAGAAAGAAACAAATTGAATATCCTCTAAACAATTCGATTTGGCTGCAAAATATATTTTTCAGACCTCCTGTTTCTCAAGCATTTAAATGTGAATTGACCTTTGTATAATCCCTAGACATGTAAATAGTGCTTTTATCAGTGACCTATTTCACGTCTAAAAGACTGATTGCGCGCGCCATGCTACAAAAATGCAGAGAGAGCGCACAGACTGTGATTACCTCTTTCTCTGGCGCTTCACTACAGCGAGTATAAACTAAGCTTAAGTGCTTCAGAATGTGGCCCTTCAAGCAACAGTATATAACCACACAAATGATCCACCAACTGCATGGTCTTAAGAGCACTGTAAAAAAAAAAAAAGAAGAATCGCTCTACTGGAAAAGATACCTGTCCTGACCGAAAAACACTTTCACTACAAGAAAATAGAGAAACAATTCCTGTATTTATACATCTTATTCTTTCCTTTCCCTTTTGGAACAATGGCAGCCTGAAGATCAGCAGAAGCCCCGTAACCACACAAGAACCAGGCACTGAACTGAGCTGAACCCGTAAAAGATGAGGGAACTTGACAAAACGTCCTTTAACTTGTGTAGCGTTTCTATGTAAGACAGCAGTGAGGTAGTGCAGGGAGAGATCGAGTATCGGAGCGAGATGGACACGGGGAGCCGCTGATGTGAATCATGCAAAATTTATGGAAGCAACAAAAGTGTTCAGCATGAGCCGCTGATGGGAGAGGAGAATTGCACGCTTAAGCACTGAGTAGCAAAAGATAACAAGCACAGGGAAAAACAACACAAGCCGAAGTCTTGCCTGGGAGACAATTCAGAAGGAGGCGTGGGAGCACCATGGTCTGCCTGCTGCTGGCGATACCTCACTGAACCCGAGCACCAGCACCAAAACATCACAAGAAACTATATGACTGTGGGAGGTAAAGTGACATTCTGAATATTCCAAAGGCCCTGTTAACACTCAGTTGCTAAGAAATCAGATTACTCACCAATACCCCCACTATACAGACGCAGAGAGCAAACTGGGTCTGAAAAGTGAGGCTAATGCAGAAGGGCCTTGAACTTGCAGTCTTGCTAATGACCAGCAGGGGGCGACTCCTCTGGTTGTATAGAAGTCTATGAGAAAATGACTACTACTCACTTGATGTATTACCTTAGTAAACATTGTAAACATGAGTTTATGGTCTCAATCGCTAGTCTCAAGTCTTCTTCAATACAGCATGATGTTCGTTTCGGAAATTATTGTCCATTTAGAGTCAAATAGACAACAAAACAAGGTATGCTTTAGGTATTCCATTGTACTTAGCTCCACCCTCTCGTGTCTCTTTTGGTTCCAAAAAAACAAGATGGCGACGCCCAAAATGCAAAACTCCAAGGCTTGAAAAACGCATTACACAAGCCAATGGGTGACGTCATGATGCCCAAGTCCACTTCTTATATACAGACAAACAAATATCCACTTTTAAGAAATACGTGCCATTACCCAAGAATCCTTTTTTAATATTGATTCATTGTAAAATTATTTTCCGATTAAATGTTTGGTAAATGAAATGTCCGAAAACAGCAGACCCCATATTCCCAGATCCAAAAGGGACGTCTCCAAATTGCTTCTCAAGTGTGTTTGTGTCCCAAAGTGTTGTTGAGTTATCTTAAGTGATCTTGACATTGTTCACATTTAACTCAGTTTTAAAGCCCAGAACATGATGTTTCTTCCAAACCTTACTAAGTGGATTTGTCAGCATGTTGGACTGAGAACGTGTGCACCGTGACTTGACGTCACATCTCTGAGGAGGCAGAGCTTCTGTAACACCCTGACAGAGATGCACGAATCCACTTTAACTCTCTCCTTATCCTCACTACTGTTTACGTGCCATTAAGCAAACCACAAACCCCACACAACCATTCAGTGACACAAGTTTGGTTGCACTACTTCCATGTGCGGATGTTTAACAGCGCAACCCTTCCACTGATGCATATGATGGGAAAACAGTGTTTGTCCGTCTCTCCGCTGTGATAAAAACTAGAGACGAAATCAACAGAATATGAAAGACTCTCGGTATGCATGTTCTCCTCTGAGGGAGTAAAAGTCTAAACCGAGATCCAACATGTTGTCTGCTGCAGCTGAAGGTTGGCTCAAGTGTGTTTGATTTGGTATGTGTGCAGCACAAGGTGAACGGTCCATTCAGAGAAAAGGGACACTAATGCCCTGCACACACACACTTCATCCAGATTTGACAAGGTTAGTTAATCATCTGTCAGAGGGACAGGGGGAACGGACAGACTCCCCTCTCCTCTCCTTTGTCCGTCCTCCATCTCCTCCTCTTTTTATCCCTCCATCTCCTCCTCTATTCCTTCATCGTCTCTCCAGCCAAGGGCAACTGTCCTTTTCCTCCGATATTAACCTTGTGTATCTCACCACATGGTTTCATCTGTTTTTCTCTCTCTGTCGGCGTGCCTTTGTCCCTGTTGCCTCCTCTCTCTCACTCCGTCTCCCCCTTTCCCTCCCCCACTGCCTCTCTGACCCGTCCATCCCCTTTACAACCCTATGAGCCGAGGCCTTCTCCCCTCCCTGGTAGCTGCGACAGCCGTCGCTCTATCATTCAGTCCTCTAATCGGCCACACGTCATTGCCTCCCGGCCATTTAACTCAAGGTAAATCTAGTGGTCCCTTTTATAAAGAGAGATGGAGATAGAACGGATGAATGGATTGATGGACAGATGGACTATTTAAGACAGAGACTTATTGTGATCTGAAGAGGGAATGACAGGAGTGTAGAGGAAGTAAAAGAGGGGAAAATGAAGGTGGAAGGAAGTAAAGGTAGATGGGTTTAAGCCGGATGGAGGTGGACGGATGAGTCTGGTCAGTGCAATCAGTGGAGACAAAAAAAGAAGCTCTAGGGAGGTGAGAACCAATGACACAAGCCTCTCTACAAATCCAGTTTAACCAGGAAGAACGAGAAGGGAAGGAAGAAGAGAAGAGGGGACGGAAAGCAAAAGAAAGAAGATAAGGAGAGAAGAAGAAAGGGGGAAGAAGGACAGAAAAGGAGGAAAGAAGAGAATAGGTGGGAAAAGGAGAGGAGATATGAGAAGGGAGAAAAGAAAAGATGAAAGAGGGGAAAGGGCTAGATTAATTGAACAAATACGGCCTGAACAATAAAAGGAAAGGAGGCATGAAAGAGGAGTAGAGAATGGACCATGTGGGGAGAGAAACGGCAGGAAAAACATGACCGGAGAGCGTTAAAGAGAGAGCGAAGCAAAATGTCAAAAGACAGCGAGACAGAGGAGCGAAACGGAAAACATGGCAAAGAAAGCCAAAGTAGAAGAGAAAAGTGCATCAGAGTCCTGTACGGAGGCGGAGAGAGGCGTGCATCTATCAGCGCTGCGCTCGCTGTGAGGAGCCGCCAGGG
The DNA here is from genome assembly GCF_004355925.1 of Anarrhichthys ocellatus. NCBI lineage: Eukaryota > Metazoa > Chordata > Actinopteri > Perciformes > Anarhichadidae > Anarrhichthys > Anarrhichthys ocellatus. The sequence goes on from NW_022280033.1 coordinate 2,889,628, forward strand.
ACGGAGACACCAGTCAACTCAGGAAATAAGAAAATGATTAAGAGCGATTTAATGTCACGAGCCAAAAAGCACATCTGTCACAGCGAGACTGATGTTGCTGCACCTCCCGCTCACTCCCCCCCCCCCCCCCCCCCTCCTCACCCTCCTCACTCACACTCCAGCAGTCACTCACTCATTCATTCATTACATCTCCCATCCAGGCCCGTACTGTATCATACACCTTCCAAAAACCCCAGCCCCCCCGGATTTTCCTGTGGCTTCTGCTTTCTATTATCTAACTCTCACACACACACACACACACACACACAAGCTAACAAACCCTGCTTGCTGTGATTAATTGAATGCGAAACAAAACAAAGCTGCTGACAGGCGGATTCCAAGCAGAAAAATATGGATGCCCATGAACCGTGCGTGCACCTCCGCGAGAGCCTTCATCTGCACCATCTTTCCAAGTCTCTCTCTCTCTCTCTCTCTCTCTCTCTGCAGACCTCGATCCTGGCTCCGCTGGTCGCCATGAGCTCAACGGAAAACAAAGCCTGCACAGCTTTTAAGCACTGCCCCCGTCAGGACGTTTGTGTCCATTACAGTGTTGTTGTCCCCTGCTGCCTTCAGGGGATATTTTTTTTATTTATATATATATCGTTCATCGTTTAAAATGTGTGTATCTAGATATAGATATATCTAGATAGATATATCTAGATGGATGGATAGATAGATAGATAGATAGATAGATAGATAGATATATATATAGATCGTTCATCGTTCAAAATGTGTGTATGTATATCTAGATATAAATATATCTAGATAGATAGATAGATAGATAGATAGATATACACACATATACATATACACATTTTAAACGGCTCTTTATTTCTATGAAAGCAATTGAGAGCGAGAGGTGAAGGAGACAGAGAGTTCTCATAGGGGGTTCCATCCAAAACACACCAGGAGAAACCTTTTACTTTTGTTACTTCTGTCTATAATTGAGCTCTGCAAAACAAAACTTTCTCACAGCAAACTTCCGTCTCAGAGCGATCAACTTGTTTCAAGCAATTTTGAAATTGAGGGATTCTATCTTCAGAGACGGCAGATTGTTGCAGCGGAGGAGAAAAAGAAAACATCCAGACAGCTGATTTTTGTTTTCCCCCTCCCCCGTTTCAAGGACTTAAATCAAAGACAATTTGGTAGCTCCAAAAAAACAAAAAAAGAGAAAACACAATACGGCGCTGTGACCTTTTGCACTCACCGTTGCACTTCCCTCCGTTGGTGGGGTCGCCATAGTACCCGGGCATGCAGCTCTGGCAGTGCACCCCCGCCGTCAGGTTCCCACAGTGCTCGCACATGCTGCCGTTCACACACCTGCTGTGACCGTTACACTGGCACGCTGGGAGGACATCACACACACACACAAACACACACACACACACACACACAGGATACACTCAGGTTATTAGGGAAAACCTAGAGCTACAAACCCCCCCATCATGAAGATTATGTTCAGTGTATTGATGAAAGTGGTGCCGAAGGTCCACAGAGAGTAGCGATGTTATTCACTGTTATTCAGCTGGGTGACAGAATGTGACCAGTAGATGAGCACGTGCTCCAGCTGTTCACTCACCGGGACATTGGATGAAGGCCCAGTTGTAGCCTCTGTCGGACGAACAGAGACTCTGATCCAGCACCATGTCCCTGTCTCGTAGTCTGTCCGGGGGCCCGGCCCTGGCACCGGCAGGCTTCATGGGGCCTCGGTAGGACCCCTCCATGCAAACGCCCCTGCCGGTGTTACTGGGATCGCCGCACCAACCGCACTCCGTCCTCTCCAAACACTCGACGCATGTCCTCAGGCCTGAACAGTTCTGGGCTGTGGAGGGGATGCGAGGCGGGGAGGGAGAGGGGGGGAGAAAGGGAGAGGTGGGGAGGGAGACGGGGGGAGAAAGGGAGAGGCGATCAGGAATCAAAAGAGAAATGGAGAGAAGTGAGGAAGAGTCTGTTAGGGTTCTGGTTGTCAGTGCCTTCCAAAAAGTGTTACAAATGACCGAAAAGGAAATCAAGTGAGCTGTTTTCAACCAATAGACACCACCATGATCCTTCCTTAATTGATTGTTTTAATGAAGCATTGTTTTATTAAATATGTGCTGATTTTGCATAGATTTAGAGATGTGGAAATTCGAGGGGATTTTGGATCCACTGTTGTATTACATTACATTACAGTCATTTACAATTTCTTCTGAAATTGTTTGTGTAAATATGCAAATAAGGGAATTATATAATGCTAACTGTTGGTGAGTTTAGGAGAAATACACAGAAGCAATAAACACCTTAATGTATATTTTGGATGGTTTTATTGCACTAATCTGAAACACGACATCTTACGGAAGCAAAACAGTCCAAAATGGACCGGTGTATATAAAACAATGTTTTTGCAGATTCACCATGAATCAGAAGGTGACAGTTTTCATCTCATTGTGTCTGTACTTCTTGCACAGAACTTCTCTGACAAATATCAACAGGTTAATTGAACTGAAAGAGAAACAAAGACCTTGAATGCGTCGCTCAGATGTATTTCAGTGCTGCTGTATTAGTGCATACGCATTTAAACAGAAGCTATATCTGCCTTTCAGCAGTGTTGTCCTCAACACACAATGAAGGTAAAGCGCCTTTAAGACGTGTTCTGACCACAGTCTGTCCTTCACACTGTACTAAAGCTAATCCTAACAGCTTCAAGCTCCGAGCATGAACACAATAAACACCTCCAGTGATCGGCCTCTAATGTACTTAGCGTCTTCTGTTCTCACCTTTTTCTTTGACCCTCAACATTCAGAGAGGAATTGACTTTTCTTTCCCACACCATTCAGCATGTTGAGAAACGCATCTGTATTCATAAAGTGGACGTGACATTCAAAAACACATCACTGGTGCAAATTAAAAATGACACTTTCTTTATGGTATGGCATTCAATAGTTGTAATAGAAAACAACATCTCCATACTGAAGCCCTTTATGTTCCCTGAACGTGGCGATATGTGAGAAGAATAAGACATTTTTCTTTGTTGTTTGTGGAAAAGCCGGCCTTTCCCAGGTCAACTCTACAGCTCCTTTTGAGTCCGTCACTCTTGTTTTGCTGCCGTTCTCGACATCAACATGTCTTCCTGTCATAGTACATTTTAGTCTACAAAGCGAGGGTGGGAATACACACGAGAGAAAGGCAGGAACATAAACTCAGTGGGTATCTCGGCGTGTACACAACAAACCCAAAAGGTTGAGAGGAGTTATCCGAGGCGCTGTTTTCTGTTAGGCCCCGGCGAAGGTGATTCAAACGCAGCGTCAAGTAAAATTAGCATTTTCTCCAGAAAGTTGTTTCTCTTTTGAACACGAGCCATTTCCATAAGCCACAGATGTTCTAGCTGAACATGGATCTCTTTCTCTCTCTGTGTCCCTGCTAGCTAGCTCTGCTTGAAATACCCCCCCCCCCCCCCCCGTTGCATTATTCAACTGCAGCAATGCCGATTCATTTGTTCTCTCGGCCCCTTTATAATTACAAACTTCTTCTCTCGGATTCACTCTTTATCTCCGCTCTGCCACCTTTTCATCCTCCTCTTTTGCATCTTTCTGGCGGTCTCTATTCACTAAGCCGTCTTCCCCTCTCGCGCTCTTTAGGAGCTGCCACTGTACCCTCTTCTCCCTCATTTCCTGCCATTTTTATTTAATTAGATTCTTTTTTTTTTCTGGATGACACCAATACACTTTAGGCATAAATGAAATCCCAAAGAAAAGAAACTCTTCATCCGCTCTTCTATCGTGTCTCCTCTACCGCGTTCCTCCCTCCGGTTTTTACTCTCACCTCCCCTCTCTTCCTCCCTCATTTCACTTCCCCTCCGACAACACACTGGAGCTCCACTACAGTCAACACTTCAAAGAGAGGCAGTTCAACAGAATACCCCAAATCCACCACACAGTGGGGTTTCGCCTGCTAGAAAAGTACATATTTATACACCCACGACTTTAATACCCAATAAATATATCAGGCCTGTTCATCAATTCCTCAAATATGACTCAAATTGCAGGGAATTGGTAGCCGCTCTTTGTAAGCCAAATGTGCCAAACCTTTGTATTTTCACAAAAGTCTTCATCTATCTTTGATATAATTTATCCAATTTGCACCCACTACGTGGCAGCAATGTCTCCCCCCTGCTTTGTATCACTCCATTAAAGAATACTGTCAACCAATACATTTTTTTCACATATTTTATAATTTATATCTCAGGCTGTTAACGATATACAAACTAAAACTCTGTAAAACCTTCAGAATATAAATAGGAATGAAAGTGGAAAGCTTGGTGGATGTAATTGCTGCTGAAGTGGAGATTTCTGTCTCAGTCTGAGAAAAAGACATGTTTTGTAAAAGTCACTACATTCTGAAGACACTACAGGTGAAAAGGGTAAAACAATAATTAATAGACATCACAGTGAAACTTCCGCAGTTGATTACTCACGTCTTATATTACGAGTTTTCAGAAATGTTGGTGAGTTTAGGAGAAATCTACTGACGCGAACAGACAAAGTAGTAAAATTTACGCCTAAATGTGTATTTTGAATGATTTCTTTCCTCGAGCCTGAGAGAAGAAGCAGAACAGACCGAAATCTTAAAGCCTATCAGGGCACGAAAAAACAGTTTAAACAGTTCATCTCTACACACATACTTGCCACATTGCAAGGTGCATTTGCAGCTCTTGACTGCAATTCATTTGTGAAACATGTCAAAATCCGTGACAGCGAATGCATCAAATATTTCAGGCATCTGCCTGCATGCCACGAATATGATGAAAGGGGCCATGAGGACACCACATGGCACGAGTGGAAGCCGCTTACAGATGTGAGAGACAACTCCTGCATTGATAGAAAACATGAAGTCCTTACACGCTCACTTACTAAACTGTGGTTTCTGTGTCGATAATGTAATTTACCTGCTATGTGCTCTATTGCATGAGCTGATTTTTAATAGCATTTCCAACCATCTGGCCAAATCTGTGTTCCATATGGAAAGAATTAAGAGCGGTTCTTGCCTTGTATAGTCTTGTTGGATGGTGCCTGTATTTCCCCATGAGGGTGGGAAACATATTTCATGATGTAAAATGCAAACATGTGTCCAAAGACAAAACTGTGACCAACGGCTACTTTGTGGATGAAAATAGAGACACTGATTTATGCAATTTAATCTGCTTTAATGTTCCTCTAATTTCTTGGGTGATTAATTTCTCCTTCCTCCGTGTTTGAATGCAGAGCTCAGCAGCAAAGCGAACATTCTCCTGTACTGGAGACCCAGGCTGAGCGTATAGAGGCAAAAGAGTCATTTACATCTAAAGCAATTACTGGAATTGACTTATGAGGTAAGGCTGGTGAATTTAGCACGTTGCAAAGGAGAACTCTGCTTCATTTGTGAGGGATTTTAGGACTGATGTCCTGAACATAACAAGACAAAAACTTTTTTTTTCATGCTCTGGTAAATTTTGCTTAAAAGGTTGTTTTTTTTTCTCATACTCAGAAACCTCCACTTCAGTAGCAAATACAGCAATGTGTCCTCAAACAACAGTTTGTATACCTTCGTATTGTAAGTAATCAGCAAGGGAAGTTTCACGGCCATATCTATTCCTTATTTAGTCAATTAGCTATTTTTCCTTTACGTTATGTACCTGTGGTGTCTCGCCATAAGACGAACAGTGAAAACCTAAAACGGATACATTTAAAGCAAGTTAGTAAGAGCTAGTTGAGTTTACAAGAACGAGGCTTTCATACTTTATTGAGCCGACGTACAGAATACCTACATTTTCACAATATTTTTTGGTCTCAGCCAGGAAAAGCCGTATCTGTAGGGTCTAAGAGCAGGAAGAGAAATGTAGTAACTAGGTCAAATCCAGATAGACACGTGTTTTGCATCTCAGCCGGCACCTCGAAACATCACTCGCTCAAAACTTTCACAAGTTGCCGTCGTCACTTGGAGACCGGGAGCCCTAATGCCTTTAAAGTTCTGTCAACAAGGAACACGTTGGCTGCTATATAGCAAACATCCACCACGTGCTTTATGTGATAGGAACAGAAATAAAGTCCACATTCCTACTCCGCACTGTGTTCCTTCCCAACACATAGGTCCTGTCCTCGTTGACAGAAATAACCGGCAGGATGCCTAAACACAACGCATGTCATGTGTTCTGAGGGAACTTAGGTTATCTTGTTGAAGCAAAGAAGGATTGCTCGTTCCCGCTGGGGGTATATTCATCTTATCAAAAATTCTCTCAGCACAATCATCTCGGTGGCACATTCTGTTCATCACACCGGGGTTTGATGTTCCTCGTCCCTGGATGGCACGCATCGTCTGGCTTCATCTTGTGTAATCCATTTTCTCCTACAGTACTTGACGGTTAGCATCGCTGAAGCCGGCGGCGTACAGATGTGTGTGAGCGCCCCTCACCCCCATACATAATACATCAAGTATAGATGCCATAAGCTGCCTTCTCCTTCGCTCCTCTCGTACCATGTGAAGCCACGAACCGGCAGACAGGCGGCGTGTGTCGGAAAAAAGCAAACACACACACACACACACTCTGGTGTTTTGTGAGGATTGCCTCAGAGAAAATAAACCTATTTCTCTGCGCAGCAAAACCAATATCGGCTACAACAACATAACCATCATCTGGCCTGGGGAGGGAGGGGGGGGGGGGGGGGGGGGGGTGTGGGGGGGGGGGGGCTGTATTCACCTATCTAGAAAATACACACATTGAGTGACTGAAGGAATAAAAAGCTCCTGGAAGCTGTAATCCAAGAGACTTGTGCGTAACCCCATCTTTTAGTTTTATTGTTTTAAAACAGGGCAGAGAGGTGTTGAATTATCTTTATAATATATTTTGATGCTGCGGTTATAGGTGGTGTTATTGACTGACTAGAACATTGAGAGGTGTTTCTAATATGTTTATGTTTTGTTTTTAAAGTCCATTCTATAAAGAGAACTCACGGTACAGCACAATTAGGCTGGGATTGAAAAACCAGCTTGCTTTCGAAGGGGCTCTAAAAAGTTAAAAATCTGACTGCTGGGGCAACACAGGAGCTAATTATTTCAAGAGTGCTGAAGAGAGAGTGTAGTGAGCCTCCAGCCGACATGAAAAATGGGAATGATATACAAAGCCTTGGGCCACATTTATCTGATAAAGGAATGACCCAGTTCAAATTGGATTCTCAGACAAGCAATAGTTGGGTTTCTTTTGTGAAGTAGCTCCCAAAGCCGAGGTCATGAATCCTTCAGCTGTGGCCTGCAGACATGGTCTCACAAACAAGACACGATTAATCCATTAGTGAAGCAGAAACCTAAGTATGAAACACAAAGCGAATCGTGATGGACTGCAGAAGAGCAACAATGCTATACTTGGGAATTTGAAATGTAAAATATGTCATATTTTATATGCCATTGTTTGAGCAACAGAGGTGAACAGTGGCAGAACAAAGGCCTCCTACACACCTTCTGCCACCAAACTGAGATATGAATAATAAAAGAGAAAAGGAGATGTCGGGGGGGAAAAAAAAAAAAAAAAAAAAAAGGACGCCATTATGTAAGAGCTGAATCTAAAAACCAAAAGAAGGGAAAAGAATGGTGGCTTGCTAACAGTAGGCTGAAGAGCTGTCTGGCACCAGCAAGGAACAATAATCACCAGTCACCAGATAAGAACATCTCGAACTTTGTGAAGCCGTTTTCTTAACTCCTCAGAAACAAGAACACTGGCTACAAATCGACTATTTGTCGAACAAAAGACAGAAAACACCAAGACAAAAGTTTTGCCACAGGGGAATACTTTGACGGTTTGATTTTTTTTAATATATTTTCTTCCACTAGAAACTAGAAAAAATATGTCTTTATTTGACCTCGACTTTTCCGAATGAAACATCAAAGAACATAATTAAAACACTTACTTAATGTTAGTCAAGTCTTCTGTCTCGGTCGGTTATTATTTGTTTGTATTTGTCTTATTTGCTCGTTAAACGCTTCATTGATTTGGGAAAAAGGGAAATTGTTGTACAAAATAATGTAAAATGTACTTCTGCAGTTTGCCTATTCTCATTGTTCTTACAGACAAACAAAGGATAAGGTTTCAGGTGTGTGGCTCTTTCCCATTTAAGTGAATGATATCAAAACATTTTAAATCACTAGATTATTATATATCGTACTTATGATTTGTTTCTACTACTGAAGACCATGTTACACATAAATGACTTAATAACAGTTAAGGAATATTTATTAACTCATATCAAGCTGAACTGGTTATTGCAGAAAAACTGAAATTACAGAATACATTGAAATGTGTAGCACCAACAATAAATATCCAAAGCGTTTATCTCTTTTTCACTCGAGGGTTTTCCGAATGAAATGACTTCCTACAATGAGCCAGTACTCCTGATCCCGCTGACAATCAACAAACAGTGAGGTTCTTTTCTGCCATCTGAGGTAATCAGCTTTAATTCATAAACATAAACATAAAGTAAATTGCTTTTTAAGCAATATTCTCCATGTTCCTATCCTGATAGAGACTTTGTCAACCCAAACATGTGAACGCAGAAGCATCTTTTATAAGATAGATGACTGCAGCCACCACAGAAACGTTATTCAGACAGGAAACTACTCAGCAGTGAAGCAGGAAATCTCTCCATGTCGACTCATGCCACTATGTAAAATCATCATAAGCTCCACATGCAGCAGGGCCTGCTAGATTTGCCACTTTCTGTCTGTTTTCATGGTTGATGATCTTCTTGTTTCACACATACACAAACAATCCTGCACATCTACTGTATGTACTCAAACAAAAACCGTGTGGAGGGGCAGCGGTGGAACTGAAGAACCTCCAGCATCCCCAGGGAGGTGTTGATACGAGAGAAATGCAGCCGGGACTTCATATTGAGCTCGTCATGCGTCGCTGTAGATGATCGATTTTCTGCCCTGCAGCTACAGGAGAGGTGGCGCCGCCTCAGTGTTGGAGTCTGTGTTTGTGTCAGTGTGTGTGCGAGGTGGAGACCTGACTGCTGATAAGAAAGGGATCAATAGGAAAGGAGTCTATAATGACTCCATGTTCACACAGCGTCGCATCATCAGAGGTGTGAGTGGAGCCCTATACACCACCTCATTCATCTATATCTATCCATCTAAGCTCATAGACACACATGTTATGACCTCAACTGTGTAGCCTCTTTCCCACTGGACAACAATCCCACTAACACCCACTAACATCTGGCTTTTGGCTTCAATGGGAAAAGTTACAATCGTATTTATCGGCGAAGGCCCAGAATGCATTCTGCTTCATCTGTTCCTTACACAAGCCACCTGAAGAAAAACACACACTTTAAGGGAATTAGAGACTGTTTCGGGCCGTTAAATGTACTTTAGTTTTTACGGAAGAAAGTGTTCTGAGTTGACATTTACTGATCCAAAAGGAGAAGATCAAAATGGACAGTTATTAAAAAAAAGACTGAGTGCAACGATAAACTGTATACAAGAAATGGACATGAAGAAAGTATCCAGAAGGCATTTAAAAGCCTAAATGACTCTACTGTGTCGACACAGCCACTCGCCAAACAATGGCAGCCACACCTTTCACAATAGACCTCCTCCTCCCTAACTCTGCAGAGCACAGTAGGATGGAGTTAGAGACACCTCAGCATGCCCCACGGTGGGAGATGCAAGTCGAACACCCGCCACGAAGGTCTCCCACACCCCATGTGGCTAATAAACCCGAAATAATACCAACAGTAAAACCAAAAGCCTTGCTAGAATATCTACTAATATGTAGATTTCTACATATTAGAGTGTAGAGATCCAAAAAAAAGTTCAGTAAAAGTTAAAATAGCATGACAGAAAAGAAGTTACTGTGAAGTTCAGAGTATTTAATGTCTGTGGGTCCCTGTAGCCGGTCCAGAGAGGTTGTGACTACTTTGCATAGATGTATAGTTTAAACTGCAACAGTACATCATATTACAGTAAATTAATGTTTTGAAGGTACTACGGAAAGTCACCGTGACTGACACCCCGCACCCGTGTTCACTTCCCCCCCGTCTCACCTGCGCAGTCCTGGGTCTGCCACTCCAGACACTGTCCGTAGGGGAAGGAGATGACGTACGCCGAGGAGTCGACACAGCGCTGCGTACTGCTGCACCACATGCACTCCATGGCCTGGCTGGTGCAGTTGGCGCAGCTGGCGCGCAGGGAGCAAGGTGTCCGACAGGGACGAACACTTTGACTCTGCGGACTCCCTGAGCGACGGGGACAAAGAAGTTCGATGTGAGATTAAGTTCATCAAACAGCAAAGGATGCATTGAACACAGCTCCTACTTGTTTCCTCTTTCTCACTTTTCAGTGAACTCATTCTAGCAGCACAGAAAATGTCAGTGTGGTTGAGAAATGTGAGCCTGAGTCTTCTTAACGGTTTACCTTCTCTTTCATTCGTATACTTTTTGCCTTTGCCCAGGAGTTTTGTTTTATCACCTGTTAATTTGTCTGAACAGAAAATAAACTGTAGCCTCCAGTCTGAGTTTTATCCTGTGATCCCCCCCCCCCCCCCCCCGCTCTCTCCTCTTCACTCATTCCATCTCACCGGCAGGTTTTTCACAGATCAGGCCGTCGGTGGTGGCCGTGCAGGGGTTGGCTTTAAGACCAGCCACCTGCGCCCGCTCCAGGTAGGCACAGAAGCCCGAGTCGCTGGGCTCTCCAGGTAACCAACGCAGGCTGGTGTTGGTGAAGGGAGACGCGTCCTCCCAGCCCCAGTAAGACACGTTGATCTTCCTCAAGCCAACCCAGGGAGACAAAGTCTGCAGAGACACAGTGGTGAGAGAAAGAGAAAAATGTATAGCTAAAACGATAAATGTATTTTTGTTCAGTGTTGCTATACTGGTGTTTACAGTCACAGTATCTATAGAATCAACTTTTGCCACAATGCTTTTGAGACTCCCAGTTCCTGAGGAAAACATCTGGAAGTATTGTGCACACTAATATCAGTAGAGCTGAGGAGTTGTGGCAAATTTTCAAGCATTAGCATTTTGGAACTGAGGTCAATCTGAGAAAAAAAATAAAAATCACAGAAATACAGAAAGCAATCAATTTCTAGGCCAAACACAGTAACGAAGAATGGAAGAATGGGGAGAAAATGCAACGATTTGAGCTGCAGATCAACAAGAGTCGCTGAAAGAACATTAAAAACAGCAACGAACAAAAGGAATCCGACTAACCTCAGATAACCTCAGATACTAGTCGCTTCTCGTGTTCTTAGTTTTGTTGTTAAAGAAACAAAAAAGGAAAATAACGAACCCTAATTGTATGCAGTTCACATGTACACAGGGACAGTGTCTTAGAATTGTTGATATGTTTGAATATGTGAGCAAAAAATAAAAAAACTTCATAATAATAAGAAAATAAAAGGCTGAGCTGAGTCCACATAGTGAAGCAACCAACTAGAAAGTCTCCCTTTGCCAAGAGGAGAAGTCACACGGCTGGCAACTCTGAACAACAAACATGTTGTTTCACATTAAAGCGGATCCCAAAATCAAACCTTCTGCAAATGACTGTAATTGTTGTAAAAGCAGAAACTGTTCAGATACTAATTGGGGAAAACATGTTCAAAAGGGGCTGTAATTATAGCAGCTGAGTGAAGTGGAGCTCAGTGAACATCTGAATTATTTGCTGAGAAAACAAGTGAGATTTGTTTAGTAAAAGGCGCATTATGATTATGAAAAGAGTTTCATCTGATAGAAATCCAAAGTATTTTCCCACAGCTGTGATTCATTTCATAAAAAAAAACGCTAAACACTACGCTGTGTTTGTATTTATGCCCACACATTCACCCAAAAGCTCTTCTACTCAGCAGCTCTGTTTGCGATCCTTTGCAGTCTGGATTGTATCTGGTAATTGAATTTGCAGAGATAGCAAATTCAATTTGTGATCGCAAAAAAAGTGGAGTGACAAAACAAGAGATTTAGAATCCTCATGACCTAAAAGCATCAAAAGGTAGATTAAACACAACTGTTTATCTGAGAAAGTGTGCTTCTCTTTCTTCCTCTGACAGCGATCAAATATTTGCTCACTTATCTCCTGACGCTGCACATTAATCAAAAAAGCCTGAGTGGACGGTTAAATCTGTTTTAACAGGTGTTTGATCTGGTGACCGGCTCATTCACAAACATTCACATGCTGTCACTCTTCTTGTTTCGTTTGTAGACATCTGGGTTTCTTATGATGAAAAGTGATGACGAAGCTGATTTGTGTGCTTCACGGTGGGCGAAGAATGCTTCAGTGAAGTTTGTTTTTAATGCCTTGAAGCCACATCAGAAATGTCCTGGTGAGAAATTTCAACTTGCATCCAAAATTTGATCCCTTCAGAAAAAACTCTGCTTGGTTATTTCCTTAATTAGACTGTTGATACACAACTTGTATTATCTTGAGACCACACATTCTTTTGCATCTACTAATAAATAGCTTTACACGTCTGATGTTAAGGTGACATTGTTTTATGTACATTACGTGATATCCGCAGATGAATATCTGCCTAGTTGTCAATCAGCAACACATTACAGTACTTCATTCTCTACAGGAGTTATAGCTGAAAGCTGAAGTCACATGCAGATGCAGCTATTTGACTATATGGTGCAGTACTGTAAATAATTGACATTTATTTCCTTCCTAACTTGAACTATAAACCAGTCCCGATAAGATACAAGTATTTTTCAACACTTTTTCTGCACTTTTCTTTTTTTCTTTTTATTACCACTCCACTCCATACCGACCCTGAGGCAATCCCTTACTAATGCGAGTCAAAGGAGTTTGACAAATGAAGCGGCTACCCTCTGACGTTAGTATTTTGAGTCTGAATTCCCTCTTTATGTTTCCACAGACCGCTGTGCGGGGAAACACTCAGCTCTGCAGAGGAGAGCAGAAACACAAAGAGGGAATTTCAAACTAAAAAGGGGATCAATAGACTGCCGGTATGAAGAGGAAGAAGGTTATGGCAATCCATAACTTTCAGGTATGGGCATCAGAGTATTTTATCAAAATGATCTTAACCATGCGTGGTGTTAGTATTGGCGAAAATAACTGAGTAGGAGGGTTTTATAATGTTTACAAACTCAAGTTGTCAGTTAAAAAAAATGTGCACTGATTTGAAAAGAGCAACTTTGCTCATTCAGGAACAGAAGAGACACACCTGTAATATGCTGTCATTCTAGTTTTGTTATGCTTACATTCAATTAGATGATCCAAAATGTGACCTGCAGCACAATGGTGTGTAAAGAAGCCAGAGCGGGAGAATAACAGGCTATACAGTAGCTTTCACCAACACTGTTAGCATGCATTTCCTTTATAGGCGTATTAACTTATTTTTTTTTCACACACCACCCACCTTGTCTTGCAGTTGGTGTTGTTGTAGCTCCTCCAGAACAAAATTGACTTGTTTGTCTGTGAGCAAAGAGGCAATATTTCCCCCCAGGTTTTTGCAGTAGTGCTGGGCATTGTCATAGCTGTCACTGCTGGAGTTGATCCTCAGGCAGGCCTCCCCGACATGGTGCCAGCCCTCCCCACACAGCTGGCCTGCACGCACACACACACACACACACACACACACACACCTTCAGTACAGATGTCTTTACATTAATACTCATCAGATAGCTTACAGTGAGAGTCTATAGCCTGCTTGTATGTGTTTTCCATCAATGTCCATTCAACATCGGAAAACCGAGTTGTCCAATGTACAAAGAGACAACTTCTCCGGATGTTACATTGGAATGCTACAATACTAATGTTAGCATCTTGACATGCATATAGTTGTATTAGGCTACATGACAAGCTAAAGATTAGCAATTTAATCATGCTCATGTTTAGCTTAAGCTTGTAATTTTGAGTATGCCAACATGCACATTTTTTACTTATGTTTTGCATTTTTATTAGATTAAGATGCCTACAGTTAGCTTTCTAATGTATTTAGCTTTAGCTTGTACTATTTAGCATGTTAACAGCTAATGTTTTCATGCAATAATACTACCATACCAAGTTACTAACAGGTCCATAGTTAGCTAATGATTAGCTCACCAACATATAGCTGATAATGTTTCTAGCACGTTAGTATTATTATGGTTAGCAGTACCATACATTCATTGTCTTTCAAATTAAGTAATGTCACTGAAGCATCTCGATATAAATGATCACACTTGACTGTAACTCAGACAATAGCAGTCAGAAGCAGACAAAGCAGTCAGGAGGAAGGTTTAAACCAGGTTTACTTGGTGTAGGTAAACCAGGCTTCATTAATCGTGTATTGTAGGAAATTTGGGTTTAGAAGTGTGTTTTAAGAAATTATAATGGAAGTGTTTAATAATTCATAATTAGAAGTGTTTTGGAATACATAATTAGAAGATTCATAATTGTAGAAGTGTTTTAGAATTTGTAGTTAGAAGTGTATCTTAGTAGAATTTGTAGCACCTTTATATCTATGCTTGTGAAACTTGTGAAGTTTTTGCCAAAAGTTGCAAATCCTTATCTTTATATAGAATCCAATGTTTATCATAGAAGTGTTAAACCATAAAAGACAGTCATTGAATGTATTAAACTGTGAAGAATAGCCAAGGGAGAGTCAGATTTACAGAAATTTCAGCGGACGCAGACGGAGCATCACCCGAGCCAGGGGGTCCTAGCTGGCTGAGAGAGGAGCCAGCTGAAATTAGCCAATAGGAATTAAGATGGACAAAAGGGGGGGATTTCAAACTGTATGAGGAAGTGCTGGGAGGGCTATTCGCGCTCTTCTTGCTCGGCCCTCAGCATGGAAACATCTGTGTTTTCAGGCTGAGTCGCGAGTGACTAGCTTTTCCGCGCGGATCATATATTATATATTCTGTTAGTAGTGTACTTCATTCTGTAATTGTATTAGCTCCAGTAGGATTAAATGTTTTTTTTAAATTGTAAACCAATTTATGGTAGATTTATTAAGAAACGACTCTACTGTTGAACAGCTGGAGCCTGAATCCGCGGCCTTCTCTCTGTGAGGTAGATTTCAAGCCTCCACAGTATTCATTAGGGTACGCAGGCAGAAACGGCAACCAAATCCAAAAAAGCCAAACGTGGAGAGGCAGTTTATCGTCAAAAACAAGCAGAGGAAGATCTGGTTGAGGGCTGGTATACTGAGACTAATGAGGTGAGGGCGGGTGTGCAGGTAGGTGGACAGTCAGGTGACCGACAAAGGAGGAAAAACTCACTCAGGGCAACTAGTGGACAAGAGGGGAATAGAACTGGAATTTAAAGTTGATGTGAAGGCCTGGAAAAGAAACTGTGCTGCCAAAATCAACAGAAAATTGAACAGCTTATTAGCAATTAGCCGGGATGAAAGGGAAGAAAAAGTCATTCTGCCTCCACTGAGCACGGCTGTTTATTTTGGACTCCAGGACTGATTACAATCACAGGCCCATAATGGCTTCCATCACCAACCTTTTCATGCTACAGAAAAGAAAATACCTGCTTTCTTTATTTATTCATTTCCCACCGAAAGCAAGAGCAATGGGCAACAATCTACCAAAGACGAGAGGAGAACAGGGACAGATGACGGGGTACGAGGAGGAGTACACACATAAATAGATTAGGTTACGGTCTTTGTGTAAAAGCAGAGATAAACATGTCAGGCCGTTTAGCATAATTAATCATAACACAGTGTCTAAAGAAAAGGCCACAGCTGCCATGGTGGTAGAGCTAGTTTCCATTATCCCAGCTTTCAAAATCATGAGAAATACAGAAGCTTTGTTTCTAGCCTTGTCACACTAATGGACTCAAACACACACACAAAGACGTAGCAATTTCATTTATGTGGCCAATGACCCTTTGAAAAGCCGTGTCCAAAAATTGCACCGTTACTTCCTGTCCACACATACGAAGACTAGACGAGAGACAAGGCCCCAGTTGACAAAACACAAAAAGTCTAAAGACACAATGGAGCTCAGTGGCTGCAGCACAAAGTTGTCGACTCCGCCACGCCAACAAGCTGTAAACAAAGTGGAGGGAAAAGATTATAGCTGTTCTGGCTTCTAATATTCAACAATAAACAAGATGCATTGCAAGGATAAGAGACTGCCAAGCAAGGAGCTACTCCGTTTTAAACCAACAGAAAAGAAACTACTTTGTTTTCTGCCAGAGGGGGGGCTATAATGGGAAAGTCAGAAAATAAATGACCAAACTGAGCAGATTATACCACATTATATCGCCACTAAACAGCAATATAATAGATGTCAAACGTAAAGCTGTTTCACCATTTGTTTCGATACAAACTGATGTCCCTAATATGTGGATAACTAACTAATATAAGGTCTGTAAAGAGATGCAGACATTAATGTTGTTAATGTTAATGTTGAAGCATAGCCAGTTAAAGGATGTTGAATTAATGATTATATGTAATCTACCTAATAAACATTCCAAAACATTTAGCCCAGATTCAAACGCCTTTTGACCTGCAAAATACCAAAACCATTATGTTTGGGATTATCATCCAGTACTCCAAATTTATGTGTACCAGGCTACGGGGCCTTGATGTGGACAGAAGACAGGGAGCAAATGCAATACCAACCTCTGCTCAGAGCTACTGCGAACGTCCAACTCACAGCAGAGCAAGATAGCTAGCGGGCCCCGAGCACAATAAGACACCGCACGGAACAGGATCATTTGTGGATTGAAATAGCAAGAGTATTTCCTTTGCCCTTGGTCATGCGAGCGCCAAAGTCAAAGTGAGAGCAGCTCTCGCTGAAGGCTCCACAGCGGTGTGGAGCGAAGCGTGGAGGACTTTGTGGACTTGAGTTTGTTGCAGCCAAGGATCCATATTCAGAACATCCAGTAAACACGTGTAATTGGCCTACTTTCCTTTGCATCTGAATGGGGAGCATGTTTCTGAAGTTATGCTAATCCTCTCTGTGAACATGCCCGCATGGATGTAGCAGAGTGTTGATTTGTGAAGACCACCAATAATATGCAGCCGTGGGAACATGCAAACGCTCTGAAGCTGTGTGTGTCTGTTGTACCCCGTGTTTAAGACAAGCGGCAATCTGGCTCTGAAAAGTGAAACCGATGCTGAAGAACCTTAAACTTCTTTCCAATGGCCAGCAGGGGGCGACTCCTCTACTACGTCAGATTGTATAGAAGTCTATGAGGAAATTACTCTACTCTCTTGATTTATTACCTCAGTAAATATTGTAAACATGTGTTTATCGTCTCAGTCTCTAGTTTCTAGTTTTATGATTTAGCAGAACAAAGCAATCCTTCAACAGCCTCTTCACTACAGTGATGATGATCATCAGAGAGACTGTAAAGGTTACACTGCCAGACCCTTAATGACGCCAATCAACAGTATTCATCAAATAGCACATATGTAACCAAGAAAGATTGACACTGTGTCTATCAAACTGTTTATGCATTTGATAAACTGCAGATCTGTGAGTAGCAAGAAACATATTTCTCTTAAGATTGACTTGGAATAAAAGGAGCTTCATGAATGTCCTTAAGAAATATTCTGAAAAAAATAGATGTAATGTTTCATGCAACTGCTGCGTGTGCATTCATGATGGTGTTATGTGGCACGCTGTGAGCATGTTCACTCTCTCTCTCTGTGCGTGTGTGTGTGTGTGCACGAGTGTGTCTCCTCACCAGGAAGTGCTTGACACTCCTGCTGCTGCAGCTCCCACTGACAGTTGACGTTGAGGGAGCAGCTCCTGCAGTTAGCCAGTCTGAAACACTCCTGCTCCTCCCTGCGCTTACAGCCGGACGAGTCCCTCACCGACTTCAAACACACGCAGAGGAAACAATATCGGTCCAGTTGAAACCTCAAAATCGGTGTCCTCTTTTTACAGTAAATGCAATGAGCATGAAGGAATCAACACAGTGTGCAATGAATGCGGGAGATGAAGAAAGTTTGATGGTTGAGGGAATCAAAGAGCCAAAATGCAGAGTGAGAAGAGAAATCGATATGAGGGACACAATATACTGAGATGGACTTTGCATTGAAGCTGTGCGCGTCTCAATTACCCTGCAGCAAATGTTCAATTTTAGGAAACGGGATTTCCATGCTGGTTCTTCTCAACAGAAAACTTTATTCAAGTAAGAAACTTTCTTGTTCTTCTCCTTGGAGCAGATGTCAGAAACTACTCTGCTCTGTTTTAGCCTGAGAAAAAGAGACTTGTCTTTTACAAAAGTATGAAAAAGGATGTTAAATCTCTGTGACCTTTGTCTTAGAAAAAAGAAACTAAGCTGACTGTAAATACAATGTTAACCTCCACTGTTTCAGTGTATGTACATGATACATGATACACTTTGTTTTGTTCTCTTTCATTACATTAGACTGAACCCCAAGTGCTCTTTCTCCAACATCATTTCTAATCCCTGTCAAGGAAAGGTTGTTAGACAAAGGATACAAATTAAATCTAAATTTGTGATTTAGATTCACCCCGATTTCCATTTAACCTAAGGGACTGCTCTGACCCCATGATCGCAACCTGATGCAACCCGACCTGCAGCCTAACAGCAAGTGTCAAGTGTCAAATAATACACACATGTCCCCTCCTTCTGGCTCCGTGCTTCCACAAGCTCAGCTGATGTTCAGACAACATGGTCGGTGGGCGAGACAGAGACAGAGCACCGCCATGCTGCTGTGCCAGCTCCAGAGTCAGCTACACACACACACACACACACACACACACACACACACACACACACACACACACAAAAAGCAGCATGCAGACACACATACGAAGAAAGACAGAGAAGGCAGGTTGGGAGTAAAAATAGAGAAAGAGACAGAGAGAAAACAAAATGAGCTACAGAAAAAGTACAAAAAACTCATTGATCCAAAGTTATTTAAATAAAGTAATACACAACCTAAAATGTGTACATTATTGTTTGAATTATTAACATTCATGAGAGGATAAAATATCATAAACTATTAATCGTCTTGACCTTATGACCCTCTTCTTCTGGCATCACCCTTGGGACAAACGTTTCACTTTATCCTTCTACTGGCTTGATGCTAGATGACCAGAATCATCAGGATATTATTTGTTCCATCAAACACTCCGGTATTGTGAGGTCTAATAAACACTGCAGCCTCAACGGGCCACTAAAGGCTGTGCTCTACAGATAGCCACCGAGGACTCACCACAGTGCAGTTACTGGATGCAGACATGCACTTCCTGTCCTCGCACCACTGACATCCCCGCGTGTTGGCGGTACAGCTGGCACAGTCTGAGAACCGGAAACACCGCTCGTCTGTACTGTCTGGAGGAGGGCACAGCACACACGCAGCCATAAACACACACGTATAAACAACATGCTTTATGTATAAAACCATTTTACACCGATCAATGCGCTCCACTGTAGCTGCAACCTCCGATCATGCCGATGGATTAGATAAGTCATCCCTAGAACCTGCACTGTTATTAGTGAAAGTGCTTTTAAAGTTAAGGACCCTCATCTTGGTGTGAGCTAGGACTAAGGATCATTGGTGCACTGAACGTACTTGTCCTGACACTGAATGACTCTTTGAATGGTGCATTTTGGTTTCTTTAAAGTCTGTGGTCTCTTTTATGTGAAAGTTTATATGTTTTGAATAAAAAAATAATAGTAAAATAGATAAAAATAGCAGATAGAGTTAGTTTTTTTGCCGCAGCCTGTGTGGTTGTGTGGTTGTATCGTAATGTGGTGATACTTTACTTTGTCAGAGTTTCACGACTGAATCATAAGAAGAAAAGGCAAATTGAGTGAGCAGGTGCATGAGTGGTTTCAGGCAAAACTACATGTGAAATTTAATCTGTCAGCAACAGACATTGTGTGATTATTCAACACTTCATATCGCAGAAGCATAAAATGTGTGATCCCTCCAGCTTGTTCACATTTAATGCTCTTCGGTTTGCAGCTGACACGGTAAACTCTCTTTGACAAGTAAAATGTTTCATAACTACAGCTACGGCCCCTTTGAACAGAGTTTAGATCTTACTTCTTGTTGTATTAAAAAATGTTAATTAATCTGCTGGGAATTCTGCTCTAATTAAAAGTGCGCTGATCAATGGCCACTGATCATAATCGAGTAAAAAAAACGCTTTGTAACGATCGAACAAGTGTTGCGCAAAGGAGTAAGAAGTCTGAGTCAGTGGGCATCAGTCTGAGATGGTTGGAATGTCCATCTGGCACCTTCTTTTTTTCAGGTGTATGTCAGGAAGTGGCACTAAAGACTCATGCGGTGAGCCACGTGCAAGCATGTAATGCTTTCATGAAACCAGCACATAATTATCATGTGTGGACGTGATGAAAAGGAAAATGCACATGGCAGTTGTGTTATCATATCATGCTGTTTACTTTCGCTCTGGTCATTTACACATGCTGTGCTGTTGTTGTCATAATGAATATGCATGTGAGATTAAAGCAGAGCTCCGGCAGAACACGGATCTGGGACATGTTTAATCAGGCAGACTCCCATCATGCATCTGCAGGGCCATGTGTGTTGTTTTTGTTTGTTTGTTTTGCTCCTGAACTAGAAATCTCTATTTCACATTGCTGGCCATTTATCCACCATTTTCTGACAATTTTAGATTTTTATAATTCTTTACTGTTCCAGACAGCCATTGATTTCCATTAAGCATTAAAATCAACCAGCAGAGTTGTTTCTAGGCAAATTGTGTTGGTAATGTTTGTGTGGTAAGGCAGTTAACTGTAGATTCATTTGAAAGGTCTGTACTTTATCATCATATATTAATCATGTGACCACAAAAAAAAAGGCAGACTTGATGTCGACTGTGATGGTTTACAACATCAAATGTATATAAAGTGTATATGATTTGTAGTAAATGGACTTAAACATGAAAAAAACACTGGTATGTTCCTTTAAAACAGTCAATCCATGTTGTTCTATTTAAATCTTACAGTACAACCATTAGCATGATTGCTTTTTGTTTAAACCAAATCCTCAAACTAAATCTGGCAGAGAGAGATGAGGGAGAGGAGTGGGAGGAGGAGGGTTTGGACTCAACCTAATTACTTCCAAATCGGGTAATTGTTGCAGCATTGACCTTCTGTTCCCATTATTATGGTATGCAAACAAACTTCAGAAGCCAAATCCTTCGGAATAATTATTACTCCAATGAAATAATTGGTCTTTTGGGAGCAACATTTAGGTGGGATTGTGCTGTACATTTAAGGAAAAGTATGTTGACATGACAGGGAAACTATTTAGGGAGAAAGACAGAAAGTAACAGATCAGCTGGGCAGACAGGATCCCGGTGTTACCTACCAGGTCTCGCGGGGCAAAAAGGAGCAGGGAAACTGCGCTCGGGTGCTTTTGGCTCCCAGGGGACACATCTACTTTTGACCCATTGGCAGCGAAGGCCCGGCCCAGCAGCAGCACACAAAGCCAGGTTAGAAAAGGCCTGGCAGGACGGAGGGGCGTAGGCCAGCACATCGTTCAGAAGGAGGCCCGAAAAACCTCCAAAGATGAACATGGAGCTGAAGACGAGACAGAAAGAATTACACAGAATCACAAGAGCAACAGAAAGCTGGACATACATAGAAGGAGGCAGAATATCGAACGTTACAGCGAGATAGTATTCGTCTGAAAGAGACAAGAAATGCCTGCAGAGATGAAGACAGCAGCAGGAGAACCTCTCAAAGTTAAAGCTGAACTTTGGTTTTCGGGGGGAAAAACGCTTCAGTTTGAAGCTGGCTTTTTTGAAGTTCAAAGCTGACATTTTTGCGCTTAAAGCTGACTTTCTGGTGGATAAATGGTGTTAAAGGGTCAGACCATTATTTCTGAGTTCAGTAAAAAGTCACAAAAAGTCGTGATGGAACTCTTTGAGCAAATGCTTTAAATTCAACTAAGAGTTTGAATCAATTATTGTTTTATTATTGGTATTTTACCCGCCTATAAAAAGTCCTGTACAATCTTATTCTAAGGATCTTATGTTCACCAATGTTGTTAAAGAAAAAACAAAGAAAAAGGTCAGCGGACTCTGAGAAACCTCTGAAATGTCAGCTTATCTACACTGAGCCATGAGGTTAAGAAACTTCATGAGCACAAGGGAAACATTGACTGAAGAGTGCCGCTTGCATCAACAACAGCTAATGCAGGTTTACCATCAATGCAGCAATTCAGATTCTTATAAAAACCACAGCACGAGGATGGAGGAAGTGGAGTGAATGAAGATCGGGAAATACAGAGATACAGGCTCAAAAATGGGATCGGCATGCAAAGAATACTGGAGTTACTGAAGCGAAATACAGAGTGTACATTGTATCTATACATAAATAATGCAAAGAAAGTTTTACTGAGAGAGCGAAGCAGGACAAACATCCACATATAGAGGTGCGGTGGCAGAGACACTGCTCAAGTTTCCGAACAGCGAGCTTCAGAGAAGTCAGCAGAGGGTGAAGTGACAAGAGAAGTGTAAACTGAAAACTAAATTTAGCATTGGGATAAGGAGATCAATCCATAAACAATTGACACAACAAAACCACAACCTTACAAAGAGAAGAAAGTCAACCGAGACTCTCAGAGCTTCCAAAACTTAGAGGACACTGCAGGAAGACTTCAAGGAAATGTAAAAATGTGCAGGAATAATGCATCGCGTGTAGATGTGTTTAATTTGCATCTATATAATTGAGAGGTTTAGCGGATTATTTAACAGATTTTACCGAGATTTGAGCGTCAGCAAGTACACTGCTAAAGTGTCCTTCGTAGCAAAGCAATAAATCTCGAGCAAATTGAAACATGCTGCTGTACTCAGGTATTCTACAGTGGGGAGCGAGTGTTTTCCACATGGAGTTTGGCAGTGATGAACTATGGAAGGTTAGTGTGGAAGGACGGAGCTCACCCGTTGCTAACCACGGCGGAGTGTCCGAATCGGTTGGCGTCCCGGTGCAGCCCCGGTCTGGGGAGGACGGTCCACTCATCACAAGCTGAAGAGAGAGAGAAGCATACACATGAACACAAGTGTCTGAATACAAGATGTGATCTTTGCGTGTCTGAAATGAGTTTGAAGTCGAGTCAAGAAGAAACTGCAAAAAAAAGAGCAATGTATGCAAATAGCACAGCAAAATGCTTTGGTTAACAAGCCGTTTATTCAGGGAGAGATAATGCACACCGAGGTGTTCCAATATAAGAAAATAACAAAGTAAAGACCATGATTGTAGGTCTACTGGCTGTGTCTGTACCACAGCATCTGACCACAGAACACCTAACAAGTATGCTAAATATTATCATCCATCTTTTAAAAATCTTTTGGCTACTGTGGTTGAACTGTTAGTGTAGATAATAATACACTAATGCGGATTGAACTCTTGATAAGAACCACTGGATATGTGCCGTGTCCTGACATGTTGGAGTTGGAGGCGCACTCTTGTATAAAACAGTACTGGATACTGTAGCATCAAAATTTGCCACAATTGAAAACAATTAACCCTAGATGTATTATGACGAGACACATCATTCCCCCATCTCCATCGGAATTAGGAGCACTTACGTTACTGCTTGTGAGACAAACGAACGTAGAGGAGGGTGACCCACAGTTCAACCCCCTCCTTTAATTCCATCCCAGGGAACAAGCGCTCATTATCTTAACCTTTTCACGTTAAATGATGGTGATATGGAGAAGATAGGGGGCGATAATCTGGGAGATGACTTCATAAAAACACTTCACACCACCAAATATCATCACAAAGTACCTCTCTCTCTCTCGAGGTATAATTGAAGCTATTGTGTATTTTACTATTTGGATTTTAAAACTCTCTGATGTTTTAAAGACCCCTACGTGCTCCCATTACATTCATATGGAAAAGACTGTGTCTGCAGTGCGCGAGTGTAAATGTGCCATTTAGCCAGGCGAGCCCTCCCTGAATGTAGAAACGGAGAGCCGGTAGAGTTGGGGGCTCGGGGACGCCAGGTTGCTAATGACCTCGTTCAGCGGTGTGCTAATTGGGAGCGTTTGAGCGAGCGAGCGAGGGATGCGGCAGAGGACACACAGAGAGCGTAAATGGTGGTGGTGTGGTGTCGGGGGGTCATCACTAGCAGGGGTTAAAGGTCAGTCGTACCAACATATTAACTACAATGACGCCAATGCAATCAAGCTGAACTGAAGCCTGGGCATTTGTTCCTACTTTTTATTCTTTCAAATTTCTTTGATTGATTGATTTTTTCTCTTCCGTGCTGCTTTAATCTTGCTCGCTGAAGCACTTTGGGCTGCATGATAGTATGAACGCTGCTATTAGAAATAAAGTTGAGAGTTGAGTTTAACAGTTGACACCTGTAGCACACGCTAGGAAGTGACGCCTGAAAGGCTTAACTTGGGGGAACAGAAATCTTCCAACCTAAAAACTGTCAAACTTTTACTCGTAGATATAGTAATTCAAACAGAACCAGGCTTCAAAGGTTGATGTTGGGTAACACGGTTGTGAAGAAGCTATAAGATGGTTAATATCCTGCCTGACAACTTGCAATTAAAAGTTGACTTTTTCAAGTCAGTCTGGAGATTTGAATCTGTGATGCCCTGGTGGAATCTATTCTGAGATCTTTCGCTAACACTGATGTTTTGTCAGCTAATATAACCTGCAAGGACCCGAATCCAATTCTCACCTGTGCTTAGGTGTGCTGATGTGTGACAGCTGAAACCCCTCTGGAGTATACGGTGCTAAAATGCTTTAAAGACTTTTCCCTAACCACAATATCCCCTCAGCCTGAACCTGTTGTTTTCATGAGCAGACATCGTAGAAGTGAACCATTTTCAGTGACTTCCAACATTGAATGTTACATTTTTGTCTTTTTTTTTATGTTTACCACTAATGGCCCATGACAGAATACATTCATCAACATCTGAAAAGGAAGCGTGGGGATTGGATTAAGTGCGACAGACTTGGAGACGATCACCGCCCACGGACGACCAACCAGCCAGAGTCACAGGAAAACGAGATGGATGAAAGCAGCGGGAGGCCGGTGACTGTTGAACCGACATCTTCACAGAGACCTGGCTCCATCGTTGACCGTAGGACTCCGGTGTGATGACCAGAGGAGGTGGACTCTGTGTTTATATCTTGATGCTTAGTGGTTACTTGTGATGCAAATTTTAAAAAAATGCACTACAGGAATGCACTACTGTCTTTGCTTTGTCGGTCATGTGTTTGTTGTGTTGAAAATGGGCAACAACTGAAGTTCATTGTACATCCCGGTGTTACATAATGACAATAAATGATCCTTGAGTCCTTGAATAATGGTTTCATTGAGCATGATGCAGGGTTCTCAGAATCATCAAGTATCAACATTATGTCTGGCAATAGTGCATGAGCTGATTATGAGACAATGGGCCCCTGGGCACAGATATGCAAAAGACCCTACGCTTATTCTACATAGAAGCAAGACACTCAGGCTTTACAGTTATTACGCCTCTTTTTGTTGTTGTTTTGGGTCTTTGTAGTCGTTACGCATCTCTGTGATTTTATATCTCTTTGTGGTTGTTTTGGCCCTTTCAGAGTTGTTGTTAATATTTGTGTGTCCCCAGGGGCTGACACTTTGGTGGGCTGTGCAGTTCAGTCATCCATCCATGAGTGTTACATGCGCTGTATGTACTTTATAGGTCTGATTAGGACAAAGCATTGGGGCTTTCTGTGACTGCAGCTATGCAGTGTTTCTGCTTGTAACACGTTGCATGTTGCCATTTGTTAAAATATAAGATAACAACATGCGGCTTCTGGGTTTCTTCAAGCGAATCAAGAGCCCTGTTGCGATGGTGAAGTTAGAAACACCAAAACCTGACTTCCAACCTCCAACCACAGCTATAAATGTCTAGCTCTCAATTTAAAAAAGAAAAAGAAAGAGAGAACAGCTTCAGTGACTCTTGATCTCATCCTCTGGCTTTCCTGGACACACACACACACACACACACACATTTACAACCACCCTGAGATTCAAACTGCCAAATTGTTCACCAAAAGAACTGCAGGCACAACAGATACCTATCAGCAACACACACACACACACACAAACACACGTAGCATTCACACGAACGCGCACATCAACACAGACTTTAATTTCCTCTCAGGATATGAGAAAATCTGTGTTAATAATGCGTGGTGGGACTGAGAGAGAAATCATGAGACCAGATCGAAGCAGGCAGGCAGGCTGGGCTGATTGGCAGTTTGATCTGATCGGCACTAATGGAGGAGCTGATGGAGAAGGGCGGGAGGAGGAGGCTTGAACGGCAGCCACTGTTTGCTCATCCTTTATATCACAGCTCCCAACATCTTCCAAACAAACTCCCAGCCTGCTCTGGGCTCTTCAGCGGGCTGTGCCATGTGTGTGTGTGTGTGTGTGTGTGTGTGTGTGTGTGTGTGTGTCAGGTGTGCGATTGTGTGCAGCAGACAGTGTGTGTGTGTGCCTGTGGTGTGTCAAGTTGGAGAGGACCACGTTTTTAAATCAGAGTTCATTTTCCCCCCCAAATCTAATTAGACGTGTGAGGGTGGCAGGGTTGAGGGGGGGGGGGAATTAATTCCAAATGAAAAGTGCCTTCCGTGTCGACCTGAATGTAATGTGCGGCAGCAGAAGAAGCTAATAACGTTGCGTTGCGTTGCACCCCCCCCCCCCCTCCCTCCAAGGTTAGCGCGGCAAAACAAAAACAAATTAGTGCTGAAAACCTCTCCGCTCGCGGTGAGGAGCAAATGAAGACGAAACAAGCGATGGAAAGAAGTGACTTCCACAGGTGGAACCAATTCATTATCTCGTGGAGAGACAAGGGCAGAGGGGGAGAGGAGAGGAGACGAGGAGAAGAGATGAGGTTAATATGTTAGGGACTCCTTGATTTCCTCCAAAATATTCCAGAGAAAAGAACAGTCTATTTCCTGGACAGGGATAGGGATATGTGCATATACTGCTGGCTAGTACTTTAACATCCTAAAAATCTATAAAAATTAATTGCACCTTAAAACAAGTTTTTAAAACACCACTTCTCACTGAAGCATCTTCCTCCAACTCATGTTCCCCTCATATCCTTTCCTTTTCTCCTCTTTCAGCCATCACTACGCTCCCTCTCTCCTGTGTCTCTGCGGTGAAGTAAAGAGGTGGATAGTGGGACAATAAAGTCATGCAGATCTGCAGCTATGAGCAGTAATGAATAAATGATATGTATAAAGTCAGGGGACATGTGAATACACGCATATGGGGAGAAAAATAAAAAAGACTGTTGTCAACACTCGTTCCCAACTTCTCTGAGACTCTGTAAACAAACGCTTTATTGTTCATTACCTTTGATTTAGTCTTCTATACACATGCTTATTACCTGGTTTATCCTGGCGTGCCTTTATTGTTTTTAGGTCAGAGTCGGTGCGTCCTTCTCTCTCCCTAAATCCCTCCTTCATTTACTCTTTATTTCTCTCCCGCTCTGTGTATATCCCTCTCTCCTGCTTCAATGCTCTGCTCTCTTATTTCTTCTTATTGCTTCTTCACATTCACTGCCTTATTCCACCGATATCCTCTCTGGCGTTTCCCCTTTATTAGACAATTTACAGCTGAGGGAGATAAAATAATGAGGGGGAGAGCAGACGGATTGGGACCAGCATGACAATGCCCGACAAACAGAATGAATTATGTAGCTCTATGATTGTGTTATTTTAAAAAGAAACATACTTTTGCACTTTAATATAAAAATGTGTAAATCTGCAGCTTTTTAATCACATCCCAAGGTTAAGGTAGTTTCCTCACATCACCTAACGGAGCTGAGAACATCAGCTAAGTGTCACGACTGAAAGCTCTGGAAAGAAAACTAGTTAGTTGCCCGCGAGTTAAGTTCATTATAGAGCACAATTAATTGAGCAACTTCCCGACAATGTAACAAGGACATGGCAACTTCACCTGCCGAGCTTCTGCTCGACCTCCTGCTTCCACTCTTGTGTTTCTCTTTGTCCTCCTGCTGCTTGGTGTCGCTCTGCACTACAGCACCTTTCTCCATGCGTACACAGCCATCTTTCCTTCATCCCCCCTTGTGTCTTCCCTCTTGTTAATCTCTATGCTTCCTGTTGTTTCTCTCCTACGAAGCGTTTGTGTAATCCCTCTTCTCCTCTCCCGAAGGTCCCTTCATCCCTCCATTTCTCTGTGCCTGCCGAGGGGTGGAAACATCCTCATGCCATCTGCTCTATGGTGCAACTGGGTAGCCTGTAATGGGATCCCTAATCATCCATACTCTCTACCTATCCCGCAGCCTCTGCATCCTCACACAATCCTGGTCTCCCCCCCCTTCACAGACTCTTCTGACTTTCAGATTATCTTGTTTGTTCTTTGGGATCTGCTTCTGTAGGCCTCTCTCTCTCTCTCTCTCTCTTCTCCTTGACCCTCTCTCCATAAAATCTATTTTCTCAGAGGGTCATCGTGAGTAGAAGACTGTTTTCATCACAAACAAATACATATTCAGAATAGGGCTGGGCAATATATCAATACCATGATATGAGATTCCATATCGTCTTAGATTTTGGATATTATTATACAGCAGGTGTTGTCTTTTCCTGGTTTTAAAGGCTGCATTACATTACAATGAAGTAAATGTATTTTTAGTACTTGTAGCTGTATCTATTATTTGCCTTTACCCACAATCATTATGTCCACATTATTATTGATTATATAATAAAAGTCACAATATCGAAAGAGATATTTGGTCAAAAATAGTGATTTTTTTTCCTGTATTGCCCAGCTCTAATGTACCATATTTACCATGGTAAATATGGTCAATATATTAGATACATTTTTTTGAACACTTTTTGAAAATACAGAAACCTGTAGTCACAAGATCAGCTGGGTCACCCAGCGTTACTACTTCCCAGTAAACAAAACTCCAAACACCTTCCTCCTCCGTTTGTAGCCACACTCACAGCTGAGTGATGCACCCTCCTTTAAGGTGTTGGGTATAAATACAACTGCAGGCCTCGGGACAAATTAGCTCTCTCTGGCAAAACCACGCATTGTTGTAACATTTTATAACCATGATTTCATATCAGCATCTTTCGGAAGCGGCAACCGAAATCTATCTTTTTTTTCTATAAATATCCAACTCTTTGCAATCAAATAAACATGTCTACCGTTTCCTATAGACAAGGGTATGTTTGATCCTAAATACAATGTATTCATTTTACCTTTATGTATGTACGACAATATTAAATATCTCAGGTTGAGCAGTTTAAGAGTACATGCTTGTAGTCACATGTGCGTTCCATGCCGAACACAGAACGGGGTTGCATGTGGTCGGGGCAGCTGGTTAAGTCAGCATTGATGTACACTTGGAGAATAGATGTAGTTGGAGGATTTTATAACCCACTTCTACTTCCCTCTACTTGATTTGGGATGGAATTCAATATGGCGGACGTTCCACGCGAACGTGCAAAAGGAGTGGAAGTGGGCCTGTGTATGGTTGGGTGTAACAAAGTGGTTGGCAGCTCTGTGTGTACAAAAGGAGGAGTTCAGTACAAGGGGTTTACAGACTGCGACAAGTCCTTGAGAACAGTTTCAATATGAGCACATGGAGCTATATATATACAGTATATACGTATATATATATATATATATATATAAGACTGTTAGCCTAATATTTGTTAAAATTATACTGTAGTACCAGCCGGCGTGTACGTGTGTTATTATTTTAGTATTTGTTCTTACCTATATCGTACGCCAGGAAGTCAGCAGAAAAGCACTTGGCTCCGTTGCTCAGCGATGTGTCATTGTGAGTGTTTCCCCCGAAAACCAGCACTGTGCCGCTCAGAAGCACCGCAGAGTGGAGGTAGCGAGCCACACCACTCTCCCCGAGGATCAGCCTGCACACACACACACACACACACACACACACACACACACACACACACACGTAGAAACAAACACACAGAGAAAAGAGTGCAACTCAGCAGAGTGAGACGTTTTAGGAAAGTGTTAATTTGTCAGTTATGTATGTGTGTGTGTGTGTGTGTGTGTCCATGGTGCCATGTTATTGACGGCTTCTGTCTGGATGCGTGACCTGGCCTGTGGTGACTGCCCTTCATACCAACTGTTCTTTCATGGGGGGAGCAGCACACACACACACACACACACACACACACACACACACACACACACAGACAGAAACCCTCAACACAGACATTGTGGGAGGTCTTAGTCTGCTGCGTGTGACCTGTCTGTCTTTGAGGTCAAAGGTGACATATTGGAGACCAACTGTGGTGGCTTTTTGTGGCTCCTTCAATTACTGCAGCAACTCTGACTTTCCATCAGAGACTTTGATATTTGACAGTTCCTAAAGGGAACACACGGAGCCCATTCACTGCTGAACACACAGGAAAGACTGAGTCAGATAAATAAAGAGATGCTCATCGTTTGTGTTTTAACAAATACTATCACAAGTTAAAAACTATTCAGGTAACTTTGTCTATAAATGGCTGGATACACTTCTTCCAGTGAGACTTTGGAGGTATGAGCACTGTAGTTTGGTCTACTGTGGCGAAACTACGAGGGAAGATTCTCGATATTTAGATTAACAGCGGAGACGTGGGTTAAGAGTTGTTTTAATAGTTACCTCTGGAGGTTTTGACTCATTTTGACACAAGCAACCCATCGACCTCAGAGCCACCTTTCACAGATCAGCACTAGAGGATTCAATTAATCAAGAAAACATACAGAGACAAGTCACGTCCCTCGGACATTGAGCTGTATCCGTATGGAATAACTGGAATACCCGCTAATGCTTCGGTCTGGGAATTTGAAGAGTGACACCCGACTCCGAGGACAAATTCCATGTGGAAAGTGAGAGCCAGCAGGTAGCATGTGTGCGAGCGCACATGTGACTGTGAAGAGAGTGAAGAGGAGAGACTGACAGAGTCGAGCGTCCTCTTTCACCCATCCATCTGCTGGGGTTCACCTGAGGTCAGGCCTCCTGTCAGGTCCGTCTATTCTCACCCTCCTCTCCTCTTTCTGACGCAAGCGCGCCCATTCCTTCTACCTTCGTAAGGTGGCAATTCATAACAATATAAAAACAGAACTACTAGTATTATAACCGTTATCATTGCACGTTTGTTGAATTGTTTCCATCGTCCTCCATGCACAAATTGACTTCAGTATATAAAAAAAAAAAAAATAGTATTACAGTAACTTAAACAGTGTCCGTGCATTTGTCAAACTATGTGTCAGCGCTGAAAAGACTGGCGACCTGCCCAGAATGCACCCTGCCTCTGACCTAGTGCATCATGGGATTTGTTCCGGCTCTCTGCAACCCCAGAGAGGATAAGCGGTTCAGATAATGGATGACTGGCTTTTTACACAGCGATGCAGGCAGCTGATAAGGTCCTGATGGACGTCAGTGCAATTTGCATTTTGGCAGGTGTCAATAGGTGTCAACATTATTCCGTGCCCTCACCATGTTTTCGTGTGGACGTGGTAGCGGTACATGTGGTCCACCAGGCCGTATTTGTTGTTGCTGAGAGCCTTGTATCCCCCGTGGACAAACACGCAGCCGCTGGCCTCATCGTACACGCTGCTGTGGCCGTAACCTCCCTGGACCACGGCGCCTTCAGCGGACACGAGCTGCCACGAGTTCGACCCTGAGACACAAGAGAGGCCCAATTACTGCAATGGATCAAAGTATACGACTTTAAAAAAAAGTTTCGATGCTTTGGCAGGTTTTGGCGTTTCACGTTCGTGCCAAAAAGAAACAAAAGCACATTTCATTCAGCAGGTGAGATAGAGCGAGGGAAGAGAAGAGCAGAGAGGCGGAGAGACTGAGCCAAACAGTAAGAGAGAGGAAATTAGACTTTATTGAATTGGAAAGTGCCCCTTTATTAGACCAGCGTGATGCATACCGATGAATTCCGGTGCATAGAAAATGTTGTTAAAAACAAGCAGGGATTACATCACCCGAGCAGCCCCCAATAAAGAAGAGACACAACACGACGAACAAAGCCTTAGAAAGAGGAGGAAATCAAAAAGCCTGAGAAAACGAGCCGTCATCTGGAGCGGTAAACCCCCGAGAGCTCGAGCAGTAAGAGCAG
The DNA here is from genome assembly GCF_004355925.1 of Anarrhichthys ocellatus. NCBI lineage: Eukaryota > Metazoa > Chordata > Actinopteri > Perciformes > Anarhichadidae > Anarrhichthys > Anarrhichthys ocellatus. The sequence goes on from NW_022280033.1 coordinate 2,921,707, forward strand.
AGAGAGAAACAAAGACACAAAATGAACTAGAAAGCACAAAATCTTCCATGTTAGTTTGTTTTTTTTTTACTTCAAATGTAATCTGCATCAAGAATCTGCATGTAAATACACCCACTGGCTGATGACAGCTATCATTTTAACCAATAACATTCTGAATACTTTCACGAGTCAGACTCGAGATCACCAATCACCATCTCATTTAAATGGTGATCTGTAAATCACAAAACAAGTCGCAGGATCGCTCACAATCGAAAATGAACGATGTGTTTAACAGACAGAACTGTTTAAACACAAAACATAAAGTTTGTTATAAATGGTCATATGATGGCTTTGACTCTTGGCCGACCTTTTCGCCAAACTTTACTGGAATCAACTGAATAGTTTAAAAAAATTTCTGTGAAGCAACCAAAACATAAACTCCTCGGAAAAGGTCAGTACAAAACCGAGAAAGAGAAAAGCCCGGACAGCCTGAAAAGAGGAAAACAGAAAGAGACACAACTGTCCACCAAATGCAAACTTAGTGATCACAAAGATGGCTGCTAAAGCAACTCACCACAGAAACCAGGGGTCAAAAATGATTCGATGCACATTGTGGACACAGAAGAAGCGGAGAGAGAATTTAACTTTGTAGAATTCACAAAACACCATAAACTGTAACAGCTGGTCATCTGTTGATTTTAGCTTATATTGGCATAAGGAACAAGCCATTTCAGTACAAAAAATACAATGCAGTTGTGTTTGAGGTCATTTAGGAGCGCTGACAAGGAACAGGAGAATGAGAGAATATCGAAAGATAGAAAGAAAGAGGGGCGACAATGAAGACACTAGGAGAAAGTAGAAGGTCAACTCTTATCTCATCTCTGGCAGCTAATTGCTGTGAACCTGCCTCTCTGATTGGTCATTAAATCCCTTTACCTCATAAGTCACACTCTGCTTCCGCACCCCTCTGTTCTTTTCCAGGTTGCACTGACTCTTAGCCTCTGAAGCCTAATGATGCTCAGTGCAGACTTAACGCCGCGATGTCGCCAGAGAGAGAGAGAGAGAGAGAGGGAGGAGAGGTGGAGGTGGGCGAAGATGAAAGTGATAGACACATGAGGGGAGAGGAGGAGGAGAAAAGGTGAGGGAGAGGAGCAGGAGGTGACGGAGGGGGGGGGGTCAGACACTGTAGGCCTGGAGGATGAAAGGAGGGAGAAAAGGAGATGAGGAAAGAGAGGAGAGAGACAAACAGGGAGGCAGGAGAGTGAGGGAATGCATTGGATTCATTAATCACTGTCTTCTCCCAGACGCTCCAGCCTGGGTGCCACCTCCTCTTAATGACCGCTCTGTGTGTGTGTGTGTGTGTGTGTGTGTTTGTAGCTGCACACACGGGATGCATGTCTAATGGATGGCGTGTACATGTGTTTTATTTTTCCAGATTGTTTCAACTCTAATTTTGGCTGTCGGTTTACTGTGTGACACCGCCATCTGCTGGCTAATCAGGGAGGCAATAAACGCATGCAATCGCACAATAAGTATGAGAACAACTAAAATATGACACCCATCTGTGGGTTGAGCGTGTCACTCCCAAACCAAAAGAAGAGTGGAGGCCACTCTGGGAAGCTTTTCTACCGGGTGTTGGAATCTGGCTGCACGGAGTTCAACACTGATGTTGTGTGATCAGCTCTGGCTCACAGTCCATTCCCTTCACTTTCTAAACCAGGAAAGGTTGACTGTAACAGTGGGATTTAGTTTCTTGAATGTGTGTGTTTTAGGAGAGAATTGTTTGAGGTTTAAATCTGAGATTCACCCGTCTGATCTCTGGTCGATGAGCAGCGATTCTCATTTTCAACTTGTTATGTCTTCTGGCCAAGTGTGTGTTCACATCATAAATAATGACGATAAGCATGGAATGAACCGGTTAATCACACGACTGGAGCTCGTGTGGTGTTGACATTCTATGACATTCTAAGAATGACATAGAATGTCAATTTCGGCCCGATCCATCCTCAAAGTAAGAATATACATGAGATTATTTAAAAAATACCAATCATGACAACGAGTCTGTATTCAAATAACTCAATATGGCCTCTGGGAAATGTCAACAGGTTCCCTTTGTGTTTGACTTCCATCAATAAAAAGCAATTAAACAATCACTGAAGAAGAAAAAAAATCGAATTAACACAAATCGATGACAGCAGAGTCAGCAGGTGCACTTACTGATGTTGTACTCCTGAACTTTGTTGATGTAGCTGTAGGTCGGCGAGTAGCCGAAGAAGATCAGCATCACCTGCTCGCCGTCGGCCAGCTCCACCACGTGGGCGCTGTGTCCCTCCAGGGCGTAGGGAGGAGGCGGGGCCGGTTTCCGCAGTGACCAGGTGCGCCGGGGGATGTTGAACACCCACATCTCGTCCGTCAGGTTGGCCGATTTGGCCTCCAGCTTCCCGCCAAACATGTAGATGTCGTCCTACGTGAGGGAGAAGACTCTTGATGAGCTTTTCAGGAGAACGTGATGATCTGTCGTTTTGTCTGAGCCGTGGACGCTGCTTCCAGAGAGCCACAGCTCCACTTGTGAAGAACCTCCTCAGAGCGGCTGTTCATTTATATGGTAATGGAGAATTTGGCCTCTGAGGTAAAAAAAAATTATGGTTTGAGAGGAGGAGGCTCTACAGTACACCTGAAGCCAAAATGAGGCTTCAGCAGCCTGAGTTCATTTTGTCTCTCCTTTTTTTAAACCCATTATTGATTTTTGGCCACTTGGGTGCAGTGCAATAAGCTGTAAAAACAACATTGGCATACTTAACTATGAGGCGAGGATTCTCTGTCTCAGGATTCTCTTCTTAGCATATCTTGAGAAGCGTTCGTCTGCTCTACATCACACTTTGTCGAATGTGGTGCAAAAACTTTACTTCTTGGCTTGTAACTTTTCAACCATAAGGCTCATACGCCTGTTGTTCCAGATTAATCTATCAATATCTATCAATTTTACTTGTGTCCAAATCAGTTTTTTTGCTACTCCTCCTACACATTTTGATCAATCGTCACTACTTTTGGTACAAAACGTCTCTGGATGAAGCCGTGAAATGTAGATTTTTCTGATTATTGATGTTCCATACAGATATAATATCACCTGAGCGCTTTGTGCTATTGTGATCACATTCGGGTGACATTTGAGGATACAATGTCCTGGGTGACCATGTCGTGTTTGGTGCCATTTCGCCAATAGATATCGCTGTAGCAGCAGCATCTCACCATAAAGCGAGGAATCTCCTTCTGTTTACATGTACGCGTCCTTGGCATTTCACGAGAACCGTTCATCCGTGCAAGCAGCACTTCCAATAAGCATATCGTTTACCGTTAATGGGGTCCCCATTAGCGTCTGCTGGTGTGGTCGCTATGAACAAATTGTCATTTTGTTCTTAGAACAAAGACTGGAAACAAGAGGAAACTGTTGGCCTGGCTCCAAATTAAACTAAATCCAACCACCAGCACCTTTTAATATCTCATGCTCAATTATTGACACGGTTTTATCTCAAGTGACACCTCTCACATGACACATATGATAGTGATCACCTGAATCTAAGAATTGTTGTGTTTTCGTTAGCTTAAAATGAGCTCCTCATATCTACACGAGTGTTTCTACAGTAGCCCTGAACGGACAAAACAAACACTGGCTCTTGCTTTTTTTTACGTTACCTGAAGGCCACTGTAGTTCTCTGACACGCTTGGAAAGGGTGAGTGGAGCAGTATTTAGTAGGTTGCAATCCTCAACCTCTACACTGCCAAATCCTAACAGACTGCTCCTTTAAGTCTCTAATGACAGACTAACATGCTCTAACGTGCACTTTACCCCACATCAGTGCAGCCCATGCAACTGTCACCACGTCTCTGTCTGCGGTGCATGAACCGTGCATCTACAACATGGTCGAGAAGCCGCCTAAAATATCAGCGTGAAACTGCAGGGTGAGAGGTGAAGAGTCTGCAGGTCTGGGTAGAATGTCTCCGTAAAACAAGCGTGTCTGCTGTGTGCGCTCAAGTCTCAGAGGTTTCATGAGAACTGCCAACTGAAATTGGCCGATTGGCACATTGTACTGAGTGTGTGTGTGTGGAGGCGTGAAGTGCAAATTAAAAACCTGACTGCTTTGTACATCTTTTATCTGATACGAGTGTATCAAGAGGACAGCACTGTATTGCCTTCCTCTCTGAGTGAAATGAAGCAGCCACAGCTATATTACCTGGTGCAGAGCCAGCGAGTGACCGTATCTGTAGAGAGGACCGCTGCTGACCGCCACCACGTCCCACGTACCGCTCTCTAGGTTGTAGCTGTACACGGAAATGAATCAGAGAATAAAACACAGCGCAAGACTTTAACAGTGAATCACTTTGTGTATAATTTAAGTCCCTGTAAGTGGTATGACAGAGGTTTCATTTAACTGTGTAAGGAAATGACAAAAGCACAGGTGGAACAAATAACATTAACGATGGCTCCGCTCCATACAGGTGCTAAAGCCAGCATGCACAATACCAAGGCCCTGGATCTGGAGCTGAAGATGATATTATTAGTTACACCTGCATCTGAAGAGTCAAAGTGTCTGCAGTGAGAGGAGTCGACAGACCTCTTTGGTTCAGTTGTAGTGAGCCGGCATGCACAACACCAGGGCCCCGTCACTGGCTTACTCGTTGCCAATGTTATTCATTTCACCTGTTCACGTGCCAAAGTGTCAGCTTGGAGAAGCATCTGTCGGCTATTTTAGATCGCTGCAGGAATTCCATTAGCGTAGATTTACAACCTTCACCATAAAATGACAAATGAAGCGCTAGAGCATGTTTTTAGGAAAGTATTTGACCGTATTATACTTTTTTTGTTGTATCATGTTACATAACTCTCTTTAGAAAAACCTCCTAAATTATAATATTTCGAGAAAAAAACATTGCTTTCTTCTGAAAATCGGACCTAACAGAGTTCCCCTCATGTCTGGAGAGAATCTTTAGTTGCCAACTTCCTGTAAGGAGGCGAAATGAAAAGGTAAACTATTTAAAGACACAGCGGCATCCAGCGGATTTTTTAAAGCCTATTATTCAAAGACGGATCAGTCAGGTTGAGTTAAGTTTAAAAGATTTTTTCGATAAGATATAGTGACTCAGCAGAACATTAAAGGCATGTTTTGTCTCCCTGAGATCAGTTTTACAGGACGGACAGACAGACGGCTGCTGAGTCAAACTGCTGATGCTGCTGCTTGCTGCTTACTTGAGGACCATGTGGTAGTTGGAGTAGTTGAAAGAGTATCCTCCCACCACCCACATCAGCCCAGAGTGCACCAGGGCCCGATGGGACGCCCGGCCCAGAGACTGAGCTGACGGTTTGACGCTCGGCAGCACCCAGAAGGCCTCAGTGGAGGGAACGGACAGAGAGCAGTCTGGACCTGAGTCAAAGAGAGGGAGGAGGGACACACACACAGGGTTAAAACCCACAGTCTATTTAAACTGCATTTAAATAGACGTTTCTTTCTGTGGACAGTGGGATGAGGGGGGTGGAGGAGAAAGAGAAAAAGAACATGCTCTTTTCATTAGCACAAAAACATATATGTATTTTTGCTGTGAAAAGGCAGTTGCTATGGCAACCATCCCCTTTATCACCCCCACTGTTTGTGTATTGGACGGCTGCTCTGGGGCTCTGAGGCTGTGTGACTGTCCCCACCTGACTCATTTACC